>NW_008338533.1:2583562-2610799 GCF_000622305.1 Nannospalax galili | reverse complement strand
GCGGTAACTGCGGGGGGAGGAAGGCGGTAACTGCGGGGGGAGGCAGTAACTGGGGGGGATGGCAGTAACTTGGGGGAGGAAGGCGGTAACTGGGGGCGGGGGAGAAAGGCAGTAACTGGAGGTGGATCCAGTTGTGTGGAATCTCTATAACATTTTCAGCTCATTGGTGTTTCCAGAAATTTTGGGGTGTCCTACTTGAGTTGCTGCATGTCACCAGGGAAACTGGGGTCCCCTCACGTGGTTCTTAGACTTAAGAATTTAATAACAGACTCAGAAGAACATTTGAGGACAATTTTATTAGAGTTTCGAGGAAAACCCACTGAGCACGTAAGCCGTAAGTCTCCACAGCTGCCCAAAGCACGGGGCTGGGGAGGAGGAAGCCTGTGGGTTAGGACAGACAGAGTGTGTTGGCAATGGGGTCAGCCATGCGGTGACGGGCTGCCACGTGGTAAAAGTTGCCGGGAGCTTCAGAGAAAGAGTGAGGAAGCCCAAAGTGTTAGGGCAAGCATGCCCAGGCTCAAGCTAGTATCCAGAAAGCAACAAAGGAGGAAGAGTCCTGACTCAGAAAGGCAGGAGGCTCCGACAGAGCTCACAGAGGCTCGGTGGTGGCCACACAGAAGGCAGGGTTTCTGCAAAGGAAAAGTACATGGTTTGATGAAATTCCTCTCCTTGTAGCATGGCATGAGGCAGGTTCACTTTCCTGAAGGGTGGTCCCTTAGCCAGGTGACTGACAGGCCCAACTGGATTACCCCATATGTTTTAGGTAGCTTGGAATGTCAGGTCTCTGCCCAAACTAGAGATTCTGATCTGTGGACCTGAGGACGTCCCTTTCCCTTGTGGGTCTCCAATGTGACTTCAGCGCCAAACGAGAGGCCTTGAAGGACCTGGCACGGGCTGATTCAATAACCTCACTTTGGTAGGGATTTTTACTGCTCAGATGCTCATGTTGTTGGTATAGTTGACCACCAGCCATGAGGGTATAGAGACACAGGTCCACACTGTCTTTTAGGAACCAAATATCAGACCAAACTGGGATTTGAGGCTTTGACACAGAAAGAAGTTTCAGAACTAGGCAGTATGAAACAGTGGGAGATGTTATTAAAGATCTTTAAGCTCAAGGGTTAGGAGAAAGGGAGGCACTCAGAGGCAAGGGCTTCCCAGGTGAGACTAGCAATTAAGTACTCAGCATTAGCGCTATACACTGGTGCTCTCAAGTTGCCTACACCTAAAGTTGCTAAGCAATACTTTCCTCCTTTCCTTTGATAAGTGAGATTGTAGGGTGACTCCAGAGGTGCCTGGGCCGGCATTATCACAAAGCAAAGTAAAACCAGGAGCCATTGGGCTGCCTGAGAGCTTAGCACATGCTTTTTACTATAAGTGGATTTCTGAGAATCCTACCAAGCTGCAGATTCAAGATTGGGAACAGAAAAAGGTCCTCAGCAAAGGTTGCTAATCGTGTCAGAATTCTTTAATCTCAGCTGGAAGAGAGGGCTCCTTCCGATGGCTCATATGGCCCATTGGTTTGGTTGGTGCTAAGTTGGCATTCATTGAGGAGTCTAGAAAGAGGGAAACTACAGGGCCCGGATAGAAAAAGGAGGCCCACACTGGGGTGCCTGCCAACTGAGGACCAAGGAGTCAGCTAATGAACATTTGCTGTGAAGGCTGCTGACGTGGGGACACTATTCCATTCAAAAATATTAAAATAACCAGGCTTAAGGTCCGAGTGTATCTCACCTCCCGGATAAGGTCTCACTCTCTTCCTGGATATTTCTGGGTTCTCACAAACAAGACTATTAATTTTGTTTGCAGTGAAGGCTCAACTTCCTGCAGCCCCATGAGCTAGAGTTTTCTCAAGAGTAATCCAATTTGGCACAACTCAGAAACCTGTGATATCCGTGACGTTTCTTAACCTTTAAAAGGTAACAGCTTTAAAACCCACCCAAATCATGTACGTAGCAAGCCCACACCCCAAAGCAGGAAGGTGTCATTCCCACGCTGAGTGTACTCCTCGCTTTCCATTAATGTGGTGCTTAAATCTCTGTTAAAAATGCCTTTTAATAAATTCCAACTCTGATTCTTACTGTCTTGAATTTTCTTTTCTGTGGTAAAACCAAGGATCTAGGTTGACCTGAGCTGAGGTCTCTAAGTGGCGGAAGAATACCTCACAGTGCTGGGGCAGCGGGTGGAACTGTGTCTCTGCACCTGTGATCATTGACAGTGAATAAAGAGCTCATTAAATATCTATTTGTAGTATGTTCTAAGTACACATGTATCCAGATATTTTTACATACATGCTATATGCCAGATATTTCTGTTGTAATTTTTTAATAATCTCAAAGCCTTCTATAGGTTTATTTAGGCTAGTGGTTCACATTTATTTAATTTGATATTTTAGTTTGAAAAAAACAAAGACAAGAACCAGTAACAAATTAGTCAACATGTTTCTCAGATGGTTTTGTTAATAGAGAGGTTTTGCTGTATCCCCATGAAATTCTGTTTCTCAGTTAAGCAGGAAACAACCAGTTGGATTAAATCACGTCATGATTTCTTTCTTTGACTAACTGAATCTGTGGAGGTGCAAATCTTCCCTCCATTTTTATTCTCCTATTCAGAGAAAATAATTAATGATTTCAGAAGTCCATATAACCTGTTTACCAATAAGCTGTCATTACATACTGGCATGGTGGATTCATTGTAGAAGGCAGAAATATTAGGGAAGGAAATTTAAATAAAATAGTATTCAAATTGGTTACATTTCCATGTAGCTGTAATGTCACCAGTAGGGGAAAATGGTTTTCTAGAAAAGAAGAAAAAAACAACCCTGAAGGTTCTTTCTCTGTGTGGGATTCTGTTTTTAAAGGAAACAACAGAAAATATACACATCTCACAAAGCCTCCTTTCAGGAAACAGCATCTTTTCAATTTCCTAAGCAAGAAAACAGCATCATTTGCTTCGGATTTGAGGGAAAGGATGACAAACGGCATTTCACCATGAATGTTCTTTGCAGATTGTTAATGAAAATTATGATTGAAAAACAAATCTATTAGGAAAAATATTTCCTATCTCTTCCGTTGTTTATAAGCCTATTCAAAGTTTTCTCCAAAGGTAGGGTTTGAACACTGATGAGGATTTTTTTCCCTCGGGAAATCAGCTTAAATAAAAGGCAGTGTTCAAACTTGGCTTCGTGAGGCTGCACCCTGTCATAATCTTGTTCCTGAGTAGAGCTGTCCTTTACAGATTCCCTGTGGCCATATCAGATGGGGGCTCTGCCAACATCTGGGCCCACCCTGACCCCTTAGAAAGAACGACTGTAATGCTGGTGGGGGGGGGTGGGCAGATACCTCATTCATTAAATGGCCACTAAGATATTTTAAGCCAGTTTGCTTTTTTGAAAAGCAGGTTATCAATAGATTTTTTTTAACAATCACTTTTTCTATAATCTTTCTTTCTCTGTATGAAGACATAATGAAATAAATGAGACACTGTACTCATCCCCATAAGATAGCCCACTGAATGAGAATGGAGATCACTGCTAAAGTCCTGGGGCCTTCGGGAACACGGGAACAAGCTCTGTTCTGTTAAGTAGGCGTCCTGCAGCTTCTCCCTGGTTTCCTTTGAAGACCTGGATGATAAATAACAGCGCTTTTCCGATTGTTACTTGCTAAAAGGCACTGTCAGGCTTTGTGGTCATGGTGAGGTGTGCTGTTCAGCCCTGTCCTTGGTCCTCAGAAGCTGAGCAGGAAAATTCCACCATTCCACCAAGGCTTTTATAGTGAAATCCCAGACACCAGCCATTTGCCAGTGGAGGAGGCGGTGGAGGCAGTGGTGGAGGCGGAGGTGGAGGCAGAGGCGGAGGAGGTGGCAGAGGTGGAGGCGGTGGTGCTCTACCTCTGACCTGGCAGCTTCTACTTTTCCCACCAAGTGGGGGAAATGGCCAGAGTCTTCCAGGTTCAGTCAGTGTAGCCCAGAGCCACCCCTAAGAATACTTCTCTTTAATGCATTCTTTGAATGATTTTCAAGACTTAAGTTGTTGTGTTTCTTCTTTGCCAGTCTGCTAAGGCGTCACCGTCCACTGTATCTGCTATCGGTTTCTCGCTTTCCTCAAGTTGGATTTTGTCTCCTCTAAAAACTATTTGAATAAGCCCCAACTTTAGTCTCGCCTGGCAGAAACTTCTGGCCCTTCGTAGTTTCATGAATGAAAACGGCTCAGTCCAAAGTGCTAATCCCCTAGCTGTACTCAGTTCAGAACAGGATTCAGAAAAGTGCTCACATAATCAAAATATGAGTAATTTTTCCTGCCATAAATAATTATATTAATTTCAGTGTCAAAGAAGAAAATGCCTGGGCCTATTCCTTCAGAGCTTTGACCAAACACTGTTTCCAAGGTTTTTTTTTAGTTGAGGGATTTGCTGCACAGGAAAGGAGCTTTTGAGTGAGTTATCATAAAACTCAAAATGAATTTAGAGCCTGTGAATGACAACCAAGATTTATCAAGCAGCAAACAACCAATTGGCGCATTAAAAGTTAATGATATTTGGAGTACTAAATTACAGAGGAATGTGATGGAACTATTTTGCAGTTCCCAAAACCCCTGAGGGCTGGCAGAGGAGCAGGCCATGTGCAGTGGCAATGAGGGTCTGCCTTCTTTTTGGACAGGACGGCATTAACTTGTGTTTTCCAGAGCTCAGTCTTTTCGAAGGAGCTGTTTATTAATGTCTCTCCATTTTCTGCATGCAGCTCGATAATGGCTCTTTCATACTTGGTTGCAGGTTTTAAGCAGAAGTTAGTTACATGTGGAAGAAAGGCTTTATGCCATCTTGTATGTGTGGATTTCTCGAAGCACTGGGCATTAAAAATGGAAAATAATATCTAGTCTCTTTCCATTGGAGTAGGTCAGAGCCAGCTAAAGCAAACCACACAAGCTTTAAGGTCAGACAGAAGGTGCCCAACCTGGAAGGCTTTCCGGCCTTGGCTGGCCTTTGATTTGACCTAACCTCTTACCACCTCCACTACTGCATACCAGGTCTCTGCTTGGCTTTTCCATCCAGAGTGAATTTCACTTTAAAAGATGGCTGACACTCTGAAATATCCTGAATTCTGTAACAGATAGTGGAGAGTGAGACTTTTCAGACTTTTCAGAGTCCCCAAGATCTGGATTTTATGCTATGTTAGAGTGGATGCCCAGCCATGCGAGATCTTTGGAATGTTCTGCATGGGGCAGGACGGGCAGCCTGATGGGCAGACTTGTTTTCCTTGAACCCGTGTCACTGGTGCAGCAGACTCGCTCCTGGCCTGCAGCCAGATGAGACTGTGGCTTCTGTAGGACGTCCCCCGCTGACTGGCCGCCTTCTCGGGGCTTATAGCTTTGACTCATTTTCCGTCTTTGTTGTTCTTTTAACCACTGACGTATCGGCACCCAATAAGTGAATTTTGTTTTGGGATGTGTTGGGAGAATCTGTAGACTGAAGAATTAACCAGAAGGGCTCTGAGTATCTTCTGGAACTTTTACTGTCTAGAGCGTGGTTGCTGCACATTCAAGTCGCAGCAACATGCAAGGCTCTCAGGCCTGGGCTCCAGGAGCAACATTTCTACTTTACTTTGGTACTGTGGATGTACCACCTGCTCACCGTCTATTTGCTGAGAGTATACCAAGGCCACAGCGTTCCTGGACACCTTCGTAATTTCCAGATGTATGACAGTGACGGGGCCCAGAATTATTCCCAAGTTTCAATTTGTCCCACCTGCTAATAGAGTGAGTAAAATAATCTTCCAAGTTGTACATGTCAGAACTTTGGGCCACTGTGAAATCAAATTATCTGAAGTCTCTGGTTTGAAACCCAGTGTCACACCCTCTCAGAATATTCCAGATCACGTCTCTGTAGTTACAAAGTCAGAAGAGAGTTGAGATCCAGAAAGACACTTTTCACATTAGCCAAGGCAGGAATCTCAGCGAAGACAGTGAAGACTAATTTGATCTACTCTTCCCTAATCAGAATTCTCATAGAGGGATTAATTAGCAATAAGGCAACACGAGAGAGAGGAAGAGAACGAGGGCATAGATAATCCACGACTATATATAATCATCTCTGAGTAATCAAAAGTTAACTGTCATTAACATGGCATTTGCTTTTAAAGCCAAGCAGAAAATTATGATTTTTGGCACTAAGCTAATCTTTAATTATAGAACAATACCATTCTTTCCCTGTGTTAGTTCAGATAGCCATAAATTATATTAGTCTAGGGCTTTTGTGTCATTTCCTTTCCTTTCCCATGATTTATATAGTCAGAATACTGACCTATAATTAAGTGTTCTTGAGAATGGCCTCCAGTTAATTAAATGCTGTTGAGAGTGTAGGGTATGCTGTGCCAACATTCCAAAGAATGGGGCCAGTCCCGGGTTAAATATCTACTCGGAGCCTGGATAAGTCCTCGGTGCCGCCCATCTATGGCTGTTAGGGCCATAATGAGATATAAAGTGAATCTCTCTTGGCTCTTGTCTGCAAAAAGGTATAAAATTCATCTTTTTTATAATTCAAGAATGTCATTTCAGAAAGCAGCTGTCTCATTTGAGGCAAGCTTAACTACTGGCAAAACGGATTTCTCAGAGAGGCCAAAGTGAAAGTCCTGCTTCCTCTGTCCCTTCCTCCTTCCTGTGACAAGTTTCCTTCCTCCCCGCCACTCTGTGGGCCTCAGAGTTTGAGAGCTCTGGAGGGCCCCTTCTGTTGTCTGGTGCCGGAAGCCGCCCCAGCTCCGAGGCTGAACTGGCGCTGGGTTCTGCCTCAGTCTCTTCGCCTTCCCCACCCTCCTGACAGGCCACCTACCCCAGTGTGCTGTGTGAGGTGACAAGATTCCAGGGCAGGTGCTAAGACCTCGGTGGGTAAAGGGGAGGGCTGGAGGAGGAGGATGGGGAGAGGAAGATCTTCATTCCTTCATGATCTGACATAGATTCTGACCCACCCAGGGCCTCAAACAGACATTGATTCACTGGATGTTTCTTGCAGTGAGGTTTTCTGTATACACTCAGGAGCAAGTGGGTACAGAGAACTGGACCCTACACCCAGATCGTTCATAGGTCATGGAGTGGTTCAAATAGGTCAACATTTTTAAAACCGAGAGAGCTCCATCTCAGATCCAGATCACTGATTCTTTCTAAAACCGTGAAGACTGGCCAGAGAACATCGGTGTTCTCTCTAGCATCCAGCGACTGCTGGGTGGCTGCATTCACACAGCTCCCTAGGCCTGGTGTGGACCATGTGCACCCTCTCCTCACACACACTGTGCTGACTTCATGTTGGTGGCTATGGAGAAAGAGAACTTGAGAGGAGGTCAGAGTTAACCTTGGTGAGGCAATGTTCAGGCCACAGTAGGAAATGGCAAGGTTGGCCTCCAGATGTGCTGTTATAGGAGGCCAGTGCTTTAGGAGGTTGGAACAGTACCTGCAGCTAAGCTATTTCCCGCTCCACACCTCTTTCCTCCCTGTCCTGCTCTTTCTCTCCTCCCCTACCCCCCCTGACTGTTACCCTCCCTGTCCCCTCTCCCTTCCTCTCCTTTCTCCTCTCTCCTCTCCAATCCCCCCATCCCCCAGTTCATTCCCCTCCCTCTCTCCCAAGTTCTCATTCTGTAGCCCAGGCTGGCCTGGAACTTACTTTGTACCTAGAACCCATGACAATCATCCTCTCTAATGTTGGCGTTACAGGCAATAGCTACCATGCCCAGCAGAGTGATTTCATATTTACAATCCACCTTTCCTTCTTTAAGAGATGTCTACCATCACCCTAGAGTTGTCACTGCCCAGTGATGTCTGTTACAGTACTGTGTGTTTTCCTTCCTTCAGATCCTTTAGGGAGGATGTGCTACCTTCGGTCCAAAGTAGATGGAGTTAGGATTTTTTTTTTTCAGTCCTGAAGATATTTTCTTCTTCTGCACTTAAAAGTAAAAGCAAAGTGGGGCGGGTGGCGCACGCCTTTTATCCCAGCACTCGGGGAGACAGAGGCAGGCGGATCTTTGTGAGTTCAAGGCCAGCCTGGTCTACATAATGAGTTCCAGGACAGCTGGGGCTACAGAGAGACCCTAAACAATCGCTTATGAGTAGACTTTCCTCTTTAGCACATTTGCCTTCAGTATCTTCAAGCACAGAAAGTTGACTACATGCGGATGTAGTCATGAGCAGTGACTCATGATGCTGTGAAAATAGTACCCTCCAGTAAGAAGTGCGCTGAACTGGTCCAGGTTCTTCCTGGACTGACGATGTGAGACGTGATGTTCTCTTGTGATGTGGTGGAATTCGCTGCTCCCAGTGGGCCACACCATCTCTAGTAGGTGATCAGTGTGCATAGCCCAGTGTGCTGGTGAACCGTAATGACCCATGGTGGGGGGTGCTGTGGTACATTCTGACTTAGTGTGTGTTGGTCACCTTTCTCATTGCTGTGAGAAACACCTAAGAAGGAGAGACTCAAGGGAAGGAGGGCTGTTTTGGCTCATGGGTAGACGACAGGTCCATCATGGCAAAGAGGGCCTGGCATCAGGAGGAGGCGGCTGCTAGTTCATGTCTGCTGGATCAGTAAGTGGGCCCAGCCCAGGGACACACTTCCTCCAGTGAGACTCCTGCTCCTGAAAGTTTCACAACCTCCCAAAGCAGCCTTGAGCTGGGGATGAAGAGTTCAGACACAGGGGCCGTGTGGTCACTCCACATCAGGACCACAGTAGTATTCTTTTCCATCACGATGTGTTTAGTCAGGGTGTAACTCAAGACACCCCCAAGTAGCACCTGTTTCTTATTGTGGTGAATTATTCATAACAAAGCACCATTTCAACTACTTGTAGGTGAGCAACTTGGTGTGGTGTTCACCATGACTCATTTCTAGAACCTTTCTATCAGCACAAACAGGAACATGTACCCTTTAAAAGATAATCCCACATTCTCTCTGCCCTAGGCCCTGGTCATGCTCCAGGCTATGTTTATCTTTTTTATTTACCTATCTAGGTGATGCATAGTGCTGCCATGATTCTGCCCTGTGGCCGGCCACGTGTGTAAGTGATCCCTTTCCTTTTGAAGGCTGAATTTTGAAGGCTTTATTTTCTGCATGGTCATGTGTCAACATTCATTGATAAACATTTGGTTTGTTTTAGTTTGGAGATAAATTATAATTCTTCTTCTAAATAACTCTTCAGTTAACTTCGGCCAGTATCTGAGCTTCTGTTGGCAGCTCCTCCTCATGCCTAGAAATGGAGCACTGGCGTATGTAGCCTGAGTTAATTGCCTAGCCGTCAACTGATAATAATTTTCTCACAGGAGGCAGATGCAAGCTCCATTCTGGGATCCTTTTAGCTCTAAGTACTTATTTGTTTTTTGTTACAACAGGCCATGATTTTCTTTTACCATTGAAATTATAGTGTCAGAAAAAATAAATATGTGGGTTCCCCAATCAAACATATATTTTTTGGATTCAACTTTGGTCAACACTATCATTTCTATTTTTCAAGTTATATACAACATATTTGGCTTCAGATGAACTGTTTCAGTTTTTTTTTTTTTTAAATTTCAGTTCCTCTGTGAAAAACTATTGTAGGCAGTGAACATGGTCTTTGTGACGATGAGAGCTGGAGTCTTCTGGTCTATAGCTCACTAATAGTAGAGTCAATTTGCTACCTCATTGTAATACATCCCACATGAATATTCCTTTGAAAATTATGTATGTTCTGACCTGAAATAATACCAATAGGCATGCTGACCAAACTTACTAACATAAAACCTTGAGGAATAAGTTCACAAAACAATCAATGTACCCAACACTCTGTGTAATAATTTTCCTTATAGGTAAATGCCACTCATTTTAGACAGATTTTATGATTCCCATCTAAACAGCAATCTCACATTTAATTACACCTTAATGTTGTCACATCATGAGTGGCAGAGTGACTGTGGAGCAGCAGTGGCCCTCTGTGACCACGGCAGGGGCCCCTCTGTGACCACGGCAGGGGCCCTCTGTGACCACGGCAGGGGCCCCTCTGTGACCACGGCAGGGGGCCTCTGTGACCATCCCATCTAAACAGCAATCTCACATTTAATTACACCTTAATGTTGTCACATCACGAGTGGCAGAGTGACTGTGGAGCAGCAGCGGCCCTCTGTGACCACGGCAGGGGCCCCTCTGTGACCATGGTAGGGGGCCCTCTGTGACCATGGCAGCAAACAGGACCTGCATTATCATGGCCTGTGGGGTCTCCTTCTTAGATGGCAATGCAGCATGTCTCCCTGCCCCCGCCCCAGCAGGGTAGCACAGTGCTCTAACTTTACACAGAAAGAAAGGAGTGTTTCATTTGCCAATTTCATACCAAATAGTCCTTTTGTTCTGTCATGCAAGGAATGTTTTCATTGGCTCAAAAAAGTCTTGCTGGTTACTCATGTCTCAGTAAACACCATCACAACAAGGTCAGCAGATGATACAGGATATGCATCCACCCCATCCTCTCACTACTGAAGTGGGAACAGGTACCGGGCACCCCATCACAACACAGTCACAGATGGCATAGAACATGTGCATGTCCACCCACTGGCGTCATCAAGTCCACCAGCGTAGGGAAGCCTGGAGCGCAGGGTGCTCCTCCAGCAGACTCCAGTTGCTGGGCAGCCTAAGCCGCGCTAACTCTGGCTTCTCTTTGTGTGAGGTGAGCAAGTTGTTCAGCCCTCCTTAGCTTCAATTCATAAAACAAGAGAAGCACCTGTCCAAGAACACACCAGTGTGGACAAACAAGAGGGCCAACTCAGTACCTAATGATGGACAAGTGGTAGCCAAGTGTGATGCTCGTGCCTGTAATCCCTAGGCTTGGGAATGAGGCCAAGGCAGGAGGCGGAACATAAGTTTGGGGCCAGACTGGGCTACATAGTGAATTTCAGGTCACTCTGGGCTACAGAATGAAACCCTGACTTATTAAAACAAAGCATGTTTAATCCACAGCTAAGTCCGTTATAAACATGACTGGAGAAGGCAGGACAGGAAGGTCGACCTCAACTGCCTGCACATGAAGCAGGAATGTAATGCGGGCTGGTCAGCACACCCCACTTCCAGGGAACGGCTGTACACCGAACTTCTATCACATGATGAATCACAGTCCAAGACCTCCGCTGGTCCAGTCAGGGTATTCCAAGGGCCCACGTTCCTGAGATGTTAGAAACCTTTCTAAAGAGCTGACTGTTTGCAACCTCATCATTTTCTGCTTCTTTCATTGCAACTGTTCTTTTCCCCTCTCATGTTTAAAACTAAAATTTGGGAATGTTTGATGCTACAGTGAACTAGCTTTTACAAACCTCCAGATTCCAGGCTAGATATAGTAACCATGACAACCTACCCCACGATGTTACATGCTCGAAGGCATCAAAGCCGGCTGACTTTTGCCTTTCCTATCCAGTCTGCTTATTCAGAAAATGGATCCATCTGTAGGTGCAAAATGCAGTTTTCACAAAAACGGCACCGTAACATATTCTGACACAATGTTCCATCAGCAGTCCTTATAGTCAGACAAATAAAGACCGTGAAGAGCTAGGCCGACCTGTTACCATCTGTTCAAACCTGCACATGCATCTCCTACCTCGGCTCTCATTTCAGCTAGAATTCATTTAGATAATTCCTTAACTCAGATGCTTAGCATGTCACATTTCCACCAAGTCTCATTTATATAATTAGTGCTAACATATGGCCCAGAATCAACATTGGAGGTTTGGAATCGTTTCTAGTCTGCCGTTAGACCTGAAGGGTATGGATTCAATATGGAGGCAAGAGAATTAGGCGTGTGAGTTCCATTTACGATAACAAGAGGCTCACAATGGAAATTTACCCCCAAAAGGCTTGACTGCTAATCACATGGCAAACAGAAAGAATTACATTCTTAATAACCCTTACCAAGCGCAGAAAAAGAAAATGGAAGCTTGTTTTACGTGACACTTGGGTTACTACTTCTTCCCCTAAACTTAGAAGTATTTTCAGAAACTCATGCTAACGACCAAGATCACCACCAAGTCTCTCATGTGATCCAGTTTGGGGTTTGAGTAAGAGACAGCCTGGGCATCATTTCCCAAGGTGCCCGCGGTTGCGCTAGATAGTTTTTCCATTGCATCTCCAAGTGTTGGACATTCCAAAACATTAGATAGCTGAGTGACGGGTGCACAGAGGACATTCCTAGGCTCAAACCACAGCCCTTCCCACACTTCTGTTTGTGTGATGTTAGGTAAAATTTGAGAAAATGAAAGGATTAAGGGAAAGGGGCGGCTAACTGAGGGACTCGGGTCTAAAGAGTTCATGATTCAATATGGAGCCCACGGTTGACCAAGAACTCCTGGAGCTACAAGTGCAGCTCCTTGGGAAAGCACACGCTCAACGTGCACAGATCCCAGGCTCAATCTCCAGTTAACACCCATCACTTCCAAAATGAATGGAGAGTTTCCCTACAGCACCCAAATACCTATTTTTCCCTCTAATGCTCTCGACAAGCTTCCAGAGAATCTAAAATTCCAGGCAACATGAAGCACATTTAACCAACATAATACAACTTGATCCTCATATAAAAAGTCCACATTGAAATCGTCTTAATCCCACAGATGAGTATACCAGAATCATCTGATTTGACTAAGGTCACTCAGGCAGCAGAGAAGCTCGCTCCCAAGTCCTTGCTTTTAGTCAACTGTTAAATCCTCTGCCTGCCTTTAGCTTCTGCATCTCTGAGCCTTCCTGGCTAGTCATCACGTACCAAGTCTCACTGCTTAACACTAGAATTCCCCAATTCCCAACCTTGTATGATTATTTCACACGAGAATCAGAATAATAAATCCTAACATCTTCTTTACATTGAAGATGCTTCTGTAATTACGGATTTCTGGATAGTATCTTCCAAGCTCAACAAGTCTCCTGACTACAGTGCTGTTTGGTGTGCCACCCCTCCCCTCCGTTCCTAACACAGGTAGCCGGGAGGAGACATTGCGATAAGCCAGTGCCCAGCTGCAACGTGAGGCTTGTGGGCAGCCCCTGCGCCCTTCTCCAACATCTCTTTCTTATTGTCTGCAGCTTTCCAAGTTAAAAAAGTGGAACACTCTTTAATTTAACCTTAAAGTGTCGGAAAATAAATAGTATTTCCTCCCACCAGTCAGCAGTCACAGAGAAGAGTGTGTTAGAGATGGACCGACAAACGGCTTGGAATTTCATGCTGTGCGGCTCTGCTTCCAACATCCCCTGCACAGCTCCACTCTGGGTGCATCCTCACTGGTCTTTTTTACAGGGCTCTACACTCATTTCTCCTGAATTCTTGCATGTCTCACATAGAGAATACCAGATGGGTTAACAGAAAGCTCTAGGAAGTTTCTCATTTTACCCAGTTGAGGAAGTCAGTCAGGCGCAGAGGCTGATCCTAACCCAGAGCTGAGGGAGCCCAGAGTCCAAGGTCTCTGTCCTCCTGCCTCTGCCAGGCGGCAACCGGAGGTGAGGGGCCTCCTTCAGCTGTTGGCAAGCTACACTGGCTGCTTGGTCAAGAAACATCTGGATAGGAGCTCAATTCAGTGCCATTAACAGGTGCCCTGTGGAGATTGCTGAAGCCACACAGGACTCTAAGAAATTCAGAAAAGGAGGCCTCCTCTGCCAACTAGTAAGAACCAGCCCATGCTGTTCCCATCAGTTCTCCTTGGGCCTTGACCTCATCCTACTAAGGCTGCGGGAAATTACCTCACTAATCAGGATGGAGACAATTACAGAGTCCCAGAACTGGTCAAATGCAGAGAGTAAGCATCTGTGAGATGCTTAACCCTAAGTGACACATTTTCAATGCAGCCTCTACACATAGGATGAACGTATCTCTCAACTCTCACCAGAGAAGTCTCCTCATGCAGCAGATGGTGATTAACACAGAGACCCACAACTGGTCAGTGTGCAGAGAACAGGAGGCTATAGAGTACTTATCCCTGAATATGACATCTATTTCAAACCTCTGCCTCTTGAGGCTCAGGGATCATTGTGGAAGAGGAGGCAGAAAGATTGTCAGAGCCAGAGGTGGTGGACGACCTCAAGGAAACAGTTTTCCAGACAGCTTGGAAGTTGTTCATATGAACTCACGGCAGTGGTGACAGCACGCACACATCCTATGCAAATTCAAACCAGACAAATTCCAGCCTAGACATAGGGGAGTGGGTAAGAAACTCCAACCAAATGTAAGGAACTTTTGGCAACTGATGGCTGCTGAGAGGGGGAGGGACAGTATCTTAATGATGGGATTCTGGTGGGCCCAGTGGATGGACCCACACTGAAGGACATCATTTGGGGACACAAATCTGACTCTATAAGCTGATATATATGTACATATATATGTGTGCATGTATATATATGTACATATATATGTATATGTATATATATATACACACACATACACACATATGAATGAAAGTACACTAAATTGGGAGGGCAGTGGGGGAAGGTGGGCTAGGGCAGGGGATCTAGGACATGGAGTCTGCTGGAGGGGCACCCTGCACTCCGGGCTTCACTATGCTCTTGACGGTCGGTGAGCATCACTGGTGGACTAGGTGACATGAGGAGACGGAGGTGTGCATGTTGTATACCATTTGTTGACTGTGTTGTGATGGGGTGCCCAGCACCCATTCCCACTGCAGTGGTGAGTGAGTAGATGGGGGTGAATGCATGTCCTACATCATCTGGTGACCTTGTTGTGATAGTGTTTACTGAGACATGAGTAACCAGTAGCATCGCTTTAATCCTAGAGTGCTGCCAAAGCAGGAACAGAGGCAAACTCATTGGGAGACAGCAGTGTACCAGGGCCAAAGAAAGTTGGTGACATTGAGGTTCACAGAAGTAGAAGGTAGAACAAAAATGACAGCAGCCGTTTTCCACAGCGTTAATGAGGTGGCTCCTGTAGAAACGACAGCATTCCATCTGGGTCCCCTTCACACAGGGAGCAGTGTCATGGTCTCAGTGAAAAAACAATGTCTGTTACATTAAATGATGTGATTAATTTCTGAAAAGTAATTTAAATTGCACACAAACTATTAGGTTTCATTATGGAATTTTCGCGCAAAGCTTGTTTGCGTTGACCCCCCACCCCGTCCTTCCCCACCCTCTCCCGCCTGTTACCCTCCCACCTGCATGGCCTCCCTTCCACTTCCGCCTCACCGTGCTCTCTTGGCCTCTCCCACTCCCTTGTCGTCTTTGCCCTCGTCTCCTTTCTAGTTCCGCAGACTGCACCTGTGCTCTCACCCGTATGTCTACAGACATGAAGACATTAAACGCTAGGGTCTGCTTATTAGAGAGAACACGTGACATTTGTCATTCCGCGCTTCGGTTGCCTTGACTGGTGGTTTCCAAATTCACCCATTTTCCTGAAAATTTCATTTTCCGTACAGCTGAATACAATTCCATTATACATATATCCACAAAGCCATGCATGAGCTTTCCTCAGCTCTGTGGACACAAATGCATCTTTATTTAGGTGCTCTAGGGGTGCATGTTTAAGGCTGCCAGGGAGGTGGATCATGTGCAGATGATCCTCAGTGACAGTGATATGGGCAGATGCTCTGTCTAGTTTGGTAGGATCACAGTAAGGAAACTGCTTCCATGACCCCAACGAAAACATTTTAAACATCCATTCCTCTGTTGATGGACACTAGGCTGGCTTCAGTTCCTGGCTATGGGGAATACAGCAGCAATAGACATGGGTGTACAAGCACCTCTGCAGCAGGATATGAAGCTCTCTGAGCGGAGGAGTGGGCCACTGGGTTGAACTGATTCCCACGTGACTGGAGCAGTGTGCACACACTCCAGCAGTGGCCAAGGGGTCTTCTTCCTGCTACCATCCCCAGAATTGGTTGTCATCTGTTTTCTTTATTAAAATATTTATTGTTTTATTTTATGTGTGTGAGTGTATTGCCTGCATGTGTGGAAGTGCACCCATATTGTGCAGTGCCCATGGAAGTAAGACGAGGGTGTTGAAGCCTCTAGAACCGGCATTACGGAAGGTTGTTAGCCAACATGTGGGTGCTGGGAGTTGATCCTGGGACCTCTGTAAGAGCAGCCAGAGCTCTTAGCCACTGAGCCATCTCTCCAGCCTGTTATCTGTTTTCTTGATGGTTACAATTCTGACTAGGGCAAGATGGAATCTCCAAGCATTTTAATTTGCATTTCCACGGTGCATGGAACATACTTATTGACCATCCGCATTTCTTTTCTTTTCTTTTTGATCACTGCTTATTTCATCAGCCATTTACTGATTGGCTGTGGGATTTTTTAAAGTTTAATCTTTGAAGTTCTTTATGCATTCTAGATGTTAGCCCCTGTCTAAAGTAAAGCAGGCAAAGCTCTTTTCCTTTCTGTAGATCATCTGTTCACAATGCTGATGGCCCTTTGCTCTGCAGAAGCTTTAATTTCATGCAAGACCATTTGCCAAGTTTGGGGGATAGGTCTTGTGATAGTGAGGTCTTACCCAGAAAGTTCTTGCCTAAACCCACACCTTAAGGTTTTCCCTTCATAAGTTCAGCATTTCAGGTTTTAAAGGAAAGTCTTTATTCCAGCTTGAATTGATTTTTTTTTCAGAGTGAGAGATACAAATCTAATCTCAATCTCTGCAGGTAGGGTGTCCACCTTTGCCAGCATCATTTATTAAATGCTTTTTTCAGTCACACTTATTTCCTTTGTTGGAAACTGGGTGGCCACAGCTGTGTGAATTCAGCTCTGGGCCCTGCACTGCCATGTCTCCTTGGTCTACACGTCTGTTTTCCGACCAGTAGCAGGCTTGTCACTGGCTCTGTAGTAGAATCTGAAGTCAGGTTCTCCCATCAGAGTTCTTTCTGATCAGAATTGCTTTGGCTTTCCATGATCTTTTGTGATTCCTAAGAATTATAGGATTGTTTTTTTCTAGTTCTGTGCAGAGTATCATTGGAATTTTGATGGGAATTGTCTTGAATCTGTAAATCGCTTTGCATGGGATAGCCATTTACACACTGCTGCTAGTCCAGGGGGTGCAGAGGTCTTTCCATCATTTCATGTTGTCTTCATTTTCCTTTCTCAGTGTCTTAGTGTTTTTCAGAGTCTTATGGACACACTTGCTCTTCTGCAGACGTCTGGTTTCAGGACTTTCTAACGCTACATGCTTTAGATACAGAGCTTACAATTTTGTTTGCAGACTTATGTAATAAAAAAAAACCCAGATCTGTCAAGATTGGGGGAATAGCCATAACTTTGCCTTTCTCCCATCAAAGGTTTTTGCTCATTCTTCTAGGTTTAGTACTAACACATGTATATTTATGTATATTTTTGGTGCCCCTCATCTGGGAATGAATGTAGGCACTTAGAGGTAACAGTGCTTGTCCTCCCAGGGATTGAACTGACCTGCCTCAGATGACAGTGGAGTGTGTGTGTGTGTGTGTGTGTGTGTGTGTGTGTAACATGTCCATGTACGTGTGTGTCAGTGAGCATGCCCATGTACATGGATGTACATATGTGAATGAACATGTCTGTGTACATGTGTGAGTGTGCTTATCTGTGTACTTGGGTGCTAAGATCCTCAAAGTGCAAGTGGTAGCTGTCAGGAGACTGGTGTGTGAGACGAAGCGGCTTTCCCTGGGATCTACCTGTTTACATCTCAGTTCACAGAAGCCTTGGGAACGCATGCTTCCTCTGCCAGACATGTTTTTCTTTGGTGTTTTCTTTCTCTGGTTCCCACAGTATCAAGGAAAGATGGCTTCTTTGACGCAGCGTCTCAAGCGCCGTATTGTGAGCCCTTCTCCCTTGGAATGGTAGAACTTGTGTGTATGCTGGCCTGCAGCCACCAACAGCAAACCTGAACGGGGATGGATTTCTCACTCCCTGACAACAACCGACGGTTGTGGCTCCCAGGGGCATCACTGCTGTCTGATGCTGTGAGGCATCTGTAGGGCTTAGGGACGGCAAGCAGTGAGGCCAGCCTGTACTTGCCATTATCCCTTCGAGCTGAAAATAATTCAAAAGTTTCCTTGCTACTTTTTCTTTGTAGAACCCCGGCTCTAATTTCTCAGCCCATCTTGAGAAGCCCTGTGTATTGTAGAAGCATTGTTGAAATTCGGCTGCACAGTTGGTGAGCAGTAGACTGTCTTTCCAGAACTGAGTGCTAATTTTATGGCAACTCAGCCCTCTCATGGCGGAAATTACATCATCTAATCTATTGCCTTTAGAAAAATCAAGGGATGAGAAGCTGGGGACCATCGCGCACCCTGAAGAATGCTTCTCTTCCTCCGCAGACCATTGTGCAAACATGGTTAGCAGGTCTTTACAATGCAGATGCCCCTGCTGGAATGCCACAGACACATTCTTACAGAAACCTGGAGTTTGGAAGAAAGGTGCATTAATAATGACAGGGCTCCTGGGGAGAGCGGAGTCAGGACAGAGCAGGCAAAGGTGTGCAGCACCTCCATGTTCTCATGTGGGTAAGCCAACTGAAATACAAGTGCCAGTGAAGAGACCAAGCTTCTTATAAAGAGTGGTTACATACATGTAGATGTCATAAACATGCGTATAAGATATATATGTATATATCTATAAAAGAACAAGTCAGGCTGCTGCATTCCATAAATATGACAGAGAAGCTTTGTGGCCATATGGAGTGCCGATCAGACCTGAGAGGGACCATGGAGGTGCCACAGCCCTCCCCGGCTCTCACTGTGAGAACCTGTTCTTTGCTGTGATTTAGTGTGAGCTGTTAAGGTTCTGGGAGCACCCCTGAAGGACCCTCCATTGTTTCTTTAGGATGACATCATCCGACTGATTATCAATCCCTAGCAATAATGTATGCCACAAAGGCATGTTCTGTAGTAAAACAGACTGTGAGCTTGTTGGGTTATGGGGGGGGGTAATTCATCTGATTGAGTCCTAGACGTTTTATGTGTGAAGAGTTGCTTCGTTTTGAGAAATGGAACCTGTGTAGATCATGAAGTCAGGCCAAGGTGCCTCGGGCTCAGGCTGCACACCAGCATGTCCTCAGCGCTGCAGACATGAGCATGATGTCTTTATTTAGGGTGCTCTAGGGGCGCATGTTTAAGACTACCAGGGAGAGCCACATATGCAGATGACCTTCAATGACAGTGAGGCGGGCAGATGCTCTGTCCAGTGTCATAGGATTACAGGAGTGCCTCTGCTTCTGTTACCCCCGTGAGGCCTTAGTCACAGCACAGAAGCACAGAGGGTGTCGGGTAAAGCTGGGGACTCTGGCCTCTGAGGTCCCAGTGCTGCTGTTCAGAGCCCCCTGCACCTCTGGCTCAGGTATTTCAACCCTCCCTTCTGAGACAGCAGTAGGTGGTGGTTTGGATCAAGGGAGCCCTGGCAGTTGGGTGACCTCTAGTCGCTACTCATCTACTGGTGTGAGTCCAGATGTAGACAACAGACCCCTTTGCCAGCAGAGTTGGAAGGAAAGCTGGGAAGGAGCCAGGAAAACCAACATGACCAAGACCTGAGTGCAACTTGTAGCTTTTCCGCCTTTCAGCCATTGACACTGGTTTCTTTATCTATAAGTTATGGGAACTTCACCACAGAGTGCATATGAACAGAGGCTCACACAGTGCTTCTCTGTGGTCCTTCTTTCCACAAACCCCCCTGATCTTAGGTAAGGAAAACTCTTGGATGTGTGTTGAGACTTTTGACATTGTGAGATGACATTATCTACAATATCCATGCAAGAGAACCACACATGCCAGCTAAAAATCTACAGACAAAAACACTTCATAATGTTTTAGGTAAGCTTACAGTTTTCTGTTGGGCCATGCAGAGCTATCCTGGGGTGCCTGAGCTCAAGGGCCACAGGTTTCACAAGCTAGAGCTTCTTTATGGGTCATTCAGATGGAAGGAGTTTAAGAGGGAAAACTTGGTGGTGTTCAATGATCCATCCGTAAAACCCTGGAATCACTTCCCCTTCCTGTGTTAGGAAGGAAAGCACAAGCTTAGTGTCACGTCTCCTGCAGAACCAGGTTGAGGCGCACACTGTTCCTGTGTGGAATCAGAGCCTTCCGGGCCCTGGTTACCGTGGTATCCATCATTAACTGCCTGCAGGCTTGGAAAATCTCAATATATTTTCTTTTTTAGAACCATAGGTGTGATGGTCAAAATTCAGTGTCAACCTGGCAGCATTAGAATCACCAGAATCACCTCCATGGGTGTGTCCGTGCGGGTGTTTATTCCGTGATGAGCATGAAAGACGTGCCGCCGGTATGGGTGACACCACCCAGGGGACAGAGGCCTGGATGGATGGAAAGGGGGAGGGCGGGAGTCCACCAAGTGCCAGGCTTCCGCTTTCAGCACATCCCCTTAGATGCTTCAACAGCCACAATGCCCGGAACCCTCTGAAACTGAGAGTCAAATGAACATTTCCACTCAAGATGCTTCTGTCAGGTGTGACGATAATAGCCACCTAAAGGCAGGTCATTCAGAAGATAAGGCCAGGTGTGGTAGCGCACACCTTTCATCCCAGTGCTTGGGAGGCAGAGGCAGAGGAATCTCCGTGAGATGGAGACCAGTCTAGTCTATGTCATATGAGGCCAGGTGTGGTAGCGCACACCTTTCATCCCAGTGCTTGGGAGGCAGAGGAATCTCCGTGAGATGGAGACCAGTCTAGTCTATGTCATGAGTTCAAGGCCAGCTGGGACTCCAGAGAGACCCTGTCTCAAAAAGCAAAGTTGAAAAAAAACACCATAGCTTTCCAGTGTTGAGCAATAATTTGACTCCCACCCATCCTTGAAGGAAGCAGATTCGTTCTTGCCACCATCTCTAGTCTCTGGAGATCAGCTTGCTGAGAGGATGTGCCACAGGTCTCCTGCAGGCATACCAAACACAGCATCCCCAGAAATGTCAAAGAAACTCCTCTTTCCTGATCACAGCTTATGTGGGCATTCAAGACCCTGCAGCAGAATGTGGGCACAATACAATTCCCCTTGAATAGATTATGCAAATTGATGAATCCCAACATCACTGATTTGCAAGAGGCTATGTGGTAAAGTTGAAGATCAGAGTAGACCAAAGGGAAATATCAGTGTAGCTTTGTAGCAACTTGAAATCCATGTTTATAATCTAATACTCTCCATAAAGACACAGTGTTTTAGAAAATAACGGACAAAACGTGTGCATTATGAATCGAGAGTATGTACTTCTAGAATCCGTTGATTTGGATCGCAGAGATCTCCCTCTGTGGAAGACGCCACACTTGAGTGCCAGCTAAATTTCTCCTCCATTACAAAAGCCGGTTTATAAATTGGATGCTGTGTGAATAGTTACAAGATGAATTTGCTCTTCTCATTTTCCTCCGCTGTCCCACAAATAAGAACAGTGCTACCTGGATTGACTCAGTCATTGGGAAATCTATCGGGATTCACCAGCCAGCATCGTCTCTGTGTGTTTAGATACACCCAAGATGGCAGGGACCAGTGATGGGGCAGCAGATGGCAGCTGCAGCCTGTGTAACAAAGCAGCATTGGATTAAAGTCGGTATCCCTTGTGGAGTTCTGGTTGTTAGAGGCAAACCTAACCGCTTGGATCACAAAGGCTGACTTTTATGGAAGACCTTTGCTTTTTTTTCTTTAGGTATTCCATTTTCCTTCTGTGTTTTCTCTGGAATTAATAGAGCCTCTTGTGAAATGGCTGTCTATAAATTTTCTCTCCTGCATATGTCTCTAAACAGTTTCATTCGTTCATTTAAAACATTGCAGCCATTTCAAAATGCCCTATTTTGTATTTAATTTCACCATCTCATATAAAATACATGTTCTTCACATAATTATGTAAAAATGGGTTTGAGAATGCCCCGGAGATCCATGTGATGGGCACATTATAGGAGTCTAAGTAATAATAATCTCCTGTTTACATGAGACTGGATTTCTATGCCAGTTTTTTATGTTTTAATATATCCAGAGCACAGCTTTGCTCAAGTACGCTGGTTTATTCTGGTCCACGGAGTGAATGCATATGAACTCTCACAGATGAGCGTGCCCAGCAGGATGTATGGCTAGAGTTCATAGGTGATGTCAGAGGTGAACCTAACGGGACCACTACCCTGTTTGCCCTGAGGAAGCAACATGAAGGTCAGCAAGGTTGTCAGGAGACAGGCAACAGAGGAGCAGAGGGTAAAAATGGGCTCTGGGGCTGGAGAGGTGGCTCAGTGGTTAAGAGCACTGGCTGCTCTTCCAGAGGACCAGGGTTCGATTCTTGGCACCCACGTGGCAGCTGACAGCAGTCTATAACTCCAGTTCCAGAGGCTCTGATTCCCTCTTCTGGCCCTCACTGGCATTGTACACACGTGGTGTACTTACACCCAAGACAAAGCACTCATACACAGAAAATAAAACATAAATAAAAGGAAAAGATAGGCTCTTAGGCCAGGGGCGGGGAAAAGGGAAGGGATGTTGGTGTAGTGATGGTACAGGAGTTGGGGCGTTGTGGAGGATGAGGAAGAGAACATAGGGGAGTCTTTGTAAGGTGCAGCCCTTGGACCAGCAACAGCAGCTGCACCCTGGACCTTCCAAGTCCCTGTCTAGAACTGGAAACATGTACATGAAGCCAGGAACCTGGCTTAACAAGACACGCCGTCCAAACTGCTGCACATTGAAGTTTATGAACTGCTGGTTCTTGGAGGGTTCATGGCTGCTTTAAGTGATATGAGGTAGATGCTATGTGTGCATACAGGAGGGATCCTAAACCCAGCTGAGGGGTGGGGAGAGTCCACACCATGAGCAGAGTCTGCCATGAGCAGAGCTTGTGGCTCCTGGGGAGGGGCTGTCCTCTCTGGACCAGACATGTAAAGTCACCTTTCCTGTGACTGTTAAACACGGTGACAAGACAGAGTTACAATGAGAAAGAACCATGTAAAACATCCAGAGAGCAGCCTCTTGGCAAGGGCTGTGCGTGTACACAGCCTCGCCACTCCCCATGGGCAGTACCAATTCACTGCAGCTGCCCAGGCTCGAGGGCAGAATGCTACCAACCAGACCTGGGCAGATCTAGGGGAGGGCACCAAGCAGCTACAAAAGAGAAAAGGCCTGGCACTCTGGCACACTGAGCCTGCAGCTATAGCAGAGAGGACAAAGAGAGCCACAGCCAGAGCCCAGGCTAACAGCAGGCCGTGGCCCTGGGACACTGGACACCCAAGGAAGTGTTCAATACTGAGGTAACATGGAAGAGTCTGTGGGGACCACATGAGTATAATAAAATGCTTCTAAGACATCCTGAGATTCATTTTCATATGATAAAGTGTTCGGAGCCAATGGGATCAGTAATCTCACTGTCCCTCCTACACACATGCTCCTGGCCTCACTTTGATGTGCTCATCCTGGAGTGCCTTGGCCTTGATCTGGTGTCAGAGGATGGACTTTTCTATAATTATAAGACAAGGGGCATAATCTAATGAGCAGAAAGCTAGTACCAACCATGCTCAAAGAGCAGAAACCCGTGGGTGATGCTCCTCCCTGGGTTGATTACCTGTTTATCCATCAACGTTACAGAAGAAAAACCAGGAGACCTGCCAGTTACATTTGCTTGGCTGTGAACAGCTTCTGTGAATCTGTTGTTGTAAACGTGATAATACAGCCTTCCTGTGTGCAAAGCATGGTGGTTTTCTGTGTTTGAGGTGATTCTCCTGAAGCATTCTGTTGTTCAGCTAGATACAAACTAATTCAGCCATGTTCTTAACTTTCCTGATTTGAAAAAGACGCTTGCTTCTTTGGATCAAACAGTAACTAGGGAGATGCATTCTAACAAATATTTTTATTTTGTATTAGTTGAATAGATTTCCTTCACCTTGGTAAAATTATATATGCATTCTCTGAAATTTTAAGCAGGTCTTTGACCATCTCAAAATTTTTTTCTAGGTTTTCCTCCCCTTCTCTAAGTACCAACACAACTCATTGAATTCTGTTAAAAGGTAACAAAGCCTGATCTGGGTTTAGGGCTTTCTAGATGCCTGCACAGAGAAGAGTTCATGAGCAGGGGTTGGTGAGATTTGAATGTGAAGTGATATTATGTATCTCTTTCATTTAAATAACCTAAAATGAGTAATTCACTCCTGAGAAGATTTGATAAAAGTCTTGGGGGTTTGCCAGCAGCGCTGTGGGAGGAGGAAAAGCATTTTCAAGAGGGCTTAAAAGGGAAGAAAAGAAAAACCAAGCGGCAAAAGCCTGAAAATCACTCTACGCCCTGCTGTACATTGGAACCTCTTGGTTGGCATTGCTCGGAGGGGCTGGGGCCTGGCTTTGAGCTCTGAACAATGCAGGTCTTCACAGAAGACCCTGTCTGAAGCCAGGACACTTTTCTGAAAGGGCACAGGAGCACTTTCTTTGCATTGCGTTCACCTCAGGAGACAGAGCCCATGAACTTGAAGCTGGGTTCTGGAGTGTCAAAACACCTACCTGCAGTGGTGCTTGTTACCATAGCGATCCCGGATGACAGACAGCTAGATGGTAGATAGGTGCTGAACAGACAGCAGATAAGTGATCTCACATGTCAGAAGAGGCCTTTGTGCCTAGGAAATTACAGAGGTTTTTTTTTTTTTTTGCAAAAACAATTCTACTGTCAAAATCAAAAAATAGACTCTGTGCTTTACCCCACCCTGCATGCATCGCCCACTCCTCAGAGGTTTCTGAGCACATTTGTGATGTGTGCTACCGTTCAGTCCCTGCTCGACTACTCTGGGAGACTCCCTTTCTCAGAAGGCGCAGGAGGCCTGCACTGATGAGGCCACTTTGGGTTTCTATGTTTTCCAGTTAGCAGAGGATTCCTAGTTCCTGTTTTCCTTCCTGCATCCCAGGTTTTATCCTCTAGTTCGTTCTCCCTTTTTGTTCTTTCTCTCGCTTCTCTTGGTTCCCTTTATCCTCCTGTCCCAGCTCACTTCCACTTCCGACGTTTGTACTACTGGGGACTGGAACCCAGGACTTCAGGCTAGGCAAGCACTTGACCAACTGAGCTAACCCTCCATGGTTTCTTTTTTTTAATTATAAAGAAGTGAAGCAAAGAGGTAGATCCTGGTACTTCTTATGAATCTGCTCCTAAAGCTAGAGGCCCCTAGAAATGAGGAACAATGGTCCCTGTGGAGAGAAATGCTGCAGAGGGACTTGGCCAATCACCAGGAGCCAGGCTTTCAGGCAGCAGGTGACGAGTGTCTCTGAAGTGAGGCTGGACAGAGCAGCACCAACTGTGGTAGAGGCACCTCCAGCCATCCTCTGAGGTCAGAGCAGCTTGGAGACTGGTGTTCTGAGGATGCCACAAGCCCCAGGAGAGGATCAGGGGTCCTAAGAATCCAAGGAAAAATAGTCTTTGTCCTTAATACCCAAATTTGAAAATTATACCAAGCTTTAACAAAGCACCATCTTTTTTTGATATTTTGTTATTTTTATTTTATGTGTACGAGTGTACTGCCTGCATGTATGTACCTGTGTCATGCAATGCCACCGAGGTCAGAACAGGACTTCGGATTCCCTTGGAACTGGACTTAAGGATGGTTAGTAGCTGCCATGTGGGTGCTGGGAATTGAACCCAGGTCCTCTGCAAGAGCAGTCGGTGTTCTTAACCGCTGAGCCACCTCTCCAGCCCTGAGAAAGCACCATCTTATCATCTTCTGGATAGGGCTAACAGGAAACGGGCTGACAGCAAGACCGTCAGTGTTGTTAGCCTATGGGGTAGACACTCAGATTGCAAATATGTCTCAGTTTGCTTCAGTGTGGTAGTGGAAAGTGACCAAACAGCAACAAAAAGATCCTATATGCAGCCAGGACTGTGAAGGAGAGAAGGAGGACGCGGGCAGGGAGGCAAGTCTGGGTAAAGTTGTGATTACCTGCAGAGGTAGAAAAGGCAGAATTGCTATCCAGAGACTTTGAGCTGAAAAAGAATCCGTGCTGAATATTTGGGGTTCCAAGCAAAGAAAGCTGTTGATGGAGTGTTAGCCTCCACAGACATTTGACCTCATTTTGTAGGCTGAATCAAGAGCACTGTTCTGGTATCTATCTCTAGAACAAAGCATATTCTTTTCACATGATCTCCAAGAGTCCGTGATGTCAAGACTTGTCTCCATTTCTCCATGTAGTAGTCTCCATGTAAGTTTAATGAATGAGCCCAACTCATTCATCCATCAGAGGAGCAGAGGGCAATGAAGGTAGGAGTCGGGTACAGAGGAGTTTAACTGTCTCTACTGTGCTGAACACCAAAGACCAGGTTTTGTGTTTCCATCTGAATTTTGCGATTTTTTTCTATTTCTGAATAATCGTCATGGGGATTTTAGTTGGGATTGCGGTGAATCAATGAACTGCTTTTGGTAGGATAATATTTTCACAGAATTCTGCCGATCCTTAAGAACAGGCAGTCCTCCCATTTCATAATATCCTTCCTCAATCTCTTTCTTCAAAGATTTAAAGTTTTCATTTTAAAGAACTTTAACATCTTTGGTTAGGTTTATATCTAGAACTTTTTTTTTGAGGTTATTGTGAAGGAGTGTTTCCATAATCTCTTTATATGCCTGTTTGTTATTGGTATATAAAAAGGCTACTGATTTTTCTAAATTGATTTTATATCCTGCAAATTTGCTCAAAATGTTGATCATTTCTATAAGCTTTCTGGTGGAATTTTTGGGATCTCTTATGTGTAACATATCATCTTCAAATGGGGATTATTTGACCTCTTCCGATTAGTCCTCCTTTGATCTCTTTCTCTTGTCTTGTTACTCCAGGTAGGGTTTCAACCAGTATATTGAAAAGGAGTATGTGCAGTGGACAGCCCTGTTTGGTTCCTGATTCTAATGGGAATGCTTCCAGTTTTTCTCTGTTTAGAATGGGTTTATCCTATAGAGCTTTAATTATGTTCAGGTATGTTCCCTCCCATCCAGTTCCCTCTAGGACTTTTATCAGGCAAGCATGTTGGATCTTGGCAGATGCCTTTTCTGATCTATTGAGATGATCATGAAGGCAACTGAGTTGAACAACAGCAGAGCCCTGGTTATAATGCCCCGTCCTGAGCATCAGTCCTGCATGCTGCTTCCTTTGCCTTCTTCATTGATTGGGGCGTTTTCCTGGGGTGATGCACACTGACCACAGACAGAGCCAGTTTCCATTCTTCAGTAAGGAGCAGGCATCACATCTTGAGCACTGCTGTAATAAAGCAGACCTGAGAGAGTCTCCAACTGGGCTGGGTCCATGTGCTTTGGGATTTTCTTCCCAGATATCTCTCCACACCTGCTGAGAGGAGGGGGATGGGA
>NW_008338533.1:2501769-2583416 GCF_000622305.1 Nannospalax galili | reverse complement strand
GGCTGGGAGGAGGGGGCTGGGGGCCCTAGGCCTTGAGCACCTCACAGCTACTGCTCTGTCTTGCATTCTTGCACTGGGATTTGTACTTGAGACTTTCCAGGTTTGTTCTGGGAGTGTTTTAAGTTAATCAGACGTGTTAAAAACAAAAACAAGAAACCTAGGATATAATTTGATAATGAGATTGTGATATTTACCAAGTAGAGGGAGATTAGAAGCCAAGAACTTGGAGCACCAAGCAGGGAAGAACATGTGTCCAGGTTCCAAGCCCTTTATGTCTGTTCCTTTTATTTAATCTCTACATGAGTCCTGCGAAGTAGGCATTGTTATCTTTATTTTTACATTTGAAAAAGTGTTCAGTGCGAAGATTTCCTGGTGATCTGATGGTTAATAAGTGGACTTAAGGTCTGGCTCTCAGTCTGATTCCAAACATGACTGACCCTCAGAGCACACAAGTGCCCACATCCCGTAGTGACTGACAGCAAACCACAGCCTAAGAAAAGAAGTCTGGGACTCTGCACTTTTGTTTGTTGGGCCTGGTCCTCTCCGCCCTGTGCCTGAACACCCGAGAGCTTTGGGATCCCGGTTGCCCATCTTGAGGGAAAAGTATGTCTTACTCCAGTTGGAATTTTTAATTCCTTTATCTTTGCATATTGGGAGTTTTTCTTCAAAATATTATTTAACGTTTATTTAATAATTAAAATTATTAATATATTCTAGGAACATACTAATGTGGTTCATTTGCCAAAGTGAACACTGCAACTCAGTGACTTTTATCAATGCTGAAATGTGTTCCTGGGAAAATTCCCAGAGGAAAAATAAAGATACCCTGGAAGGGCCTCTTTCCAGCCCATGGGGAACTATACTGTTTGCCATTGGCCGAATAACGTGTCCATCTGAGTGACATATATGTGGGTGCCCATGTGCTCTTCTATGCAGACTTGAGCAGGAAAAACAGGGTAGCAGAGGTGGTATCAGCAAGAATCTGGGAAACCGGAGACTGTGGACACAGCCAAGTATGCGCCGTTGAAAATGCCGTTTATTGCTCCCAGTGTAGACGAACCCAAAACAGCGCTGTGGATGGATCAGTGCAGTGCTGAGAGTGCAGCCACAGACACCAGCTATTCGAGGGAACAGAAAGCTGCGACTTCTGGCTGCAAATTAGACTTCCGTGTTTTAAAAATATTTTCGTGTGTGTGAAATGATACTTTCACATCTATACATTGAGGTGTTAATATAAAATTCTTATCACTTGATCTGGTTTTCCTTTTGAAAATGAAACTTGGCACAGAGCGTTTTAGTTGTTTGTAGTCAGGCATCTTGACAGAAGCACAGAGTGTGCTGGTGAGGTCAGGGCGGAGGCAGGCGCCAGAGAAGGCCCAGTGGAAGAGGTGACATGGTGTGGGGGCCATGGAAGAGGTGACACAGGGCGTGGGGGGCCTGGGGAGTTGGGGGCTGTGGAAGAGGTGACACAGGGCGTGGGGGCCGTGGAAGAGGTGACATGGCGTGGGGGGCCTGGGGTGTGGCACCATTTATTTAACCCCACAGGTCTATTTGCCACATTTAGCTAAAACTATTTTCATCCAACTATGAAACTAACCCCGAGGAAGGACATTGGAAAGTGTAAGACACCGTTGTGTCACTCTGAACTATTTTACTATCATAATGATGTTTCAAACTGTATTTTATCTTACCTGTAGCAATACAGTTTATGTGTTAAATAACACTCATATTGATTCATGGGAAGTAAGAATCCAGATTTCTAGAATAAAGTTTGATCAGTATCAAAGAGTTTTTGTTACTCAATTCAATCCATCAATATTTATTGTCTTTCTTGAACCTGGCCTCCTGCTGGACAGTTAGAATTGCTCTAAATTCCCTCTTTGCTGGACCAAGAACAAGCGTTGAGCAATGCTGTGTAATGGCTAACTAGAGCTAACAGATCCATGTTCTCCCTGAAGTCTGTCCCCCTACCTGTTCTGAGACAGGGTTTTGTGTCACCCAGACAGGCGTGGAACATGTGATGCGTCTCTTGCCTCAGCCTCCCAAGTGATAGGATTAGAATCATGGACCACTACTCTCTGTCAGTAGCATCTTCTAGCAGACTGCCGGCTCCCTGACTTGACTCTGTGGGTATTAACTGATGCTCATATTGATAAATCACATGACAATTGGTCTTTCTGTATATCTGAGGGAGCTGACGGAGTGTGTAAAAGTGAAATTAATTTGTTGACATCAGGCAGTTCTCTATTAGTAGTGCCAATAACTCTTCATCTTTGTAGACGGGTCATCTGAGACTTTCCAGGTCACTCAGAGAGATGAATTCTGTGGATCACCCCACAGAAGGGAGTGTGGGCTGTGAACTTGTGGAGATGATCAAAGTACCTCTGAGTTCTGGAAGTTCTGGAAGTGACCAAAGGACTCAGAACAGGGGACCAGTGGGCTGGTCAGGAACAGGCTTCAACAGGCCAAGTGGCACCAGCAAGGCATGTTTAAGTGAGATTATCTCCTTCCCCCAGAATACCAAGGCTTGCTCTCTACACACTGAAAAGCATTTTGGTTTTCTAAGGCCCCAGGAAAACAGCAGTGGTTTTGTGTCCTCACAGGATGTCTTTCAAATATTTAGTCAGAGCAGAGTTTCCTAGCCTTGGACCTCTCACTGATTATTTAAACAGGATTTGTCCAGGGCAGTGCAGGAAGCTGGGTAGTATTACTGGCTGCCACCTAAATGCCAGTCACAGTCCTGCTTTGACAGTCACAAACATCTCGGGCATTGCTGCATGTCAGCGGGGGTGGGAATCACCTGGGTTGAGCCTGCACCTTACACAGTAGTGTGTTGGTGCTTTGATGAGCACTGTCCAGTCAGTGACTGCTATGGAGCCCTGTCTGTGTTGGGCCATTTTGGCTTCATAGCTGCTGTTCTAGACCATGGTCCTCTGAGCAGGACAGCTGCCATCTCCATCAGATCAGCTGTACCTGCTTGCAAGACCAGGCCTGTTGACTGTTGATGTCCCCTCAGAGAAGCAGTGGGTGAGCAGGGCCATTGGACCCTCCTCTGAGAGTCCAGTCACTCTTCCCAGCCATTTGTATGCAGCTCTGCACCAAACGCACATGGCCTTGGGGTCTGAGGAGGTGCTCAGGCTGGGGAAGGTCAGTTGAATAAGGGTCCATCTATGTAGCTATGAGAAAGCCATCAGCCATGCTTGGTAAAGACTTTCCAGTATGGCTGCTCAGAAAATAAACCCAATAAACTAACTGGTTCCCCAGGTTGAACTTGGGTGGAATTGTACCTCTGTTGCCGTGGCCTCTAAGGAGGTAGTAAACACTGTCTGCACCTCCCCAGGGAAGGAAATCTCCAGCACTGTTTTAGGCAGTGGGTTCTGTCATGATGCCCATGTTATGGAAGAGAAGCCATTGCTGCCTAGGGGGAGGTGAAGAAACTCGCCTAGGTCATGCTACTACTAAATCCGTTCAGCCTCTCTGCAGAGCTGCTCTCTTTCCAAGGTTTACTCTTTTCTCTGTAAGTGCTCTGTGCCTTTGATGAACCCTGCATCTTAATGCCCTACCGGCTTCCCTTCTAGATGCCATAGAGTTTGGTTTTGATGTTGTGCCTAGTTTTTAAAACTACATCTTTTTAAATATTTGGTTTATTATTTTTTATGTGTATGAGAGTATTGCCTGAATGTATGTAAATGCATCCGTGTTGTGCAATGCCCTTGGAGGTCAGAAGAGGGTGTTGGATCCTCTGGAACTGGAGTTACAGATGGTTGTTAGCTGCCATGTGGGTGCAGGGAATCGAACCCGGGTCCTCTGTAAGAGCAGCCGGTGCTCTTACCTGCTGAACCATCTCTCCAGCCACTCCCAAACTCATTTATTTTTGATGATCATATTTTTAAAGTCAAGTTGTATCTTGTTCCCCAGAGTGAGGGGAGGATCGTTCCTGGGCCCCGTGGCTGTGTCTGTGGGTGAGCTGTGGTCCTTTCCTTGGCCCCGTGGCTGTGTCTGTGGGTGAGCTGTGGTCCTTTCCTTGGCCCCGTGGCTGTGTCTGTGGGTGAGCTGTGGGCCTTTCCTTGGCCCCCTGGCTGTGTCTGTGGGTGAGCTGTGGGCCTTTCCTTGGGCCCGTGGCTATTTCTCTGCGTGAGCTCTGGGCAGATTCTTTTGCAGCATCAAGAAGAACATTAATACGGATGCCGGTAAAATAATTCAAGAAGCTCTTGAACCCTCAAGACTCTGGGAGTGCGTCTATTTTTGTCCGGAGTCAGCTGCCCTGTATTCATATTCAGAACATCAGGGCCTAATGGCTCCCTCCTGGTCACGCTCAGGGCCTCTTGATCTGGTTTCCTTCCTTTGCTGGCTTTGGTCTTCCTTTAGCCTCCCCTGAGAATGATGTTATTTTCCATTACATTATGATCATTATTTGCTTAATGAACCAAATTGAGGAAGCAGAATAACTTTTAAGTCTAAACCCTCCAAACCTTGAAAAACATTGTGGCCGTGGAGAATTCTAGAAACATGGCGAGACCTGGCCATTCACAGGGACTCCTCAGTGAAGTGAGGAGTGGGCCTGGTTACGAGGGCAGAGGGTCTCAGCCAGATGTTGTCTGTCTTCAGGTCCCCGAAATACACCTAGGAGAAGACTTCTTAAGCAACCAGCAAGTGGCATCTGTGCCTCTGCTCTCTTTAGAAAAGAGCTCTGTCACGTTCAGTCAGTACTTAATGTTTAAAAGAAATTTCAGAGGTAAGCCTGGTTGTAATTTGGTGGTACATAAAACCATTTCAACAGGTCTTGGAGACACTCTGGGGAGCCACAGTGCTCAAGCCTGACCAGCAGAGGGCTTCAGTCTCTGGCAAATTCAGCCCAAAGAGAACAGTAATGGAGCCAGGCTTCCACAGATCTCAGGTGGTTTGCGTTCTCTCTCTTTCCCACCCCCTGCTTTGATCATCAAAGTCCCATCAAGCTGAGTTTTTAGCTGAACTACAAAGTGCTATGTTTTCCCTGTCTTATGCTCTGAGAGGTGTAATCCCTCTTTCATATGTAAAAAGTTCAGGAAAGAATTGTGGGTGTACCATGTGCTTATTTGATTGGATAAAGGCTATGCCTCGGGTAATTGATATTTTACAGAAATTCACAAATCAAATAGGTTCATGGGAACTTGTTTCTTGCTAACACTCATGGCAAGAAAAATGTGTGTTGCTTTCTGCACAGTCCCCACAGAAGACGTTAGCACTATAATGCTGTTAGAGTTTGCCTCTGGTAACCATTCTTGAATCTTTTTTTCAATCTGACCGCCTAAGAGAACATCTTTTTATTAAATAAGAGCTTCTTATGTTTTATCCTAACCCATTTTAGCCTTCAGAAGACTTTAGGCTGGGCAGGGCTGGGACCTGCTCACTGACTATGTAACAGGTGCAGTGAGGCTGCCATCGGGTGTATTGATGCTCAGGTTTGCTCCATTGTACCCTGGTGCTCATAAGACTGTGAAGTTGACAAGTGGCCACAGCCACCCCGATGAACTGGTGGTTTACATGGGGGTTGGAGTCTGGTGGAGAAGTGTTCTAGCATCTTCCCCCTGGCACACACCCTACATACCTTCCCCTTACATCCGGCTCGCCCTCCATGAAGTTCGCTGTGAGCAGATGGTCTGGCTGACATGCTGGAATGGAAGATATGGGTCAGGCGGCCACCTTAGTTCATGCAACACAGGTGGTACTCAAGCATTTATTCGTGTGGGAGTCACTGATAGGCTGAGTGACTGGAAATTCTGGCAGGAGGAAGATGTGAAGAGAGAGGCTTTGATTGCAGAGACAGAACCCGAATGCTTCTCTGTTCTCTGGGGATCCTGTTCCGCTGTGACGACCACAGTTTGGAGGTTGTTTATCAGACTTGCCTCCAGGAAGAGGCACTGGATCTCCCCCACCCATGTGTTCATTTTGGGCCACGTTCTTTCTTACACTGAATGTATTTTTTTGTCCAGGCATTTCGTGCCCACAAGGATCTACAAATACATTGAGCCCTCAAACCCTGAGTAGAACGGCCACACCGAGCAGAGCAATGGGACACCTTGTCTTTGAAGGCACAGATGTGTACACTGGGGTATTTGAGGAAGGCTAGTCACTACCCAGCCTCAGTCTGTAGATGGAGGGAGGTGCTTCTTCCCAATCTGGGGGGACACAGTTAAGAAAAATAAATTTGAAATTAGAAAACTAAGGCTGCATCAAGCGGGGTGGTGATCTACGGAGATCAGAAGCACAGGCTACGGGCCACGCTCTTCCCTTCAATTCCAGCACCACCCCAAGGTCACCCAGGAAGTCTCATGAAGTCTTTTCACCTCAGTCACATGCAATGTAAGGACAGTTTAGAATCTGTCTCATGCTGTTTTAAGGATTCAATGAGCTAGGACATGCTCCATGTTTACAGGTGCCTGCCACACAGAAAATCCTCGGCCTGTCCCTTGTTTCTGTGACAAGTTCTTGATCCTGTCATTTTGATTAGATTTGTCTGTTTAGCTGAGGCCCATCCCTCCCTAACAGTTCTCCAGAAAAGAATAATATGATCTTATAATCTCGTGACGATTAAGGGAGATATCTGTGAAAGAATTTGTCATCGTAAAGCACGGGAGAAGAGCTGTGTCGTAATTCCATTGTGTGCATGTTTAGCTTTGTAGTAGATAAAGCTTATGGGGCGACACAGCGTCCTGGTTAAGCTCATGGATCGTACAAGTCAGGGGACCCTGACTTACACATACAGAGCAGATGGCTCCAACATCTTTGAATCCTTTCTTTGTTATCTCGAGTTGTTGTTCAATTATTTTTCTTTGGCACTGACCTTTTAGTGTTTTTAGTACTTAATTGTTCAGAGATTCTGAAGCAAAGTGAGCTGTGTCTCAGAAGGAGAGAGACTATATTAGGTCAGTCAGCAGTAAGATTGAAGAGGACCGGGCTGGGTGTCCAGGGAGAGGCCCAGCTAATTACTTAAGAGAAATGAAGTTAGAGTGTGGAAGAAGAGGAGGGAACTGGCTTCGCCCTGGAGGAACTCTGTCTCTACTTGTCTCTTACATCTTGTGGGGGAGCAGCAGGTGGCTTGCATTTCCAACCAGTCTCTCTCTCATTTCTTTCCATGATGCTTTATGGTTTCCACACCTCAGTGTGTTTTTGTTAACACACTCCTCTGTCTGATTAAATACAATAATGTCAAGGGTCACTTCTAACATCATCTGTAACTGACCTTGGTTTATACTTGTCTCTCTCTGAAGTCACTAACAAGAGGCAGGATGAGGACGATATTGGACAGATGTTGAACAGACCAGCAAAGTCTGTAGCAATGACTAGCTCGCTTTAAAGAACAGCAGTAAAATTCACTATTTTCCTCCTTGATGATCAGTTTAAATTTGTAAAATATTCTCTGGGTTACTGTAATATGTAACAGCTCTCCAATGGCCATTGGATACATTAATTAATACACCCTGAATCCTTTGACTGTACCAAACCAGATGCTGTGCCTCAAATTCACCAGACATCTTCCTGTTTCCACACTGCCCTCATCCCAGAGAGTTCTGTCTAATGAAAGTTACCAACCCAGACACCCACATTCAAATACTCTGATGTGTATCGTTTGCTCTACATAGATGCTTAAAGATTCATTTGAACCAGAAAAATCCACCTGATAGGGGCTAGAGAGATGACTTAGTGATTAAGAACTTTGTTCTTGCAGAGGACCCGGGTTCAGTTCCTAGCTCCCACATCTCAGCTAACAACCATCCATAACTCCAGTTCCAGGGGAATCTGACACCCTCTTCTGACCTCCTCGAGCACTGCACAATACAGGTGCACCTACATACGTGTAGGCAGTACACTCATACACATAAAAATAATAACAAAAAAGAAAAATCTACCTAAATGGCTTGATATTTACTTTTAGATTCCCATATCATTGTGAAAACCAGAAGAGCTTGCTGCTGCAGGCCCGTGAGCCTCCCAGGCAGCGCTGACGCTCCTGGTGGTGGAAACTTGGGCTGGGCACAGTTTTCTGGTTGGCCACGGTCACCACCACCCTCACTTGGCTTTTCCTCACTTGGGCCTCTCCCTGAGTGTGTCTGTCCTGTGCCACATGTGTGGCAGGTGGTTTTAGACTCATACATGTTTATGTATGGCACGTCTGTCATTGCATTAGGAGTTGCACCAGCCTCCGAGCCGGCTCCGCTCAGGGCCCTCTGTCCTTTGGTAGGTGTTACAGCAGCATTTTCTTCCCACCCTCGATTATAAGCGATCGCTTTGTCAATCTGTGCCATTGATGCGAATGGCCAGTTTTCAAGGGCAGAGTCGTCCTCTCCCACTCTGTCTTGGTGCTGCCACCACACGTGGCCTGGCTTTCCCATCTACGTGCCTTTGGCACACATTCCAGGTGGAGAACGAACTGGTTGGATGATAGTGAGAGCCTAGGAGTGAGTTATTACCCCATCACTGGCCTTTATGAGCTCGTCTGCAGTCCTGTAATTAAGAAGGCATTTGCAGCTTGCTTTATGGTACTATCAAAGTTCCCAAAATGAATGAAATAGCTTCATCATTAATAATTTGGATTCGTCATCTTTGACCCAAAGGCATCCCACACCAGAGACAGCAAATATTATTTTAAGCAGTTTAATGGATTATTGGACAAGTAACTAATGGATTAACGGGTCAAATAAATTAATGGATAAATTGGTGTGAACATGTGGATGAGCGACTTTCCAATTGCGGTTGTAACTGTAAAAGGCAGACACCCTGAGGGGAATTAAGCATAGCAACAAACACTATTATCATTAGAGTTCCGGAAGCAAGCCCAGCACACAGGATGTCTCCTAACGAAACTGTAAAACAATTAGAATAGCTCTTCAGAGCTTTGGTGGCTTTTTGGGGTTGGTTTGTTTGGTTTGGTTTTTCTCCTGATGAATCCAAAGGAAGAAAGTGTTTTGGACACATCAGCCAGTTAAAGTATCACAGTTATTATAACTAAGCATCTACTCAAGGGGCAGAAGATGGACAGGAAAGGAGACATCTAAGCATGTGCTGCATAAATATGAATAACCCTAAAACCATCCGCAACACTGTTGGGGTTGACTAGCTGTCTTTGCAGGCCTCCCACGTAAATCAGTTTTAAAGGCCTCCCCGAGGTAACTGTAATGACTTGCAAAGACCTTTATTCTTTTGCTAAGACAATAATTGTCTTGTTTCTCAGGAAAAAAAAAATGACATACTTTTCTTCTGGGGGTAGAGAATTAGTTAACTTCACCACATCATAAACTACCTTTGAACTGTCTTAAAATAGCATCCATTTTCTTAGCTCTGGGTTCTGTTGGGCAGTTCTTGGACTGGGTCGAGTTGGACCAATTTTAGCTGGATACTCCTGCTTCTGAACTTAAGACATAGGTCAGAGGAACTCGACTAATCAACGGTGTCCAGACTTGCATGCTGCTGGTTGGCTAGGCAGCACTCATGAATGAGTTATATATTTCACTTCTCATATGGGCTAACCCAAGCTCCTCCATGTGGGGTCTGTGAGCAGTAAGAGAGGGCAAGTCTAGTTGGCAAGTGTTTCAAGGCTGTCTCATGGTTATTGTTAACCTATTAGTCAAAGAAACCACATCCTTAATCCCAGCAAGTTTGAAAGTAGCCCACCCATGGGCTTGGATGCAAGGAAGGAGGACTGAGTGAATGTGTATGTGTGTGTGTTGGGGGGGGGCTGTCAGTGCCCTGACAATCCGCCCACCATCCATATTCTTACAGATTCATGTCAGTTCACATTTACTGAATTCCTCCTAAGTGATAACTGCTTTTCTGGGTAATTTTAAATATATTTGGCTATTTTCAGAAAAATTGTGTACAAGCAGTAAGTTACCTGCTTAGGCTTGGGAAAAAAAGTGTGGTTTATCATTCTAACATGGAGTTTATTCAGAGTGCTTTACGAAATAATGACTAAATGATAAATCTTTTGAAGTTGTGCAAATCTGTGCATATGAATATCATGCAATATGCAATATAAAAGTCTGAGGTGCCAGGACCTCCTGCAGGTCTGCAGAGGCTCACGTTCTGGTGTAGAGTTCAGTAGCATCTCTACATGTCGATTTGTTACATCATCTCCATCACCACAACGCTATGAAAATGCTCTGCAAATGGTTCTACTGTGTTTAGAGGATAATGATGAAAATCTACCTGTTTGCAACACAGTTTTTAATATCTTTAAAGATGGATTTTTTATTGTTCTTAGTTATGTGTCTTTGGGTATGTATATGCCTGTGAGTGCAGGACCTGCAGAGGCCCGAGGCACTGGATCCCCTGGACCTGGAGTTAGAGGCAGTGGTAAGCCATTAGACACGAGTCGTCTGCAAGAACAGCACATGCTCTTGGCCACGGAGCCGTCTCTCCCTCAGGTTCTGTTCACAGCAGAACACCTGGATGTGGAGGCCAGTGAGTTGGCATTTACAAGTCGTGACACATGGCTGTTTCCCTCCTGCTCTCAGTTTTTGGGTCCACAACTGAATGTAGCAAAGAGGCTGATGGCCTGCGTTCCATTCCGCGGACCCACGTGGTTGAAGGTAACCAATCCCTACAAGTGCTCTCTGACCTCCACAGACACACCATCGCATGCCTATGACACATACATACACACATGTGAAAAGATAAGAACCTTCCTCTTAGAACCGTTAAGACCAAGGAGAAACTTCATGTGGAGTCTACCATGTAAGGATTGCTCTGGGAATGTTCCTATGGGAGCAGTGTGGTATAGACCCGGTCCCTTACCGTTGCTGCCATGGCTAGATGCTAAGGAAGATGTCATCAGCAGCCTTCCTGAGAAATGGCACTTTGACCTCACCCAGCTCTCTCTGCAACTGGTCTACCTTCAGGTGCTAGGTGCAGTCCCTGTGCCATTCTACATTAGGCTTCCCTGACTCTCTTTTATTTTTACGTCATTTCCTGTCAGTGTGCCAGAGCCAAAAGAGTTAACTATGTCCTTCATGATACATAAATTGCCTGCTGGGCTGGGGAGATGGCTCAGGGGTTAAGAACACTGACTGTTCTTACAGAAGACCCGGGTTCGAATCCCAGCACCCACATGGCAGCTAACAACTGTCCATAACTCCAGTCCCTGGGGATCTGACAGCCTCTTCTGACCTCCGCAGGCATTGCATGACAGGGGCGCACTTACCTACATGCAGGCAATACACGCATATACATAAAATAAAAATAATAAATTATTAAAAAATAAAATTGCTAATTTTAACAAAGAAAAAAGACGGAAGGTAGAATTTCAATGACCGTTGTCTTACGAAGCATCCTCTGTAATTCCTGATGACTGTTAAATGTCTCCTCCGACACCCGAGGACTGTGATGGGTTGGGTTCCGATTCAGGCCTTTGAATAAGGCAGCTTCTGTCTAGACTTGTATATTTCATCGCTAAATAGTGTTTTGGCTCCGCATTTGCTTCCAACCTAAGTTTGTGTGGAGCTGAGGAGCTCTGTCTACTGCAGAGTGCTCAAGGCCGTCTGGCTTTTTCTGTCTGTTTAGGTTGAGTGTGTGAGAGAGAGGGAGAGAGAGTCTGCATGTGTGGTGTATGCACACGTGTGTGTGTCTGCAGGTATATAGGTCCATGTTTGTGTGCAGTGGCCAGGAGAGGACAGGTGTCCTGCTCTATCATCACCCCAACTGCACTGCCTTGGGACAGGGTCTCTTACGGAGCATGGGGCTAGGTTGGTGGCTATCTGTTTCCTGTCTCCATCCCCTACAGTGCTGGAATGACAGGTGTGCCTGGCCATGTCTGACTTTTCATGTGGGTGCTAGAGATTTAAACTCAGGTCCTCAAGCTCATGCAGCAAGCCCTCTTACCACTGAACCATCTCTCCAGGCCCCTCCCCAATCCAAAGTCATCTAGCAAGTCTTAAATTGGATAGGGTATTAAACAGTATGACCTAGTTTTAAGGGGGTGGAGAAACCCTATCTTGGTACCATCAGCAATCTGTTCTGAAGGAACAGGTAGCAAATAATTTGAGACATAAGGCCTCCATTGCGACTACTCAAGTTGTTTCGCTGGGTGCCACAGACAGTACAGGGCTATAGTGAGTCCTAAAAAACATTTACTGTGAGCTGGATAGACATGCCCGTGGCTGGAGACGGCCCATGCTTGACCGAGAAGGAAGATGAGATGGGTAGAGGGAAGGGAATGTTAATTTTCTTTTTAAAAATATTTTCACTTTGTGTGTATGAGTGTATTGCATGCACATGAACCCACCCATGTCTTGCAAAGTCTGTGGAGGTCTTAAGAAGGCATCAGATCCCCTGCCACTGGCATTAGCCACAATATGGGAGCTGGGAATTGAAGCCAGGTCCTCTGCAAGAGCAGCCGGTGCTCTTAACCATTGAGCCACCTCTCCAGCCCCAAGAATATCAGTGTTCTAAGGACTTTGGATGGGAACGGAGTTGGTGAGGATGGGATCTTGGCACGGTAGGCGCTCCGGGTCCCTCTGCAGTGCGGGATCAATCATTAGCACTTGAGATAACTAGACAAGAAAGAAACTCTGATTTCTCTACGATGATTCCGTGTTTGAGGGTCTTCTTTATGTGTCCTTTGTGTTTGTAAATTACATAATAGCAATGGTACAGTTTGCCAGAATTCTCAGTTTCAAAGACTAGTGAGTGGCATGGACAAGGTTTGGTGCGGTTTCCTCTGAACTGAAACCGGACGGAATTGAACAAAAACCAAACCAGAGCAACCACAGGACAAACATAAGCTAACAAAAAAGATCAGTGAATGAAAAGAAAATGTGTTGATCCGACACAGTTCCTGGTGACACCGACCCCAGCAAGGCGCCTGGCACACTCCGACTGCTCCTCGGGAAAGGTCTGTCTGCAGCTCTGCTGGGAGACGTCCCAAAGGAAAGCCTTTGAACTGAACCAACGGCTTGCTTCAAACCCTGCGTGTGCTTTCCTCGGTCCTCGTGAGTCCCTTTGCCATGGCGTAACTAGTTCATACATTTATATTCCAGGCCCTTTAATCTAAAGACTGCTGTTTAGCTCCTCCATCTCTGAGCCTTGAAAATAGAAACGTTTTACAGAGCCGTGCACTTTCATGTCCGTTGAATGACTCGCTGTTGGCCACTCACACTGTTTTCTCTAACGAGTCATCATGACTGGCGATTGTCTTCTCTTTGAAATTAACTGCCAGTGGCTTTCTTGACACTGCGGACTGAACGTCTATGAAGCTATGAGCTAGGCATTCGGGAAGCCATAGTTGACGAAATAAGCTTCACACATGGACGGGGTTTGCCCAGCTCCGTGTAGCAAGTCACACAGTCTGAGCCAGTTCTCATCCTTCTGCTGGTGCACGTATGTCTTCTGTGTCACTCTGTGGCACGCAGCCCACAGCACCATGGTTCCTCCTGCGGCAGAGCAGATGCCTCCTGTTGCTAACCCTGGCTGTGGCTCCTCTCCTCAGTGTCCTGGTTCTTCTGGTCCACTGCAATGTCTCACTGGGCCACGCCCAGTACGAGAGACCCAGAGAGTGTTTCAAAGAGCCCAGCAGAGTGTAGGAGTAGCCCATGTTACAGACCTGCTTGTTGATGATTGCTGTTGTCACTACTAACAGTAGCTGAATCTGTACTCAGGAGAGCACGTGCCTTCAGTGTGCTAGCCAGGCCTCTGCTGGTCAGGCTGCAACAGAGACAAAACTTGGGCATAGCCCTGATTCCTGGAGTTTCAATTCCAATGGACCATGATTAAGTTCTAGGGGATTGATTGGACAGGATTCGCATTTGCTCGTGTGTAAAGTCCAAAGACTGTGCATGTGCTTGATTTCTCCATCCTATGCTCTTCCCTCCCCCCACCCCACAGAACGAGGAAAGACTAAAATACTGAATTTGATTCCATCAGAAATTTCAGCCTAATGCAGTGCAGCTGTCGGAGCAACCGCCTGTGTGGGGGACCACGCTCAGCTTTGCTCAGTCGCCTGTGGTACTGTTTGCTAGCTGCTGTGTTCTCTTAGATGGTGACCATCATGTGTCTGTGGGCATCATGTTGCTGTGACCATCAAGACAGTGCAGTAAGGCAGGGAATCCCAGCCTCACCCCAGAACCCTGTGCGATGCTGACCCAGGCGGCCTCTGTGAATGTCGGCTTCATGTGACCAGCGACACCTGCGGCTGGTGGCACTCGCGGCCGAGCTTCCTCTCTGTCAGGCCCAGCTGTTCTGGCGGACTACCCATACCACTGCTTTCCCTGGTGATGCTGCCTCCCCAACACCTGCCTGTGGCTCGACACTGTGAGCCACCTGGCCGCTTTCTGCACAGGGCCCTCTGTTCTACACTGGCTCCCCATGCAGCCATATCCTGTCCAGCATCCCAGCTGCTTTCTACCACCTGCTAACTGCTGGGGAGTCACAGGCTTCTTGCCAGGCCTCAGAGGGCCAGTGGCTGGCAGATAAAGCCACACTTAGACTCTGGTTTACAGAGCCAGCTGTCGTCTGGCGAGCTCTTCTGTGATGGCTGGTCCAGGAGACCTGACGGGACGTAGGCTTTCTGCATCCTTGGCCTCACACACTACTTCCCCCTCTGGACAGAAACAGTCAGAGCACAGATGTCTAAGCCTCTAACCCTTTGTGACAGTTGCCTGATACTTGGTGTTTGACTTTCAGCCTCTGCCTCTTCCCAGCGGCTTCTGACAAGAAAGGTCATTCCTGGGGGATTTTGGACACGCATTGGGCTATTTCGGGGTTGGGCCGTTATAATGAGAACTGCTGAGTACTTAGTTCAGGGATGCTGCACGTGCTACCAAGTGTTAAAACTCCATGCAGCCACCCTCTTGCATGACCTTCAAATATCCTTGAAACTGATAGATGGGAATGTGTCTGTGCTAGCACTCCTCTTTTAAAAAGTGTGTGTGTGTGTGTGTGTGTGTGTTGTGTCTGTCTGTCTGTCTGTCTGTCTGTGGAAGCCAGAAGAGGTGTCAGATGTCTTGGAGCCGGAGTTCCAGGCAGTGGTGAGCCACCTCATGCGGGTGCTGGGAACCAAACTCCGGTCCCCTGGGAGAGCAATGCAGGCTCTTACCCGCCATCCCTCCAGCCCTATTATTCCTTTTTACACAGACACATACGTATTAAGTGCATTGGAGTATTGGAGTTTTCCAGGAATCTAACAGCCAGACAGAGACTATCTCTATTGTGTTTATGACTGTGCAAGCAACTCATAGCAGCTCAGCAGTGACAATGACATTTTCCTCCCCAGTGACGACACAGGGTCCTGGGCATTCATAGCTATGGTATCAAGGACCTGCCAACTGTGCACTCTGGTAGAACTGCCCTGAACATCAGTGTACTAACCTTACCAGCACATCTTTGTTATACAATCTGTTTTTGCTTAATCTTCACTGATGCACAACCTGATTCTTTCTTAGGGAAAATTGTATTTGTGGCTAAATTGTATTTTCTACAAGTGAAATTTAGAGAAATAGATATTCCGTAAATATTTACTTAGAAAGGAAGAGCTCCTGTTGGTCCTTTGCTACAACTGTCTTCCTTTTTCTTCTCTCCAAAACCTCCCCCACCAGATTTTTCCTCCTCTTTACCTCCCTTCCCCTTCTCCTCTCCCTCCTCTTCCCTGTTCTCCCTTTCCCCTTCCCTCCCTCTCATCCTCTGTCCATCCTGTCCTCCTGATCCTCCCCTCCTTCCTCCTCATCTCCCCCCACACTCCTCCATTGCCCCCTCTTGCCTTACCTCTACCTCCTGGCTAAATCTTAATTTGTTACTTGAAGGAGGAGGGAGAGGTCATTATCAATGCCTTAAAATAAGGCAGTAAAGAATGTGAGAGATCATTCAAAGTGGGGGATAAAGGCAGTCACAGGAAGGCCTGGGAGACAGCACCAGGAAGGAGCCAAGTGGAAGACCAAGTGGTTCCCCGTTAATTTTCTATTTGGTCCTTATTTTTAATGAGCCTCACTAACTCTCATTTAGATTGGGATGGAACCACTCTACCACAATGCCACTGGTGTCATTATAGATTAATAAAATTATTTGAGAAAGCAATTTGGCTTTATAATCCAGCGTCATTACAATGCACATTCCTATTGATCTGGTGATGCTTTCCCTGAAAATTTAAGCTAAGCCAAGCAAAAGAGAAGACATAAACGAAACAGACAAAGGGGCTTGCCCAGCGTGGCCTGAACAGCAAAGACCGGGTGGAAATGTCCACAATACAAAGCAGCCACCACAGGGGAAGGACATGAGGCTGTATTGCACACCGCACAGCGTCTGCGTCTGTTCAGCTACTCAGCTGCTCAGCTAAACTTTGCTCTCCTAATGAGAGACGGTGTGTTAGTGCTGGGGACATTTAAAGGAAAGGATGGGAACAGGTCAAAGGGGATGTGTGGGTGGGTAGGATTTTGAAGAAGTCTCACAGCACCTTTTGTTTCTAAGTTCCACCTGGGGAACGTTAATTCTTAGAATAATTTCTTTTCCCTGATCCACTACTCAGCACAACCTACCAAAGTTAGAGACACAGCAGGACAACAGGGGTGGATAAGGGGTGCGGGGGTTGAAGAGAGAAGATGTGGGTCAGAGTGGGTAAGGTCACCCTTATGTGAGGTGGGTCACTGATGGCTGGCGTGGTTCCCACAGGGGAATCCAGTCCACAGGTAGTGTTTCAGGTGCTGGAACTGTGTCAATGGTCAGAATTGTCCTCCCTGGTTACCATCTCACTGTGCCTGTGCTTGCCAAAACATGTGCTTGCCAAAACATGTCAGGTTCACATACAGTCAGACTGAGACGCTCGCACAGAGGCAGGCCTGCTGACCACCTGGCGTTCTCTGGCTAGCCCGAGGCTTAGCATTGACTTTTACAATCAGAGAGGCCCCCTCCTCATTTTGTTCTGGAAATGCCTTCAACATGCATTTGACCCTTCTCCATCAGTGGTGAGCTGTCATGTTTGCTGGTGTGGAGGTGGTGAGGGGTGGTTTTCACAGGATCAGTAGTAAAGTTCAGCCCTGTTCCCTTGTTCACTCACACGCTATCCAGTTACATCATGTGCTTAAGAATTTCTTAAGAGCACTGGCTGCTCTTGCAGGGGACCCAGGTTCAAAACCCAGCACCCACATGGTGGCTAACAGCCATTGGTAGCTCCAGTTCCAGGGGTCTGACGCCCTCCTCTGACCTCCACAGGCATTGTACAACACAGGTGCACTTACATGCATGCAGTCAATACACTCATACACATGCAGTCAATACACTCATACACATGCAGTCAATACACTCATACACATGCAGGCAATACACTCATACTCATACACAGAATAAAAATAATAAAATATTTTAAAAACGAATTTCCCAGGGCTGGAGAGATGGCTCATTGGTTAAGAACACTGGTTGTTCTTGCAGAAGACCCGGGTTCGAATCCCAGCACCCACATGGCAGCTAACAACTGTCGTTAACTCCAGTCCCAGGAGATCCGACAGCCTCTTCTGACCTCTCTGGGCATTTCACGACACGGGTCCACTTACCTACATGCAGGCAGTACACGCATACACATAAAATTTTAAAAAAAATAAAAATTTTTAAAAAGTTAAAAAAAAAAGGAATTTCACTTTGTTGCCATGAAATCAAATGGGCCGTTGAGATCTCACACAAAACTTTAGAGCAGCTGGGCTTGGGCCACCTTTGTTGCTGCCATGTCTTTTTGCTTCTGATTATTTCTTAAAATCTGTTTATTTTATGTTTATAAATGTTTTGCCTGCATGTATGTATGTGCACTAGTGTTATGCAATACCTGTAGAGGCCAGAAGAGGGTGTCAGATCCCCTGGAACCAGAGTTATGGACGGTTGGTACCCACCAAGTGGGTGCTGGGAACTCAACCTGGGTCCTCTGCAAGAGCAGCCAGTGCCCTTAACTACTGAGCCATCTCTATGGCCTCTGCTTCTGGTTATTTTGGATGAAAATACTTACCAACTGAGCAAGATTATATTTAGGTTAAGGTAGGGAGACCATTTCTATGAGGATTAAAAACAGACAAATGAACCTTTGGTACAATATGTTAGTTAATGGATAATTTTACGCAAAACAACTTTGATAAGTGTTTTTATAGGAGAAATGTAAATAATATAATTTGAGAAACACAAAGTGTGCATCAAAGACGTGTTGGTTCTGAGTTGGTTGAATAGATGTTTGTCTTTTTGGAAAGAGGAGATGTATATCTTTTGTTACCACAAAGTTCATTCATTTTTTTCCCTTTTATGGGCCACGTCTCCTTTGTACTTCACACACAGCTACAACAGCTGTGTTAATTAAATAGATATGTCACAGTGCTGAGGCCAGAGCCTGTCACATTGGCAGCCATGTGCCTCCATGTGCGCAGTATCCTGCTGTAGTCACTGTCCCAGGCTGACAGGAAGGACACAAAATCAGGAAGAGAAAAGTAATGAGCCAAGAACAGAGGTCTGGTGCTCATCTGTGCACACATTAAATATACCATCAAATATTTATGGGATTAAATACTGCCATGAGCACGCATCTCTCCCCTGCCTTGGAAGATCTGTGTGTAATTCTAAGAACTGTGGGAAGATCACCTGCAGTGGTAACAAGCTGGGTTTAAGCACTAAACAATAAATTTTTTGATTCTCAACATCATGTACTCGGGAAGTGCCTATTGAGCACTGAGTGCTCTCTCCACACGCTGAAGCTGCAAAGCAGACGTGGAGAATGCTAGCCCAGTCAGAATGTGTTCTATCTCAAGGAACACTTCCAAGATAGCAGAAGTGAAAAAGCTATGTGAGCTCGTGAGTAATTATTCTGTGTGATTAACAAAATTCATGCTCTGTTCCCATCAGTTCAGGTGAAGCTCTGTGTCAGATGATCCACATCAAAGATCTAGAACACAAGAATGACTCTAGAAAGACCAGGAGGTCCAGGTCCGCAGAAGTTTCTCTCCACAGTCTGACTTCTCCCAAAATTAGTCTTGGTTGTTTAATGATTACTTTGGTATTAATGTCCAAATGGGTTTGTGGTTTTAGTTAAAGAAATATTAATAGTATTTAATGCTGTGCCTCTGGAATTTAATTTGTCTTCTCTGGATTCTGCTTGCAGAATGCTATTTTTGGTTCTAATTGATTCATAAAGATCATTAAACAGGAGAATAAAAACAATTTGTAGCTAATTTCTGGGAGAGTGCAGCGTATGTGTTTTATGGTTCAAATAACAGATGTTATTTGGGAGAAGCCAAAGAGTCCTGCAGCTCTGCTGGGAGTCAGCCTGGCATCACATGGCAACCCCCCCACCACCACCACACACGCACACACTCTGGTAGTTGAACAGGGAATTCCTGCCCTTTGCAGAACAGTGGAGAATGAAATCTCCAAGGTTTGCCTCTCTTTGGCCCCAGAGGGAGCCCAGAGTCACCCATAACAATCTCAGGTCCTGGGAACTGAATATGCAGAGCTCAGCAGGCACCTTTGCCTTTTTAAAACTCCGACCCTCATTCAGAAAAATAATGTACTTAGAAACAGTCTTTCACTTCCAAGGATTTTTACTTTGCTATTGCAATTTTGGGTGCTAAAATTCTAATTAACTCTCGGGAAGTTGTGTGGTCCAGGCCCCTGGTCAGTGAATAGTGTGTGTTCAGAGCAGGAAGTTGAGATGCAAGATAAACCTTAAGCTACCTGCTATTTCTACCTGCCTATACACCATCGTCTGTTTCTCTGATCTCCTTGTCCATATTTTAGTAAACATTTCAAGGTAAAGACTTACACCTGCTTAAGCCAATGGAAGGGTCAATAGGATGCAAGTCGAACAGGAAGCAGTTTACAAAGAATCGGAAGAAGACCAGCAGATGAAAGCCCTTAAGAAGTAGGTCCTTTGAAAAACCATAACCCCAGAGGGGCAAACAGAATCTTTACCTTAAATACATGCTGCCAGGAGGTCAAGGGAGAGATGGCGCCTGTGAGCTGAGATTGTTAGACTACTCGTTTGCCTTTGGGAAACACACATTTCATTTTTTTAAGACAAGAGAACTTGTCTGAGGGAATGTGCTAGACACAGCCAGAGGTCAGTGTGAAATAAAAATATATGGAGAGATTATTTAGGCATGCATCCTGATAGCAAGTAGAAAAGATTTTCTGATTTTCACTTTACATAAATTTTTTAAAATTCTATGTGTATGAGTGTATTGCCTGCATGTGTGTAAGTGCACCCATGTCATACAATGCCCACGGAGGTCAGAAGAGGACATTGGATTTCCTGGAACTGTAATTACTGATGGTTGTTAGCCACCGTGTGGATGTTGGGAACTAAACCTGGGTCCTCTGCAAGAACAGCTAGTGCTCTTAACCATTGAGACATCTCTCTAGCCCTGATTTTACATTTTTTTTGGTAAATTTTTTATTGAACTTTTGTGCACCTCACATAAACATCTTAACTTTATACCCCTTCCCCACTGGCACCCTCTCATAGCTTCCCCCACTGGAGTTCATACACTCTGTCATTTGTGTTAAGGCTTATCATGTCAAGTTAGTGTCCCTAGATGTCCCTCAGTGCAAGTTCATCCACTGGGATCTAGTCAGCCTATCTACAGTTCCTCCCTTTAAGAAGATCAGCTCTTCCTCACCCAGCAGTGATCAGCTGCCAATAATTCCTTGAGTAAAAATGGGGCCTGTTCCCCATTTCCATAGTCCTATGCTGAGTTTTTGTCACTTGAGTTTGCACGGGACTTGTGTGTGCTGACACCATTGCTGTAGGTTCATATGAGCAGGTCCCAGGCACCTGTAGGACTCTATTTCCATGTGGTCATGCACCTCCTCCCTGGGTCCTACAGTCTTTCTGCCCCCTCTTCTGCAATGGTCCCTGGGCCCTGGGTGGGTGGAGTTTAATATACGAGTCCTGTCCCAGGACCCATACTCTGCAGACTTATTTTCTATGCTTTGGCCATTTGTCACCTTGACTTTACATATTTTAAAAAGGCAATTTGAAAACAAGATGATGGATGTGAGTTTCCATCTCGTGGCTTTCTCTCAGCTCCACAGCTCTCTTAGCCCCTATAGGAACCTCTATGTCCCCAACACAGATAGACAGAGAAGTCTCAGACGTATGTCTGTGCATAAATGCGCACATGCACACACACGCACACACGCGTGCACACACACACACACACACTCAGAGAGACAGATGGGAAATTCCAATAACAGCAAGAAGATGCAGTCCTTGGGTTCTGCCCTTTTTAATATTGATTGTAAGAACATCTGCACCATGTTTTCTGATTATCACCCCTAGTTATAATTGGAAAAATCTGCCACATACTAGGTAACAGAGCATGTAAGGAATGGTCTTGACTTTGAAAGGAGATGGGCGAGATCCTGGATGTGTCTCACTATGTGGAGTGAGGGAAAGTCCTTCCCCCGAAGCCTTTGCAGCGTGGTTCTAAGTCTGAATCCTGCATGTCGCCATGTCTTCTGTGGTTACATGTGTCTTTGCTGTATTACTTTAGAAGTCTAATAAACATAAGCCTTATTTTCATTGGGCATGACAGAACTTAAAGCCAAAGCCATACCCTAAGCTAAGGAGATTTGGTAAATTCGGATATAGGTTTTTCCTAAATAGACCTCTGTCTTTTGAACAATGTCAAAATTGATGCAAGCTTTCTGGATCATATGCTTTTTAAAAGAATAAGTATTATGGTACAAATTATGAAATAATTCATATATAGCAACATATTCAGAAAATTTCAACACTATGTTCCTTTCTAGTAACCTCAATAAATGTTAGCTTAAAATATTAAAATTAAACAATTGATGTAGAATTGAAGATTAACCGTAGTCCAGTTTTCTGCTTTCAGGTAGAGTCACAGCGTCTTTGCCCCTTTCTATTGAACTTTTGAAAATTTCATACACTATGTTGATCACATTTAGATTCACTCCCCATCCCCCTTACTGTGCCCCTCCCAATTTCCTGTGCTCTATCATATCATATATGTACATATTATGTGTATGTATGTATGGATCATATATATAAAGGCCTATAGAGTCAAATTTGTGTTTCCAAATGTCCTTCAATGTGGGTCCATCCACTGGAGCCTGGTTAACCTTCCAAGGCTCACACACTTAAGAGACACTGACTCTCCTCTCAGTAGCCCTCAGTGGCCAGTAGTTCCTTAGAGTTTGGGTTTCCTACCCACTTCCCCATGTCTGTGCTGAGGTTTTATCTAGCTTGAGCTTGCATGGTCCTTGTGCATTCTGTCACCACTGCTGTGAGTTCATGTGAGACACCTCCAGGTCTCTGGAAAACTCCATTTTCCTGTGGTCATCTACCATCTCTGGCTCTTATGATCTTCCCATCTCCTCTTCCATAATGATCCCTGAGCCTTTTGAGGCAGTTTAATTTAAGTGTCCTCTTCAGGGATAAGCACTCTACAGCCTCCTGTTTTCTACACATTGACCAATTGTGGGTCTCTATGTTAATCACCATCTGATGCATGATGAAGCTTCTCTGGTGAGAATTGAGAGATGTGTTAATCTATGGGTATAACAGTAAGTTACTAGGAGTCACTTTAATACTACATAATAGTATTAGGCTCTCCCCCATGGCCTGTGACCTGCCTGGCCACATGTCCCTAGGTCCAATACCAATGGCTGGTATGGACTCTGTCTTATGAAATAGACCTTAAATCCAATTAGAAAGTGACTGGTTACCTCCACAGTATCTGTGTCACTATGGCACCAGAGGGCGTGTTGTGCCAGGCCAGTTGTTGAAGCATGCAGGATTCACAGCTGGGTGAGGTTGATGATTACTTTTTTTCTTCCGAAGCATACACAACACCCTCCAGCACCATGAAAACTGGCCAGTAGAGATGAGGCTCTGAAGTCAGCACAGCTTGGTTTCTCCTTATTTGTTCTACAGATCCCATGTGTAGTGTCTTCAGCAATAGGGTCTCACCACCAAGCTCTAGTGGGTAACCAAGAGCAGGGGCAATGGCCAGTGGTCTGTGAGACCCCTGGCCAGCAGCTCTAAAAGAGGGAGTCCATTCCTGGCATTGGACTTTTTGCTTGTTAACCTATGGTGTCTAGTAGGGACAGCGTCCCTCTTTAAAAGGTAACTCATTTTAATCTCCTTTTATAATTATATGGTATATATTACTCCTGGACATACACTCTAAGAAACTCTGTCTCCTACTACAGCAATACTTGTTCATACTTGTTCATCCATGTTCATTGCTGCCCTTTCACAATAGCCAGGAAATGGGAACAATCTAGATGAATGGATAGTGAATGTATGGTACATTTACACAACAAAATATTATTCAGTTATCAAAGACTGAACTTATGAAATCCACAGGTAAATGGATGAGTATCCTGAGTGAGGCAACCCAGACCCAGTAGTCAAATGCTCCATGTTCTCTCTCAAAGCTGGATGCTAGCTCTGAATGCTTAGATATAAATGTTTCCATCGAAAAATTCAGAGAGGTCAGGAGACAAAGGGTGTGGAGCTGTGGGGAGCTTCATGGAGGGACTGACAGACAGCTGGGGGAAGGGGCTTCATGGAGGGATTGACAACTTTGACACTGATGAGTATAGCTTATGGGTTTGTTCTCTGAAAACACACCTGCTCTATTACAACTTTACTCCTTCTGTTTGAAAATCTTCCCCTAGCACGGTCACAATGCCCTTGCCTTTTATAACTTAAATTTCAGATTTGAAATTGTATGCTCACAACATCAAATATTCAGCTTAACCAACATCTAAGACAACTCTATGATAGGTATCATTTATCCATTCTCTTACTGATAATGACCACTTACACTGTGTATGTAACTCTTTCTTCTTACCCGCGTGTTATGGCAGAGATGGGAAAAACCTCTAACAGTCTGTACAACCTGAGTGTCAGGAGCTGAAGAACAAGGAGACACCATCCGTGGAGAACTACACAGCTGTGTCAGGTGCACCTGCTGAATAATCACCTCCTGCTCCAGGTTCTCAGGTAACACTTGGCCGCCTACATTGTTGTGCTGTTGAAGCCACTCGGTCTCTTGGGGTTTTCCCTCTGACATTGTAGGATCAATTTTCACTCTGTCCAGCAATACAGTCGGGTTTCCATTTCCTACATCCTCATGAACACTTGATACTGCAAGATATTTCAGCATTTACTTGGCTGATATATTTGGGATATCCTCTCTGCCTCATGCCTCATCTGTGTGTCTGTTAGTGCCGTCAGACCTCACGTCATATAAACATTCTTCACATTGTCCCGGGTGCAAATTACTAATTGCTGGCATTTTCTCTAATTAGACATTACCTTGTTGTGTTCAGTGCTATTGTGCTGAACTTTCTAAATAGACTGTCAGGAATTGTGTGGAAAGCATATATGAGGCCTCACACTAAAACATGAAGGCTGGCACACACACACACACACACACACTCTCTCTCTCTCACTCACTCACTCACTCACTCACTCATGCGCACGTGTGTGTCGTAGCCCAAACTTCAGTTTCTATTTAACTTTTAATTCATGGTTTTCATTTTACTATAGTTGTATGTTCAGATATTACTATAAAAGTCCTACTCAATCCAACGTCATAAATGTACTGAACTGGGTGGGGTGGTGAGTAATCTCAGCTCTTCAGAGGCTGAGGCAGGAGAATCATGAGTTTGAAGTCAACCTAGGTTACAGAGCCAGGCATTATCAGAAGTAGTTGTAACTAAGCAAATAGAATTCTAAGTCTTTGTGAAGGTTAAAATTTTGATCCCTCTGGGGTCAGATCCCACATGAGAACTTGGTTTTCTCTCCTGCATACCCATCCCCCGAGTCCTCCTCCATTCCACACTGGGAGTTCAGCTGTCTTCTCAGCCTGGCTCGTTTCTGGCAGGTTCCAGGACCCTGTGCTAGCTTTTCCCACACCTTGCTCTTTATAGTCTGTCTCCTTCCTCTTCCTCAAATGTTTCCTCTTGGTCCTTTAATTTTTTTCCTTGACTCTTTTCTATACAACCTTCATTTTAATTTTTAACCTTCAAAGAAGTTCCTGACGAGAGTTTTGGTTAGAGCTGCATTGAATTGCGAAGCAATTAGAGGTAGAATTGATATCGTTAAACCTTAAGACAAAGTTTTAAAATGTGCTGTATAAAAGAAAAGCTGCTACATTTTTGCTGCATAGAGGCCTAAACACTGCACAGTTCTTGTTGCTGGTGTGAGCAAGGTGGTTTCTGATGGTCAGTTTCTGCTGTTACCTTGTGAGCAATCTTCGATAGGATTTCCCTCATGTGTTCTCAGACTGCAGATGGTTCAGTTTTCCACATAGTTACGCCATCTTCTAAAAATGGTGTTAAAAACATCTTTTACCTTATTTATTTGCTTTTGTGTATTTTACACTGTGACAAAAACAGTCCTAACAGTGTGTGAAACTTTCTGCCTCCTCGTAGCTGCCCTGATGTTCAGGAAAGTTTAATATTTCACTAGGTTTTGGGACATGTTCTGTACCAGCTTGATAAAAGTTCTAAATGCATACATAGGTCTTCTTTGTTGTTTTTCAAGACTTTCCTATGTGTTGACAATGAAACCTATCCAGCCCATTCCCTCCTTTAGCTCCCTGCTCAACCCCCCCACGTCTACCTCCACTGCACTTAGTGGGTTATTTTAAAAATAACCTCCACTGAGTCAAATCATCTTCTGTGTCATTTCTGATGCTCCGTATCTACCATCGCACTGTGCTCTGGCTTGGGCTCTGACTCTCTGCTCTCACCTGACCCCTACCCAGCATGAAGACCTGTGACCCTGAATGCACTCCAGACCCTGTCCTACAGCATACCATGCCCCGCGTCAGAGCTGTCCCACAGGACACCGTGGCCCGCTACATCTGCAGAACTGTCCTCTTTTGTGTTAAGCCTTCACCACACTCTCCCAGGCTTCCACCAGTTGGGGTCCCATTTGAATCTCCTTGCATTGGGGCACCCCCACAGGGGCACCCAGTGTCCACTGTTATTCCTTTGTTCAACACATCCAGGGATCCATCAAATTGGAGTTTTGAAGGGGTGGGTGGTGGTGCTGTTTTGATCCTGCCTTTTACATCCTGGGGTTTTTATTAAACCACTAAGGCTCTGAAGCCTTAGTCTGGGATGTCTTGCCCAGACTTGCCCTGTGTGCACACCCACTCTGCTCTTCCTGAAATAACGCTTCCTTGTTGGGAAGGGGAAGAGGAGATAGCAGACAACTTTGCAAACATCAGGCCTGTCATCCTGTGTTGTGAGGTAAACAGTGCTCGACGTTTGTTATAGCTAGGATGTCTGCATCTGTGTTCTTTTTCTGTCTGTCCCTCAGCTGCTTTTGATACTTTGTTATGACGTCTGAGGCATTAGGGTTGGGATTCATCCTGTAATGTAGGGAGAGCAGGATCAGCCACCAGAGCAGTTGAATGTTCAACTTTGTTAAGGCGGGCTTTTGACAATTATTTAAGAAGAAGTTCTGAGTATTCTGTTTTGAATATTAGGATAAAGCTTTCCAGAAGATTTCCTGAAGGTGTTTGCAACTCTCTACCGCTCTATTCTGCTATTCTTGTCTCCATTTTAAAAATCTCAATATTGGGAGCTGGAGAGGTGGCTCAGTGGTTAAAAACACGGGCTACTCTTGCAGAGGACCTGGGTTTGATTCTCGGCGCCCACATGATGGCTAACAACCGTCCATAACTCCAGTTCCAGGGGACCGGATGCCTTCTTCTGGCCTTAGTAAGCATTGCACAACATGGGTGCCCCTACCTCCATGAAGGCATTTTTGTTGGCCTGTTTCAATTCTTTGAGGCTCCACTGTTTCCTTAATTCCATATTTCATTAATTCCTACTTGTATTTTATTGTCTCTCTTTTTCATTTGGGGTTTATTCTTTTGCCCTGAATTTCTGAGTTGAAATTCTCATTAATTTTTCTGATTCTCATTTCTGCCTCATGCGTTTGAAGCTCTCTGTTCACCTGTAAGTAGTCTGAGAATTCAGATGTTGAAATTTCAGTCTTGGTCAGACGTTAAGTATTCAGACTCTTTTCGCTCTGTTTCCATCCTTTACTTAGAATAATGTTACATTTCTTAATTTAACTAGTTGATAAATTAATTAGACTTTAAACTATTGAGTTCTGGGTGTTTTGTAAAATTAATTTTTCTTCTGTGTGAGAGTTTTAAAACAAATGGGAGGATGCATGTGCGTTTGTAATCTTTAGTACTCAAAAGTCTGGGGGAGGAGGATTGTGAGTTTTGTGAATTGGAGATTAGCTTGGACTATTAGAAGAGACCCTATTTCCTTAAAGAAAATATAGATACATACACACATGTTCACATACATGCGTATACACATATATGTGTATATATATTTGCTAAAATTCTTTCTGGGAGGCACAAACAATGTCCGGCCCCCTCTTCCCTTGTTCCCAATGACAGACTGAGATCCAGTTTTCCCAAACTGCAGTTTGGGAAATCAGAGTTTATTGGGCTTACTTACAGAGCAGTGGTGAGGGTTTACTTATGGGAGTGTGGGTGCCCCCCACCTCCAAGGCCACAATGGAAAGTCTCTATCCAGGCATGGGTCATGAAAAATGGCAAGAGCCACCACTTATGACCTCCTCTTCTCATCCACCCTTAGTCTGCTGAACCCCCAGGCAGCCAAGGCCGACTGGTTGGCTGGGTGTTGTGGCTGACTCTCGTTGTCTCTCCTTTCTCTCTTCAGAGGCTCAACAGCCAACAAGTTTGTGATAATCCTAGGCAAGCAGGTACAACCAGGCTTGGGAAGGTACAACCCAAGGTCCATCACTTGCCAGTCAGAGGACAGTCCTATGCAACACATACATATATGCATCTGTACATGTACATATACAAACGTACACACCTGTGCACGTGTGCACTCTATGCATCTTTTGGGGCGAAGCCTTCTCACTCTGATCTGTGGTGATGAATTCACAGCCATTCTAAGTCACTCTCATCATGTCAGCTCCCTGCTCCTTGTATTCAGTGATCTGACATTAATACTTTCGTCCCCACAGTTTATTTTGCAGAAATACAGTAATTCAAACTTTTTTTTTAGGTTCAATAGGCATTTTGCTTCCAGAGGTTCCACTTTCTTTGAGTTTTGTAGGTTCTTTTTCCTTCAGTTTTTATCTTTCAGAATAGGATTTGACATTTACATCAGCTTCCAAAGTTGATAGGCATACTTACCTCCGATTATTCTAGCTCATTAGACGAACTAAGCTCAGTTTCTCTGTGTGGATCTGTCCCATGGAGGCTGATCTCCCTCTAATTTGTGACTCTTTCCATTTCCTTTTGATATGTGACTTCCCCCACACACACACCTTGGGGCCACGGCCATTGAACTACAGAAGTGCTCCTGTATCCATTTTAATAAGCAAACATAGGATTGTATGGCACCAGACTCAAACCATATCCGCTGTGGTCCTGACACAGGCGTATGATTTTCCTGTAACAGGAGCTTTGTCACCATGAGCACCTTGACTGGTGGCATCTTCCCTTGGTACACTTAGAAACAGAATGCTTACAGTACAGTCAGGCATCCTGTCTTCTCCAAGGTATTTGTGAGCAGCACTGTTTCAGAGTTTGGATGTGTGCCTGTTTTCTGGCTGAGACTCTCTGATCGAGATGTGAAATGCTCCATCTGTACAATGGGTTTGAAATTTTTGGAGCATTGCCTTCTTGGTGTTCCAGCCTCGGGCTGTGCAGTCCACATTCCTTTCTGGATCTGGTACCGCTGATCACAGGCCGGGCCGTTGGTGAGTCTCAGGCACACACTCAGCTCTTTGCTTTGTTATTCTTAAGAATTGCGTCTACTCAGATGTCCAGCTTCTCCTTTACCCGACTTCTTAGAATTTCCTTTTCTTCTTTCTCATCAACTAGTTTCACTTATCTCTGTAAATCTGTTAGGAAAGCCTTGATGGTCTTTCAAGATTCCCACAGATGTCGTGGTAGTGTTCGTAGAATGGTGGGATGGCTTCTATTTCATACCATATTCTTGAAACATAATGTTCATGTGCACTTCCTACATGCCAAGTGTGTTGTTAAGATGTCTGTATGTCTGACTCTGTTACACTGTGGAAATCATCTGTGAGATACCTACTCTGCTGTGTATTCGAGCTTCATTCCATTGCCATGATGAAGCACTCTGACCCATAGTACCTTGGGGCCGAAAGGGTTAGTTTCAGCTCACACTTTGAGATCATAGCCTATCTTCTAGAAAGTTAGAGAAGGAACTCAAATCAGGAACCTGGAGGCAGGAACGGGAGCAGAGGCCATGGAGGAACACTGCTACTGGCCACTCAGCCTTTCTTTTACAGTCCAGACCCACCTGCCCAGGGATGCACCACCCAGTCAGCTGGGCCTTCCCACCTCATCGTCCATCAAGACAATCTCTCACAGACAGGGCCACAGGCCAGTCTCATCTCAGAAATTCCTCAGCTGAGGGTCCCTCTTTCCAGGTGACTCTACGTTGTGTCAGGCCCCCTAGCACTCTGCAAGTGAGAGAATGTGGACTCAAAGGTTAAAAAACTTAGACCTAGCCCCAGGATCGGAAGGCTCAGCTAGCTGTCCCTTGCCATTCTGACTCTCCAGCTTCCTCTTCTGTTACCTTCATAAATAGACCATTTTGCTTAGATAGATATTAGATAAATATACATCATAAGCTTAGATTCTTTTCAAAATATATTTTATTTTTTTATTTTATTTTATGTGTATGAGTATATTGTTTGCATGTATGTGAGTGCACCCAAGTTGTGCAATGCCACAGAGGTCAGAACTAGAACTGGAGTTAAGGACGGTTTGTAGCCACCATGTGGGTGGTGGGAATCGAACCCAGGTCCTCTGCAAGAGCAGTCAGTGCTCTTAACCACTGGGCCATCCCTCCAGCCCCAGGCTTTGATTCTTTTAATCCTCATCTCATGATATGAAGTTACAGCAGTGCCTCACTGTGTGTCATGGACCATTCTACATGGCCTAGACACTTGTGGCATGTACCAATGTCTCCAAAATCACTTCACCCAACACTTCTGTATAAAGGTGGCCTCTTCCCCAAGGATGTCACATTTTGTTTGTGTGCATGCTAACCTGGGAAGGAAACATTGTGACCTTGTTACCAGTGAGTTCATGGTCCGGCGACATTAGGATTGCGAATAGATCCCATCAATCCCATTACAGAATCAAAGCCTACCCTGTGAACTTTGCATATTTCTGCCTTAAATTGTTTAGGCTGAGGGTATCAAATTGTCAAATAATCAAAGAAGGAAGCATGGGTGATTCTTGTCTGTAGTGCTCACAGTAAGGACCAAAATGGTAAAATGAGGAATTACTTTGGCTGTGAGCTTTAGCAACAGAAGTTACGCTTTTTAGAGCTCAGAGAACTCTCTTGATCCTTAGCGCTGTGATGGGTCTGATGGACTTCGTTTGTGGCAGTATCACACCCACACCCAGCTTTTCACTCTTCTGTGTGAAGTTAGATCTCAGTGACATTCTTCCAAAGGTAACAGATGGCTCTTGATGGCTCCAGGATTACCACCTCTTTATAGCTGGTGGTTCAAGGTAAAATGAAGGAAAATATAGAGGGAGAAAGTGAGCTCAGGGAAGGAGGAGACTAGAAGGGAGACGTGGGCAGGGCGCAGGAGAGACAGAGACAGAGAGACACATTGGCAGGGGGCTGGAGAGACAAGACACATGGGCATAGGGCAGGGGGGGAGAGAGGAGAGAGAGAGAGAGAGAGAGAGAGAGAGAGAGAGAGATCTCCAATAGCCAAGTTATAGTACACGAGATGCAGTTCTATCGTGCAATGGTTAGCACTCTGAACTCAGAGCAGTTCTATGTGAATTATGGACATCTCTCTGAATTCTGTGATGGGAAGATGGGGATTGGGTCGTGGCTAGCCAGGACTGTAGGCAGCAGATCAGACTTGAGGCGTCTAAAGGACGGAGTGGTGCTTCTAAGAGCAGACACTATGCTGTGAGGCAGCAGGTTTCAGTATGAAAGTGTCTGCTTTGCTGAGTCCGTGATGACTTAGTGATTCTGCTAATCAAATGCTAATGTTTTATTTCTGGAATGTAAATTTTAGGCACACCCCATCTATCGAAATACAAAATAACACAAGTAGTTCACAGCTCTGCCTGGGGAGAGGCAGGTCTGGTGATGCCACTGACAATTCCTAGATGTCCAAATGTCTTGAACTATGTACAGGACACATTATTTTGGCTCCTTTTTCTTATTACAAAAAATGTCACATGTAATACTTTTTCTTGCTTATTCTGTCTGGACCTCTCCCCTACAGGTCTTAAATAACCCTTTAGCCTGAGAGGTTAAATTTTAAATCCTATTACCTTCAATGTTTTATTTTTATTTATATAATCTGTGTGTGTGTGCGTGCACGTGCATTTGTGTGTGTACACATGCACACACATGCATGCAGGTACCCACAGAGGCCAGAAGAGGGCACTGAATCCCCTGAAGCTGCAGTTACCAGCAGTTGTGAAATGGTCTCTGTAAGAGCAGCAGGTGCTCTGAACTGCTGAGCCCTCGCTCCTCAATGTTTAAAAATCTTCTTTAGTGATGACTGATTTGTTTTTATTCTCTGGTATATAAGAAAAACCTGTTAGTGCGTACTTGTGTATATTGCAAATGTACACACCAAATGTCATGTAGGTGTGTGAATGTTTTTTCCTTGATTTATTTTCTCACTCTAAGAAGGATGTCGTCTCTAATAGAAGTAGAGAACATGATTTTCTTCTGGTCTTTTTGAGACAGGGTCCCTCTGTAGCCCCAGCTGGCCTGAAACTCACTATGTAGACCAGGCTGGTCTTGAACTCACAGCGGTCCGCCTGCCTCTGCCTCCCAAGTGCTGGGATCAAAGGCGTGCGCCACCATGCCTGGTGAGAAAACAAGTTTACGTAGACTCTGTCAGCAATGATTCCACTATTACCAAGGCTGCAGAGCTGATGGGTTCCAGGGTCTGAGTACTGCAGACTGCAGTATCTAGGTGTTGCCTGGAGACTTACAAGCATTCAACCCAGTGTGGTTGGGAGGAGATGTCTTAATCCTGAAGAGTCTCCACATAGTTACCGGTACTCAGAATCATACTTGATTTGGAAAAGACTGGCTCTGAGGACCAAAGTGTAGACTTGAACCATTTCAAAGATGGATATTTGCAACACACTCTCTCAAGTTCAAAGCTGAATGCTGTGTCTACACTGAGAAACGTGTGAGGATGGTGATAAAGAAGGGATGGGGCAAATTAATCTTCTTAAGTAGATGAGACAGCTCCTCTACTAACACAGCTAAAAATAAAGGCATGTCTTAAGATGTTTTCAAGAAAATACAGAATAGAAGCCAGCTGTAGATTTTATTTCTAAAGGAAAACATTTGCCGAGTTTGAGAACGTCTTCTGGCCACATTCCAAGGATGTGCCGCTGTTCCCCCCAGAACTCTCTCTGAAGTCCTCCAGGAACAAATGGCCTTCCTCAGAGGCTTTGATATGCCCTCCAAGACACTCAGAGGGTAGGGCTGTGGGTGCTTGTGCCTCTGTCTTGCCAACTTGTCGCCCTCTCCCTGAAGGGAAGAGAAGCGGCCACACACCGATCTTGGTGCTGGACTGCGGCCTCCCTCCTCAGCTAAGCAGAAAGACCGGCTGTCCGTCACAGGGCTCCACTAGCATCCCAACAGGCTTGGTTGCTCCTGAAAAGAAATCAGCTGTGAGTCGTGTCTGGCTTGAGATGCTTTGAAACGGTTGCTACATCGCCTTGCTAGATGCACCCAGTTCACACAAATCTTTTCCTGTCTCAAATTCCTTTTTAACTTGTAGCTACTTAGATAATGGAAGTGTGTTCCCCGGGGCCTGTTGTGACTGTACATGGCATCTGGGGCGCAGTGAGGGAGGGAGGGAGGTAGAGTTAATCTGGCCCCTGAACCTGAAATGTCAAATTGACTTTAGGTGTGACGGTGTATGCACCCTCTTTGGGATAGACATCGTGGAGACACTGAGAGAAAGTGGGGCTCCCCTTCCGCGGGAATCCTGTGTGTCCCAGCTGGTAACCAGACACAAAAGTGAGGAGACACACTCTCTATTTGGAAGATGTTCACATGCTCTAACTCTGGTGCTCAGAGCAGCACCTGATAGAATGTTGAAGGGGTTGGAAGGGCTGACAACCTTGCACAGATTGTTGCACACTGCTCACGTGTCTCGGGATCGCATTACACCTGTCTGTACAATTGATACAACAAAAAAAGGGAATGAAACCCATAATGAGGATCACGCAGCCAGACCTGGGTATCAAGACTAAGATGCTTTGTAGGATTTAATCTACCAAGCTGTAGAAAACATCCATCTTACTTTGGTTTTAGGTTACATTTTTTTTAAGATTATGAAGCTAATTAAAATATTTTTAAATATAAAGAAACATATCACTTAATTTCACATATTTCCTGTCAGATTTTCTACACTACATACATGTATTTGTGTGTGTGTGAGAGAGAGAATGTGTACATATATGTGGATAGAACATCTTTGCATATGGATCTATATTTTGTGCTGGATAGCTTTAGTGTCAACTTGATACACGTGGGTTGAGGGAGCCTCAACTGGGGAATTGCCTCCATTGGACTGGCCTGTGGGGCATCTTCTTGATTGCTGAGAGATGTGGGAGGGCCCAGCCCACTGTGGGTTGTGCCACCCCTGGGCAGGCAGGCCTGAGTTGTATAAGAAAGCAGGTTGCACACAGGCCAGAGGAGCAATCACGTTAGAGTCCAGCACTACAGGGACATCACAATGGAGGAACCTGAGAGAACTGGTCACATTAAATCCACAGTCCGGGCCAGGGAGCAATGAAGGAATGTGTGCCTGTGTGCCAGCCGTGAGAGCCAGTGGTTTGTGAGCACGCGCCAGCGGTCAGAGCCAGTGGTCTGCTTGGTTTCCCCACTCTTTCGCAGTTCTGGATCCTTTAACTAAATATGGATCCACCCATGGTGGGAGGGTCTTCCCAGATGGATTAATATAATCAAGGTAATCCCCCATTAGGGAGCCATGGTGGAGTGGTTAGGAGCACATACTCCTCTTCCAGAGGACCAAAATTCTGTTCCCAGCACCCACATAAGGCAGCTCACAACCACATACAACTCCAGTTCCTGGGAAATCTGATTAATGCCTCTTGGCCTCTGAGGGCACCTGCACACACGTACATATACCCCCACACAGACACAGATATATAATTAAAAACAATAGAAAGGGGACTCCCTGGCAGACATTCCCACAGGCCAACCTGATCTACACAGTCCCTCCTTGAGGTCCCCTTCCCAGATGGTTCTAGGCTTTGTCAAGTTGAGTTTTAAAACCAACCACCCCAGTGACTTAGCTCCACTTAGTGTCTTTGTCCCATCACCTGTCACACACATCTTATGACAATATCTCACAGTTGTTGGGAAGATCATTTGTGTTTATGTAGGAAACTTGCACAAAACACCTGGATCCTGGTTCCTGCTGCTTCAGTGTTCAATGTGATTCCCCTAGAGAACGTATTACAAGATCCTTACGCAGGACATCACTGGCTGTGCAAAGGTCTCTGGGTAGATGCATCCTGTGCTCCTTAGCTTCTTCACTGTCAGTCATTTCTGACTGTTCTGTCAGGAACAATGCGGGACGGCTGACTATTCCTGGTCCCCTTCTCCCAGCCTTTGCTTAGTGATGATTCTCTTCATTTTATTTCTCTGTTCACTTGTTTAAAAAGAGCACAATGCCAGGAGCAAAATGCCAGACCATGGAGATGAAGTCATGAGGAAATCCTTCCAGGGTATTTCCTTGAGGAAGGAAAAGAAAAATAGATGTGAGAAGTCTTCAGAGCAGCTTGGCAGGGGTGCCAACCATCAGGACACCCAAACAAGTTTAAATCCTTGCTGGTGACCTGAAATCACAAAATGGCAATGGTAGTCAGTTTTCCATTGCTGTCATAAAACACCACAACCCAAAGCAGATTATGAAGAAAGAATTTATTTGGGTCCAAAGGGATGAGAGCTCATCATGGCGGGAAGGCATGGCGGCCAGCAACTGTCAGAGCCGCAGGAGCAGGAAGCATTACATCTTCAACCACAAACCTGAAATGAGCTGGAAGTGGGGTAGGGCTCTAAACTCTCAAAGTCCACCCCCAGTGATGCACATCCTCCAGCAAGTCTCCACCTCCTAGAAGTCCACAAGCTCCCCAAACAGCACCACCATGTGGGGGACAACTCTTCAAATACCCCAAGCCTATGGGGACATTCTCATTCAAACGACAAAGTAGCCTGTTCTATCATTAAAGGGGAAATCACGTGGGTAACAGTGAGGGGGCTTTCCATTTTGTCTCTAGATTGGTCGGGAGCACTGTTTAGAGTTTTCTCAGTTCTTTTGATACATCATTTCAGAAATCAAACACCTGGGGACTGGAGCCATAACTCAGGGTTTAAGGGCAATTGCTGCTCTTGCAGAGGCACCTAATTAGTTCCTAGCACTCATGTCAGGTATCTGACAACCCACGACTGTCTGTAACTCCAATTCTAAGGGATCTCATGACCTCTTCTCGCCCCTCAGGCATTTGTACACGTGTACATGTGTACAAACTCATGGACATACAAATAACTGTAACGAAAATAAAATCTTTAGAAGACAGAGCACACCTGAAAGCTCTGATGGACACAGCTCCCAGTTTAATGAACACACCTAATATTTATTTGACACCTTTTATTTTTTTCTTACACAAACATCGTAAAACGGAAGAAAAAGCTGGTCCCCGCAGAAACTCATAGTTAAAATACAGTTTGATCTTTGTTGGTATAAACAATAAATTTTACTGAAGATTTGCTGCATGAGGGAGGATGGAATTCTGCCTGGAGGAGAAACAGACAGATGGACAGGCCACTCCAGACAGATGGACAGGCCACTGAGCACCTCGAAGGCTCATGAAGGCATACTCCATCTTTATGGGTGGGCACTTCTACCCCCAGAGCCTTACAGTTTGAAGGATGGCGCAGTGTGCTCACGGCATCAGGCTCCTGTTGGCCACGTAATTCACCTGAGGAGACACTTTGGCCCTCACCCAAGTATGTGTTTTGGTCTTCGCTATGGTAACAAAAATCACAGATCAGCAGCTGGGATAGAAAACATGTCTCACTCAAAACCCCATTCAACCTCCTCTGCACAGAGCTGCACACGTCTTAGATTTTCCTCCCATTGCTTCACTGTCGTACCGTGCGATGAAATCCCCCGACACCATGCTAATAGTGCCAGACCCCACAAAGCCTACTCTTCCTCTGTAACCAAGAAGTAAATACTGGGATTTGGGGGCTTCTGAGGTGTGACCTTCAAATTTTCTCGAAATGGTTTAGGCTTCTTACATAGGTCCTCAGCCTTTCCAGAGTGTTCAGATGTTAAATGAGCAGTGTTAAAATGATGCCACGTTAAGGAGCAGCTTCATGGTGCTCAGTAGCTGTGAACCTCAACTGTTAGTGGTTAGTGTGAGTTTTATAAAGTGCTCTTCTACCGCCATGATGTCTACATGATGGAAGAGACACTTGGGTACAGATGATCCTCAACCTACATGGGGCTGCTTTCCTATAAACCTCTCAGCAACTGAAATTTGAAAATACAAGTAAGCCCTGGAACACAGACCGAGGAGTCACCGTGAAGTCCAGCACCCGATCACCATGGACTGCGGACCCTTTGCCTTCTCAGATGCTTTTTGTGAGCCGTTGGAGACGCCTCTCCTCATTCAGGCCCAAAGCCTATAGCCAGCCTTGATTCCTCTTTTCAAACACCACACATGAAATCTACAACAGGTCTGTTTGCTTGCTAGTGAGGCAAGACCAGCACCCATCTCTGTGGCCACCGAGCAGTCTGGATGACCAGGCATCCTGAACACTTAAAGCATTCCCTTCCCCCAACCCTGCCTGGCATTTCCATCTCTGGGAATTTCAGTTACCTGTGACTGTGGGAATCACATCAGCACTTGGGGCTCTGAACAAACACCTGTCAGCGCATTGTTTCTGGAGTCAGATCCCTGCAGCAATTTGACGGGTGTTTCTGCATTGAGACTATCATGAGGTCATAGTCAGGTTGTCAGTTGGGACTGAGGTCCACCCGAGGTTAGAGGCTTGACTTTCAAGATCTCTCAAATGACTGGCCCTTCAGTGCTGAGTGAGCAGGAAGGGCCTCCTTACCTGGGCCCACTAAGATTGTCCTTCCATGAGGCTGGCCTCCCAGAGAGCAAGGGGCAGGCATGGCACTTTTATGATGGAGCTCTGCAGGTCATACACCATCACCTGTAGGCTATCTCATTGGCTGGATGGGTAACTGTCCAAGGGTAGGAATACTCATGGTGGTGAGCATTGGAGACCATCATGGACCTTGGCCTCCACACTCCCTGTGAATTCGTGTCTGCCCAACATTCCACATTTTTTTCTATTTTTCATATGTCTGTGTGGTATACATGTGTGTATGCATTACTGGTTTGCATTTATGTGGGCACAGGTGTGCATGTGCATATGGAGGCCAAGGTTGATGCTGGGTACTGTCCTTGTTCAGCCTTCCACCTCACTAAGGCAGAGTCTCTCAGTCAAACCCAGAGCTTTCCTGCTAGCCAGCCTCAGCAGCCCTTTAAAGACATGAATCATGTGCCTGGAGAGATGCTCAGAGGGTAAAAGTACTGGTTGTTCTTGCAAAGGACCTGGGTTTGGCTCCCAGCATGCACATGGCAGCTAATAGCTGTGCACAACTCTAGTCCCAGAACTCAGACGCCCTTTTCTGTCCTCTGAGGGCATTGTACGACACAGGTGACTTACATGTAGACATAATACTCACATAACATAATGAAATAAATAACAAATTAAGACATGAATTACACCATTTCTCTTTAAAGAACTCCTCAATGATTTCCTATTTCAGCATAAAAGTTGAGGTTCTATCAGGTCCTGTACTGCTTGGCCTCACTTCCCTCACTTCTCCCTCTCCCCACATCCTGGACATCTCTGCTCCCTCTCCCCACTTCCTGGACATCTCTGTTCCCTCTCCCCACTTCCTGGATATCTCTGTTCCCTCTCTCCACTTCCTGGATATCTCTGCCCTCTCTCCCCACTTCCTGGACATCTCTGTTCCCTCTCCCCACTTCCTGGACATCTCTGTTCCCTCTCTCCACTTCCTGGATATCTCTGCCCTCTCTCCCCACTTCCTGGATATCTCTGCCCTGTCTCCCCACTTCCTGGACATCTCTGCTCCCTCTCCCCACTTCCTGGACATCTCTGCTCATTGTCTCCCGTCCTTGGCCACACTGACTTCCTTGTGTTTGGAAGACAGCTTTGATAGTCCCACCCCTCCTGTGTTCTCCAGGCTCCGAGAGGGTCAGTCCCTCACTTGCTTTTTACCCTGCCCTGTTCCTGGAAGGGCCTTCCTTACAGTAGATGGATGGCTCCCTCTAGCATCTTCATCCCTTCAGCCCACGTTCTTACATTCACAAAGTGTATACAAGCGCGGATGTAATTTGGCTCCCAAACACAATCATAGTTATAGACAGACACTTTGAGTTCCCATTTTGAATACCTGTGTGTGCTGGGCATATTCGAGTTTGTGGTACAAGCCATTGTCATGTGCTCCATCTTATACTAGGACACTGTACAATTGAGAGACAGGATAAATCCTGACTGCAGGCTGCCATAGTTTGTGACTGAGTCGTTATTAAACTCTGATGTCGTTAGTGGTATTGCTAAATAAAACTCTGAAAACAAAGCGCCCTTTTGGTTAGTCGTCTGGTTTCCAGCTGGGAAACACTAGATATTATACAGGGTTTCTGAAATTGTGCCTTTGGAGGTAAATGTGATGCCTTTATCTACTTTTAAAATAACAGAGTAAAAGGATACACTGTTTGGTTTAATCAAATGACCATTACCCTTACAAATTATCTTTGACCATGAAGGAAAATATAATAGATTTGACTTTTAATCCTCTGACCTGGTTAAGATCAGCCTCTACCCAAGGGCATACATTACCTCTTCGAGGCCCATTTTAACTTTTTCTCTTTATGGTTCTTATCTGATAGGTAAAGTCACTACATAGTAGGAAACTGTTTCATGTGCTAGAGCTCATTGCACAGGAGACTCGGTGTCTGCAGTGCAGTGTTTGTCATGAGCCGTGCTATTTGCAGCCTGTGCTTTCAATGACTTTGTACACTGTGGTTTTCAGTGTTGCATTTGAATTACACGGCATCTTCTCCACCTTGCCCAAAACAGGGTACAAGTTCAGTGATAATTCCGAAACTTAAATAAAGCCAAAAGACTTAGGACACTGAGTCTGAGAACTCCACACAGGGACAAAAGAAATCAGCAGCACTTACCCTTTGGCTGTGTGCAAGTCAGTGGGTGTCGCTGTGGAGAGCCTGATTAAGGAAGAATGCAGATGGAGGGAGACTCATTCTCCTTTTGGGTGTGGCCACAGGCTGGATGGACATACGCCCACTCATACATGAAGTACTAACTAGACTTAGTGTCTTATTTGAAGAAGAAAAGAGGAGGTAGAGGAGGAAGAGGAGGAGGAGGTAGAGGAGGAGGAGGAAGAGGAGAAGGAGTTAGAGGAGGAGGAAGAGGAGGAGGAGGAGGTAGAGGAGGAGGTAGAGGAGGTAGAGGAGGAGGAGGAGGAAGAGGAGGAGGAAGAGGAGGAGGAGGTAGAGGAGGAAGAGGAGGAGGAGGAGGAGGTAGAGGAGGAGGAGGAGGAAGCGGAGAAGGAGTTAGAGGAGGAGGAAGAGGAGGAGGAGGTAGAGGAGGAAGAGGAGGAGGAGGAGAAGGAGTTAAGTCTGGCACAGTGATGATTCCTGAAAGCTTTGTTCCTCCCAACCCTGCAGGATTCCTAAGAATGACTACTTACTGCTTATATAACCAACAGGGAAGTTTCCATTCAGAGAAAATAGCCAAGGTAAAATCTTTCCTCTTTATTAACTTAGCACCTCAAGTATTTTTATCAAAGCTTTCCAAATCTGAAAAGCACACACACACACAACCTGGTTCTTTCTGGGCTTATTCACTTCTCCCATTTAATAAAATGTCCTTTGTGCCTAAGCCCAGAGACTCTTGAGGATTTGATGATCAGACAGTTCTCTCTACGAACGGACTTCCTTCTTTACTCCAAAAGTCCTGGGTCAGTCACTTTTCTGTCACTGTGACATAATCCTTAAAAATATCCTTAAAGGAGAAAAGTTTATTTTGGGTCACGGTTTCAGACAATTCAGCCTTTGGTTTCTTGGCTCTGTAGTTCCTGCACCTGTGTTGAAGCTGTGACAGTGGAGGCGTGGCAGGAAAGCTACTCACCACACGACAGACAGGAGAGAGGCAGGAGCTGATGAAGAGGAGGAGGAGGAAAAAAGGAGAGGAGGAGGAGGAGGAAGAGGAGGAGGAGGAGGTAGAGGAGGAGGAGGAGGAGGAGGGCATGATGTTGAGAAGGGGCAGTGGATTCAGGGGAAGTTGGAGGGTGAAATGGGGATGGATATAATCAAAATATACTGTATACATATATGAAATTATCAAAGCACAAATGGGAAAAACACCAATACTTTTCTAAGGACAGAGCGCAGTACTAGTTTGCATAACGATCATGACTTTTTTCCCCCGAGAGCAACACATGGATATATTAGAAATAAGGACACTTTTAAAAAGTTACTGTGGTTATTGGTTCAGTAAGCCTCAAGTTCCCACTGCATAATAAATATCTCTGAAAGTCACATTTTCTCCTGGTTTAGGACTAAATGCTATCTTGGTTTTCTGATCGTCTCGAAGTTCCTAGGTACGCTGCAATCTGTGTCTTGGTGCAGGAAGCCCGTCTGAACTTGAGATCAGATGCCCACAGTTTATGTCCGTGCCTGCCCCTGCATCCAGGCATCTCTTAGAGCTCATGTAGCTGGAAATCTCAGCAGGGACACGTCCCACAGACTGAAATGATTAGCATTTTGTTACAAAGCCCTGTGTTGGGACTTGAGCAGCCTTTGCACATTTTAGCTCCCCCTGATTTTGTGACTTCTGTAGAGGCTCATCTCGTGCCTCTATGACCCTGTGTCATCCTAACCACAGGTCGTCATTCCTTATATCGCCACGAACTGGCTTGCCTGCTTCCTGGAAGGAAGCCGAGTCTGAGTTCTGGCTGTCACAGCAGCTCTGTGAGATTGGAGAAAGGCTGCGCCTAGGTTCTTCCTCTGAGCTGCAACATTCTGGAGAGTACTGCTGAGGGGCGTTGAATGCCTTGATGAGAAGCATGTCCTGTTGGGCACTGCTTAGTGAGGTTTCTCCTCGGTCCTGGCTGCCTGGAGGGTCTCCTTGGTCTGCCAACAGGACAGTGGTCACCAGTATAGCTCTCATGTTGCCCAAGGTTTCCTAGACTTTGTCAGAAAGACAATATTCCCTCCAAGACCAGCCACCACTGGAGCCCTCCCTACCCCTTTAACCTTGTCTGATCCACGCATGAATTACCAGCCTGGCCCTCAAGGCTTTCAGTATGGATGTTGCTGATTTTAATGTGGCCAATGGTATGTGTTGGCCACATGCACAGTAGCCTTTCTTCTGGTTACATCTCTGTTGCTGTGATAAAATACACTGAGAAAAACAATTTAAGGTGAAAGGGGCCTCATTTCAGCTCATGGTCCCAGATTACAGTCTCTCACTGGGGGGAAATCGAGGCAGGAACTTCAAACAAGCAGTCACATCACGTCCACAGTCGAGAACAGTGAGACGTGAATAAAGGCTTCCCTGCCTGATTGCTGGAGCTCAGCTCAGGTTGTCCACACCTTTCGGTTCAGGAACTCTGCCTAGGGAATGGGCTGCCCGCAGTGGGCTGGTCTCTCTGCATCAATTAACAATCAAGACAATCCCCCATAGACATGTCCACAGACCAACCTGTTCCGGACAGTCCCTCACTGAGGGCCTCTTCCCCAAATGACTCTAGGCTGTCTCAAGTTGACAATGCTAGCCAGCACAGATTTCTTTCTCTCTCTGTTGCCAAGTTCTTACTATCATTTCTAGGTCTGTGTCCTATGACACTGTTGCTACTACGGTACTATAGTGACATCTTTATTGTGACTATTCATGACCTGCCCTTGGTGTTGTTTTCTGGAGATCTGATATTTCTATACTACTCAGTCTACTTTAGTGTTAAAAGAAATGAAATAAAATTTATTTTCAAAAGGAGTGACCTAGACCTTTGAGAAGTCTCTGGTCCATGGGTGAGAAGACCAGATTTTACCTTTGCCACTATTGGTTGGTGTACTTGAACAAATAACCCAAGTTGTATTTGGCTAGCTGCAAAATGTATCTGAAACTGTGACTCTGAGAGAAGTGATTATGGATTACGGGGTGAGGGAGGGCAAGGCAGCCGGAAGTTGCACACCTCCATAGAGCTGGGGTTTACTTTGTTAGTGGGGGCACTTTCCCTTTAAAAGCGACTGCATAGGTAATATTCCAAATGGAAAATAGTCCTATCATTGCCCACATTTGTATTTAGAGTATCATGGTCTGTGTTTTTCTCTTTTTACCTTCCAGTCGTCCTCCTGAATAACACGAGTAATTACTATCCTCTAAAACACTCAATTCCCATTGGTCTAGTGAGCAATTCCAGCTTGGGAGAGTTGCTGACGTCTCTGGCTTCGGATTCCTCTATTAGGAAGAGGAACCTCCTTGGCTGTTGGGAGGTGGCCCCCCACACTTGCCCTTGCTTCATGGCCAGCAGCACCTGGAGGTGCTGGTCATTCCACATTTGAGTCTCCAGGGGGCCTCACCTCCACCACAGCCAACCTCTATCTCCAGGCCCCTCTCTCCAGCTTCTGGGGTTGTGATTTGGGATTAGCCTAGCTCCTGGAGGCTTAGAAGGGGTGTGTGTGTGCAAGTTTTCCTTGTTCTGTCTGGAAGAGTTGGTAGTGGACTGACTGAGGGGTCAGGGTTAGGGGAAGCCACACAAGGGACACAGGCAGGAAGGAAGGGGTAATGTGACTGAACCCAGCTTGAACCTTTAAGCAGTTCAGTTCAGGGCCAACACTGACGTCAAAGCTGTTTCTTATTTTATAAGCCAGGCTGTCTCCTGAGTAGCCCCTTCCTTCTGTCGGTCCCAAATGCTGGGTCGTGACCTTCTGGCTGGTTGCTCATTAGAGCTTCAGTTCAGGTAAAGCTTTTCACAGTGTTATCACCCTTTCTCTCTTGCGATATAAGATCCCAGAAGATTTTCTATATATGGAAAAGAGGAATGAACCAAAGCATTAAGCATATTTGATTGGCTTTATACCCTAACCCCATCAGACTCTGTCTTAAATCTCCTCTTTATGACTCTTATGCCTATACCAAACTTAGCTTTAATTCTTTTAAATTTGTACAAATAAAAAGAATTCTAAAATGAATTAAATTAGACTCTAAAGAAATTCTGTGATAGGCACTCTCATAACCATACATGCACCAAGATTAGCTCCATGTTTAATCGCAGTGGACCATGAACCTACCGTGGAGGTAATACTTGGAGTTTACTTTGCATGATCTTCATTATCCAACATAAACTCTATCAATTTAAATCTCTGTCCTCACCATGCCTGACACCTTTGCATTGGCAGTGACATCACCTTGGGGATTCACAGTCTACCATCGGCTTTCCCCAAAGTGGACACTGTTATGTTTCCTCTTTCAACTCCTGCAGAAACGTCATGGTGTGGCTCCACCACATTCTGTTATTGGAGAACAGCAAAATGCACCTCAGTTCTCCTAGGAACGATTCCCAAGACACTCCTCCTTGGGCCCGTGGTTCCTCTCTGATGATAAGTAATCACTTCTTCCTGTATAACCAGGTGAACTGCTGCTCTGGTCCTCCCTGGTGTAGACACACTCTGACTTTCGATCCTCCCTCCCTCCCCCTCTCCCTCCCTTCTTCCTTCCCTCCCCCTCCCTTCCTTCTCCTCTCTCTCTCCTCAAAAGAAAAGATTCCTAGGCTGTCATGACCCCCTAGAGCCCAGCCTGCATCTTTTTCCTATCTCCCTATTTTTTTCCTATCTCCTTATTTATGACAACGGCACAGCTCATGTGTTTCCATGGAATCAATGAACCTCTTTCTGATCCGTTATGATTGGTCAATTTGATTCTTTCATTTAGAAATATCTATTTAGTGTGATAACGTGACTGGCATAGTGGCCGAATACAGAGATGGGTAAAGCAGTTAGCAGTTCCTGGCTTCATGGAGCTTAAACATAGTAAATAGAAACAAGCAGTGAACAGACTACAAAGGAACCTTGCATAGGACCAGGTGGGAATTCTGTGGAAAACAAAAGAATAGGTAAGAAGACGATTTGGCAAAGGCTGCACTTGCTGGCACAGTGGCCAAGGACAGCCTTACAGAGAAGTGACAAGTGAACAAGACTAAAGGTGAGTGGGTGATGGCTGACGTGTTCGTGTTGGGAATATAACAAAGATGGTAAACCAGAGCGTGAGGCCATCCTCATCGAAGCAGCATTGATTGACAGATTAGACGAGACCCAGGAATCTCACTCTTCTCCCTCATCTGCCACCATTTCCAAGGGTGAAACTAAGGCTTAAAGAGGCAAAGTGCATGTTTAGCCTTAGAGCAGCAGAAATCTCAGCAGCTTGCTGAAAATCCAGGCCATTCATCCAGACCTTCATCTACCCATCACCCATCCACCTAAAGATCCACCCACCTACCAGTTCATCTACCCACCCATCCATCTATATATCCATCCACCCATTCACCCACCTAACTACCTATCTACCTATCCATCCATCTCCCCATCCATCCACCCACCTATCCACGCATCCATTCATTCACTTAACCCACCCATCATCCACCCACCTACCCACCCATCCACCCACCTACCCATCCATACACTCATTCACCCATCCTCCATCCATTCAAGTCTCTGCTCCTCAACAAACCTTTATACCGACTCTGAAAATTACTGCTCCAAATCTGACAAAATCCTTAAATAGATGTAACCTTTACGGACTTCATAATCCAAACAAGAAGATCAGCCTCACATTGAGGAATCCAATGTATCTAAGGCAAAGTCTGAATTGCAGTTCAGAGCATAATTGCTAATTAAGAGCATAATTACATCATTTGGGGGAGAACATCACTTACTCTAAGTGAAGGTCTAAGGTGATATCTCTTTCAGTGGATTCGGCAGGACTGACCTCACTGGTGGTAGACTGGAAATCTCACAGTGAGAAATAGAGATTATTCCTTCCAATTCAAGGTAGAATTGCAATGTCAGTAAGGAAAATAGCACTTAAGCTCTGATACGTTTCAGAGTCTACCTCAGCACATCTCCACGTTTCTGGCTTGTGTTAGCCTAACAAACACTGAACAGAAATGTGAAGGTACTTCAAACATGTCTTGACAGATCTGTTAAATATTACAAGCTGATATTAACATTCTAAGTGTTTACTAATACATAGGAAATCTTTGATTTTTAAAGCAGTTTGTTTCTTATTAGAAAATGCTTCACAAATCTAGCTGACAAGCAGATCACCTGGGAAGTATTTAGAAGCGACTCCTTGGTTCCACACCCAGATGTTTCAATTCAGAAGGTCTTGAGTAGGGCGACAGAGCGTATATTCCTAACAAGTGCCACATGAATTCTTGTAATCAGCCTGATTCAGAAACTGCCACAGGCCTTGACATCCATGGAACTGTAGACTGCTGACTTCTCCAGGGCAGAAGCATGAATGATGAACTGATTTTAATTTCAACAGTCTTATACACATGAGAGACCCGGACAGGAAAATGACCTATACTAACCCTTTGCAAGCAGCATGTTTTGACTTTCTAATGAGTGAGCACCTAAATGTTAAGTTGTTTGGAGTAATTTACATTTCTTTTCCTCTAGGTAGCAAGAAAATTGAGACACTTTATTTCTATGGGAAAAGTAATCTACAAGAATAAAGTGACAGATATACAAAGTCTGTGCTCATAAAGTGGAATGAATGGATTAGCAATTGGCTTTCCTGTGCATAAACAGTTTGATGAGCACACCTGAAAAATGGTCTTGATGATGAGGCCAACTCCAGAAGAAGAGACGGATTGGGGTGGGGAAGTTGTTTACTGTGGTTTCTAGTTAGGACTGTTAAATAACCATAGTTGCTAGTACTTAAGAATTTTCTTAATATAATACCTTTCTCTAGTTAAAATCTGATTGGACCAGACACAAAATTATTGGTACACTATATATGGAAAAGGGCTGAAGGTGTGTGCTAGACCTAATGACTGGTTCATCAGGTACACAACCCACCATACTCTGCAAACCTGGCCAGCTCTTCTCCAGCCCTGGCCTGTTTAAATCGGCCCTGCTCCAGGCTGTGTGCCCAAGGCCTTAAAGGGATCATTGAGTTGCCTCATTAGCCTGGAGCTAACTGAAGTTTTAAGGCAAACCTTAGTGTGACAATTACAGAAATCCTTTTGTTTAAGAATTTCAGAACTGTCCCACCCAGTCAGTTGATCTTAGCTGCATGTTGGGAGGTCACAGGATTTGTATTTGAGTGTGGCCTTTACGGCATAGCTGTAAATGTGGGGCACCCACTCTTCTGTAAATAAACCATTACCCTAACGCTCTGTTTAAAAAAAAAGTTTTCCAGGCAACTGCTAACTTGCTCATATGATCTTAGAGTGATGATAACAGCACAAGACCCATGAACGCTCCAAACAGACAAAAGTGCAGCACAGAACTGGGGAAACAGACAGCAGACCCCAACCTTAGCAGAAGAACTATTGGCAGCTGACCACTGCTGGGTGAGAGTTGGTCTTTAAGGGAGTGACTAGGTAGCTGACCAGGCTCCAGTGGTAACCTCACAACAAGAGACATCTGGAGACACAGACTTACCCTGATGGGCCTTAACATCTAACACAGAATGCATGAGATCAGGAGGGGTGGTGTGGGGAGTGTTAGAGGCAGGGGGAGATGGTGTGGGGAGTGTTAGAGGCAGGGGGAGAAAGAGGAGGAGATCTAAATTAAGATGTATTGTATGAAATGCACAAAAATTTCAATAAAAATAGGAAAAAAAAGAATTTCAGAACTGGACTGGCGAGATGGCTTGGCAGTTACGGGCATGTATTGCTCTCGCAGAAGACCAGGAGTTCAGTTTCCGGCACCCATGTAGGGCAGCTTACAACTGCCTCTAACTCCAGCTCCATTAGACCAAACACCCTCTTCTGGACTCCATGGGAACCCGCTCTCATGCATCTGCTCCCACACTCATTTAAAGATAAAGGATACAAATCTTTAAGAAAATATAATTGCGGAACCACCTCAGATTGCAGCTCAAGCCGGCAGCAACACAGGTCTTTGAAATGAGGAGAAGACTGCACGGAGCTGATTGTGGGCTTCGCTTCATCTAAGAGAGCGCATCCCCAAGCACAGGGTGACGGCACTGAATCGCCAGCTAGGACCATGACTGTCCGTCACTGACCGACGTCAATCATCTCTCTTTGCCCTTGCCCTCCCATGAAGCCCCCCCTGTTGGGTGCTGCTCACTGGGCCTTAACTGCTATTTGATTCCATTTCATGAGCAGATCACAGTTGGCCATTGTAGGTAAACACGCTCCCCTGGTTCCAGGGCCAGGACAAGGCAGCCTGCACTGCACAGGTCGCCCTGCTCAGAGTGCCCACAGAGAGGTCGAGGAGGGGAGAGAGGCGCCAAGTGCTAAGCGAACAGCCTTCCCTGCCACCAGACATCAAGGCTGTCATGGGCATGATGCTGCAGCTGCTTCTCTCTTTTTAAAAAAAATTTATTATTTTTATTCTATGTGTATGAACACGTTGCCTGCATGTATATAAGTGCCCCAGTGTCATGCAATGCCCATGGAGGTCAGAAGACAGTCTAAGAGCCCTGGAACTGGAGTTACAGATGGTTGTTAGCCACCATGTGGGTGCTGGGAATTGAATTCCTGTCCTCTGCCAGAACAGTCAGTGCTCTTAACCACTGAGCCATCTCTCCAGCCCCAGCTCCTTCCCTTACGCTAATGGGAATACAGCAATTGAACTTGGCTTAGGCATAAAGGTAATGCTTGATTCCTAAAGCTACAGGGCTCAGGATGGTTAGGATTGCCTCAGGTGGAGCTGGGTCGGGCTTTTCTACAATGTTGTGGTTATTACTACCATCTGCCTCTTGCCACTGGGTTGGCTGTTTGTTCGAGTGGGTTCTCTTCACCTGACAAGATGGCAATCAGAAACTCCAGGCTGGTCCTGGCTCCTTGTCAGCTCAGGCAAACACAGAGCATCTGTCTTCTTGTTTACAGCTTAGATTATTCTGTGCATATTTTCCCCCAAAGTGGCTTTCAGTACTACATGCATTTATGCAATATGACATTGTCTAATCTCTGTCAAGAGACGGCCTCTCTTTCCCTCTCCTTGGGACAAGCTGATCCTTTGAGTTGTTCTATCAGTAGGAAGCACACTGTGCCTCTTCTGGGCCCAGAACTCAAGAGTGTTGGAAACTTTGGCTTTCAGTCTTTTTCTACCTGATCCTCCATGTAAGAACACTGACGGTCTGTGTTTAAAGATGCCACTTTGGGATGGGAGATGGCACTTGTTGAGTTCAGTTCCCAGCACCCACAAGGAAGTGTTCAAGGCCACCAACTTGTGAGATAGTGCAGTCTGCTATTGGTGAATAAAAACTAGTTACTACCTACCATTTCTTAAAGTGGATGGTGAAATCAACCTTACCAGAAACAGCAGTTAAGCCTACTCAAGAGTGTGACCTGGGAGAAAACTGGATGCTGTCGTAGGAGCAATTATGAAGGCAAAACACTCAGATGATCGCTCCATCTGCTCTTACCCTCGCTCCCTGCCCTTCTCTGTATTTCATTTCTGTGTGAATTTATGGATTACGTGAAGGATAAGCCCACGTCTCCTCCTGAAAGACACCATCAGAAAGAGAGCATTGATTATCTATAAGTAGATCTGAAAGGCCTCAGCCAGGACTTCTCTATACTTTGCACTGAAAAACTTTGCTTTGATGGTATACATATTGAGAAGACAGGTCATAAATAAATAAATAAATAAATAACTACTTTAAGGGGCTGGAGAAATGGCTTAGCGGTTAAGAGCACTGGCTGCTCTTGCAGAGGACCTGGGTTCGATTCCCAGAACCCACATGGTGGCTAACAGTCATCTGTAACTCCAGTTCCAGGGGATGTGACCCTTCTTCTGACCTCCATGGGCATTGCATGACATTGGTGCACTCACATACATGCAGGCAATACACTCACACACGTAAAATAAAATAATAAAATATTTTTTAAAAAGTAAAGAATTTAACATTCAATTTTGGTTACTTCATTCTAATATCTTATCATAGAGAGGTTGGAGAAATATTCAAACTTTCCCAAAGCTGAAATCTTTATAACGTGTTAGAGCACTCAGGGGTAGGCTCAACCCTCTGCCTTCAAGTGGAAGAGCTTTTGACACCATTTCTCATTTATGCATTAGATTTTCCTGACTGAACCAAATACCATAGGAAACTCTTTAATCGGACCTGTCAGTGATCCCAAGTTGACATGATAAAGAGCCTATCATGATGTTTAGACGTTTCCAGAACGTTGAGTCTAGTCATCACAGCATCATGCCTGATGCCACTTGTGAAAGCCAATTTTTCCCAGTAATGCTACTATTGCAAGGAGGGAGGCTCTTTTTCTCTGTTTCTGGTCATAAAGTATGTAGATTTGTAGTTTTGGACTGTATGCTTATGATCAGGAATTAGTAGGCTTTTAAGGAAATTTGTGGACCAGCACACAGAGAGAACAGAGCTGTGATTGTAGACACTGTAAGCATTGACCAACCCAGAGTACCTTGACTCCCGGTCAGTAAAGCCGGCTGTGCCAAGCCAGCAGTCCCCACTACGGCCAGATGACCCTCATCCACAGTTTCTTCTGATTCTGCCTTTACTCTGGCTTAAGACAAAGTCACCTATGGAAGCTTAGGATGTTTTCCAAGGTCATTTATATTTCCCTTGAGCTCTTCATAGAATCTTCAAGGAAAACAAGAAATGGGTTTTGGATCCTGTAGACAGAAGACATGCGTTGGGCCCGGAAAAGGAAAATTGCACCTGGGTGAGATGTGCGTGACCTGCTGTAGACTCCAGTAAGTTTTGGAAGCACTGGTGTGATTGAGTAAGATCTAGCATACACTGTGGTTATGGGTATGAATATTAAGTAAGCCAGTGAAGAATCTGAGGTTAAGATATTTAATATTTATCAGTGTACATAAGTGTCTATTACATAAATCAAGTACCATCGATCCAAAATCCTGAAGTCCAAAATGCCTCAAACTCTTATTGAAAACTGATATGATGCTCATGTGGAAAATTCTATATAAGGAAACCTCTCGTGCATAGAGTTATTCAATATAATATGTAAGAATACCTTTGGGCTATAGGTATGCAATAATATGAAACATAAACAAGTTTCATACTTACACTTGCACCCCATGCCCCATGTCTTATTATGTATATGCAAGTATTCTAGTATTTTAAAAGTTCCCAAATCTACCAGGTGTGGTGGCTCATGTCTTTAATCCTTGCACTTTGGAGGCAGAGGCAAGCAGAGGCCTGGTCTATATACTTCCAGGCCAGCTGGGACTACAGGGAGACCCTGTCTCAAAGAAACCTAAAAAAAAAAAAAAAGTTCCAAACTCTGCAACACTGTTGCATCTTCCTGTGATAACATGTTTGGGGAAGGCAGGTGTGTGGTCAAGGTTTGACCTCAACCCTGGTCTTCAGGACCTAAGGATTGTATCTTTGCTGTGAGGACTGCGGCTGGCATTTATCAGCACCTGCGACCTCTCCCTGCTAGATGCTAGCTGTGTCCTCTCCATGAACTGGGGCAGCGAAGAGCCTTAAGCATGTTTTCTGTGGTTAATGTTGCTGGTGAGCAGAACCATCCAAGGTTAAGGGCTATGTTTGGAGGATCCAGATACCACACTTGTGAGCTCTAGTTGTCACATACTGAAATGTCAACTAATGGCAATACCTGTTGAAACCATCATTTTTCCTATGCAATAGCGGTCAGAAGAAAGTCCCAGGGGATCCAGTCATCTGGCTGTAAGCTATGTGTGCTTCACATGCAGATGATTGGGGGAAAACAGGTTAATTTCTCTTGTGTCACCCTCTAGCCCCATCTTTTTCTTGTATTTTATTTATTTTGTGTGTGTGTGTGAGTGTATTGCTTACATGTGTATAAGTGCACCTGTGTCATGTAATGCCTGCAGAGGTCATAAGGGATCATCAGATCCCCTGGAACTGAAGTTAAGGAGGGTTGTTAGCCCCCATGTGGGTGCTGGGAATTGAACCCGAGTCTTCTGCAAGAGCAGTCAGTTCTCTAACTGCTGAGCCATCTCTCTAGCCCATATGGTCTCATTTTTAGGGCAATATATAATAATGGTCAGTGACTTTGTTGTTTGTGTGGTTTGCATATCTACGTGTGTGCATATACATAGACATGTGAATGCATCTGTGTGCATGTACATGCTCGTGTGTGCATGTATGTGAGTATGTGTGTGTGCATGTACTCCTCATAGCATAAGATGCAAGAGGAGTCAGCAGGAGCCTTCTGTGGGAACTCCTATTGTGTCACCCCAGCTTTCATGGATCCGTGGGTCTAAATGCTGATCACAGTGAATCAGACAGTAGCAGTTCTTTGTCACTGTTCCACCTATGTGCTCTGAGAAGGAGCATCATTCCAAAGACCAGGGGAGAGGTTCCAAGTAGTTCTACCTCACCTCCAAGGCTCACTGCATCCCTACCCCTTGCATGGGTCACTAAAGTGACTGCCTTGGTGGAGAGAACCAGACTTTATCTCTTATGTGGAGTGTCAAAGGGTGCTGTGGAAGGAGGGAGTGGCAGTGGGTGGCAGGATCCTGTGATAGTGGGCATGTGGAGTCAGAGCTATTGCAGCTCTCAGAAACAACAGTTTAACCACCTCCACATTTGGACGCTGCCCTGTCATTCATCGATGAACCATTCCTTTGACAGCCCCTTCACAGCCTAAACCTCCACAGCTCTAAGAGTTGAACTCCACTGTGACTGACTGCCCTGGTTATAAAGCTGTTTAGCTTCCATGTAGACCCCACATAACCCAGGCTGTGTCTTCCCAAAGTTTAAATAAGTCAGACATCATGTTTAACAAAAGGGGGTGAAAAGAAGGAAAAATTCTCCCATTTTGATGATTCTGTCGTCAATATTAAATCAGGTACAAAGTTCAAAAGTACTGTGAAGGTCACAGAGCCCCCAGAGCACCAGTGTACCCACAATATCTTTCAACATAAATTCGTAAAAAGCAGCACAGCCTCTGACCCGATTTAAGCTGCTTGATTCATCAAACACTTCTGTTTCAAGATGAGTCTATGTGACAGGACATCAGATGGAGACAGACAGCTAGTTAACACTGTACCAACTGCAATGCTTTTAAGGTACAGCAATACGCACGTTTAGTAAGTACTGCTGAACTCAGTGCTTTTGAATCAGAACCAATCACATCATTTTTTAAATGGAAGATCACAGAGAATATGTCTTAATGTTAGGAGTGTTTTCATTTCTGCCTGCCAAACCCACATGTTGAAACCTAGTTCTCATGTAACAGTACTAACAGGTGATGTCTTTGGGAGATGACGAGGTATGAAGGTGGATGTGCATTAGTGCCCTTATGAAAGAGGCCTGATGGGGCTGGAGAGGTGATTCTGTAAGAGCACTGGCTGCTCTCACAGAGGACCCAAGTGGAGTTCTATTGCCATCACCCACATGATGGGACTCGCAATATCATGTAACTCTACATCCAGGGGATCTGATACCCTCTCATGGCCTCCTTGAGTACCAGCTCCATGTCATGTACTTACAGACAAGCACACACACATACACATAAATAAAAAAAATAAGATAAAATGAAATAAAAAGAGATCTGAGGGAACTGCTCATCCTCCATGCCATGTTGGTGTGTAACAGCAAGCCACTGTCACCAGACAGCAGCTCTGCCCACACCTTGATCTTGGACTTTCTGGTCTCTAGACCCACAAATGATTTTCTGTTGTTCATAAGCCACCCCATGCCTGGTATTTTGTTATAGTAGCTTAAACTGAGCCAGTAAGGTAAAGAGCGATTGGAGGTTTTGGAAAGCCCGTGTTTTGCTGTTGAACTGGATGGACTGCTTCACAATTGTAAATAGATGTGCAGTGACAGAATTAACAATGTGTACAAGCATAGTAAGTAGGGCGCCCTGGTGGGCCTCCCCAAACTATGGGCTTTCCCCAACCATGGGCCTTCCTGAACCATGGGCCTCCAGAGGTCAGCAAGTGCATGCTTACAAAAAAGTAGGCAGTGTGATCATTCCTCCCGTCAGGCTTCTGGCACTCTGTTCTAGTTACCGAGCCAGTTGAGGCTGAGGTCACCTGTAGCAGGGGATGGAAAGGAAGACCAGTCAATTGCGAAAAAAGCTGTCAAGAGCTGTGTTATTTTGACAGTAAGCCTAAAGTCATCATGATAGCAAATGCAGCTCTTTCTGTATTTGAAGGCTTTGTCTAGTAACACAATTGTTGAAAGACATTAAATTCCTACCTTTAAGCACAGGAGACATAGGAAAATCATATTCATTTAAAATGATGGTCTATGTTATTAGAAAAGCCATTATATATAAAGTCAGAAACATTTTAAAAGCCCACTTTTAAACCTGTGACCCAGTCCAGCAGCCAGGCTCCCTAACATGCACGATTGACTGACTCGCTCAGTGCCTGGGTTCACCTCTGTCGTATCACCTTAGAACAGCAGGTTTCAGGGTGATAGACTCTATTAGAGGTTTCTCCAGCACTAGCACTGAAACTTGGATTTTTCAAACCTTTTCATGCCCATCCTCTCTCCCTGGATTGTCATGCTTACGAGTTGGTGCCATAGCTCTGTTAAAATACCTAAAGACGCTGTGAAGCAGGCTCACAATTACAAGCGGTATAAACACCATTGCCTGTTTAACACAAGGAAACTGGACTTGTGCAAATATTGACCTAGTTCTGAAGTTAAATGGCTCCCACAGAGAGGTGACTCGGGAAATCGCCTTTCCACACTGGCCACAGGACTCCCTTTTCAGATCTCATTCGGGCATTTGTGGCATCCACCATGCTGGGCCAGGCAGAAAGCATCTTATGCCTCATATCATTGAGTAGGATTGCTATGTTTAAATGACCTAAAAATGTTGAATCAAATTTAAAAATTTGAATGTCACAGGAATTCAAGAAAGAAAAAGTGGGGGGGGGCAGCATGATTGTTAGTAAGACTGATAAGAAATAAAGGTCTTGTGTGGCAGGGCATAGCAAGGCCTGGGCAGAGGGAACAGTCTTCAGAGAAGCTGGGGCCAGATAGGAATGGCCACAGGAAATCCAGCTTGTGTAAGGGAGGCTCCCGAGATGGAAGGCTCCCTGAATCTTCTCTTCATAGGTTTATAACCTTCTAAAAATATTTCTTTGTAGCTTGAGGCTCACAAAACGTAATTTGCATGAATACATAATGTGCTGTGAATGTGAACATCAGGGCTTTGTATCAGAGCCTCAGAGGGAAGTAGAGACAATAACCAAACCTTGTAGGTCTCAAAAGACAGACAGGTGGGGGCGTTTTCTTCATCCCCTTTGGTGGTGGGGGAGCATGGGGGGGAGGCTGAGGCATTAGACAGGTATGCTGTTGATGCTTAGGAAGACACCCTGCAAGAAAAGAACTCCAAGTATCCAAAATCAGTGGAGCTCACAGTGGGCGGACTTGGGTTGGATGGGGTCAGCCTCTGTGGCCTTGTGTTGGACGGTTGCTCCATGGCGTCACCTGCTTCACAGGCTGCAGCAGAGTCCAGAGTTGGCGTCTGGAGACTGAGGAGTCTCCAGCCCACACACTGTGCCCTGGGACAGACAGGTCACACTGCTGTCGCCCTTTTCACTCATGACCTCTTCCTGCTCTACGGACATCGTGATTCCTTATGGGAGCAAAGAGAAACAGGTTTTACCCCAAGCAAGCTGCAGCAATATAAGTCCATATCCTAACATGGGAAATTAATAATCCTAAATGTATAATTAGTCATTCATTTTCACATCTGAAGGTTTCTATATTTAAGACAAGAATGTTTTCTGGTATGGCCTAATTGGGAAAATTGAGGATTTATTTTGGGATTCATCATCAGAAATCAGCTCCTTGACTCTTCCTCTACCTGAGTCAGAAGTGTTCAAAAATTTCTGCCTGCACAGGAACAAAAAGCCACCCCTACAGCTGCCGCTCCCCAGAACAATCAGAAACTAACGGAATCTGGGGTGGAGAGGGGCTGAGTCAGGGGCACAGAGTGAGTGGACAACCGGAGGGATGAGCAGATGCAGCCAGCCACCAAGGTCAGACTAAACGCAGGAACTGCAGCAAAGGGCTCGGCTTGTGTCTGTTACTTGAGATAGTTAAGTCAATTTAATGTGCGTTCACCTGTGTTGCCTTTGTTCTACGAAAATAACCCAAACGCTGAAAACCAGAAACGTATCAGATCCTGAGAGCCAAAGAAATGTGGGACGCCAAAAACACACACACACCTGCTCTCACGCTGGGTGACTAGACTGATTCCTGGTGCCCCGGGTCCATGGCTGCGTTACTGAAGTGGGGTTATATAATCCAGTAACCAGAGGTTTCACCTAGGACATGTAAAAATGTACATGTATTCATTTTAATTTATCATTAAGGAGTATTGTCGGGAGCTGGGAAGGGGTGAACTCGTAGAACGTTCTATCTAGATCAAAGGGCAGTGGAAGTGTTGGTCGATCAAGGACACAAAGCACTGGTAAAGTCCTAACGGATGGGAGCCAGAAAGACTAATTATGTATTCCTGTCAGAAGGGTTTTAAATTTGTCACTCAGTATATAACATTCATATACAAAAACACACAGATCACAGACGGACCCACAACTTTCTTCCTCTGACAATGCAGCGCTGTCTAAACTTTGTCTCCTGTAAAGAACGCAACTGTCTGTTGGTGAAAATCTGCATGCTTTGGGTGAGTGGTTGGAATTGGGAGGAATGGAGTTGTTGGATCACAGCGTATCCATGTCAATCATCAGAGGATATTGACAAGCTGTTTCGAAGGTGACTTTCCAAAGCCAGGTATTAGTACCATAGTGTACACCTGGGATTTAAATGCTTGACATGCTACGGCCCAGCTTTCGCTCAATGGCACCGCCAGCACACGCGTGATCACAGGAGGAGACTTATGCAGATGAAAAAGAAACAATCACAAAGTATATAAAAGCATATTCTGTAAAGATCGATGTCCATAAAATCCTCGCTAAAGGACAAAAAGTGAAAGAAATCATGGAGAGGGAGAGGGTTGGGGGGGGACCAAACTGAGTGACTGCATTATTTTTTATTTAATCCCAGAATGCTGAAGGAGCCTTACTCCTTCACAAGCTTATGAGTCCTTGGTAACTTTGTTGTTCTGCGTGCTAGCCACCTCGACTATATCTTGATATCCTGGTGTTCTAATTATATTTTGAAAGAGGAAGGTTGGGGAAGTGATCCCTGAAGAATTGACAATTGAACAAAGAGCACTCCAGGGAGAGCTGAAGGTCACCACACACTCCATGGCTGGAGGCACCTGGAGTGGCAACCAGGGAGGTGGAGGTGTGCTTTGAGGGATCCAAGAACCTTTTCTTCATGTTCAGGATGAGACTGCCATCACTGGACATTAAACAGAGAAGTGCCGGTCAGATTGCCTAGGCTGCTGGGATACTCTGCAGATAACAAGCTGGAGGGGTAGGAGGGAGATGGACATGGGGAGGAGGACCCACCACTCCGGTCTTAGGAAAAGAGGCCTCTGGCTCTGGCTGGTTGGCTGTCTGGGTCTAGTTGCCTAACCTATTCCTCAAAGCCTTGGGAACTAGAATAGACTCCACAGGTATTCAAGGGAAGCATGACCACAGGCTCAGCCCTGCCCTAGGATAGCCAGTTTGTCATTTTCAATACCAAGTAGGGAAGGGAGCACAGCACGTGCTACCCCAAAGCACATGGAAGATCACATGGGAGGGTACCGGACTCTGCCACTGTGACTATTCACGAGAGTTGGGTATAGAATTTTGATATTCTTATGATGTCCGTACAGGACAGCTGCAGAGGGGTGGGTGGCTGTAAGCCAGTGAACCCAACGTAGATGAGAACTGATAATGAGAGTCATTACAGTGACAGCAGCATGATCTAAGGAGATTGAAAAGCGACACATGCAGAAATCCCTCCAGATGTTACTGTTTTGTGCATTGAGTAGAAGGTATGGATGTGAGTGTGTGTGAGGGTACGTGTTGACACCACAGCCTCAGGAGTGTGAGTATACGTGAGGTCACACCAACCTCGGGAGTGCGCGTGTACGTGAGGTCACACCAACCTCGGGAGTGCGCGTGTACGTGAGGTCACACCAACCTCGGGAGTGCGCGTGTACGTGAGGTCACACCAACCTCGGGAGTGCGCGTGTACGTGAGGTCACACCAGCCTGAGGTTCTGTAGCCTCATGTGATGGACAGCTCACTGCCTCTTTCCACTATGCAATTTCTACCCCTGCAGGAAGAGGAAGAGGGTTTAGGAAGTACCCTAAGGCTGAGTCTTCACTCCTTGACTCCCATAATGCCATGCTGCATGGTGAGGCCTCCTTAACACCCTAATCCCAGATGCTGAAACTGGAAATTTTAAATGATTAAAACAAGGAAAGGTGCGGTCAGTTGCATGGCCCAGCAGGTAATGGCTCTTACTACCAAACCTGAGGATCAGAGTTTGATCCCTGGGTCCTATAGGGTGGAAGGAAAGAACTGGCTCCCTCAAGCTTTCCTCTGACCTTCAAATATCCTGCACTGTGGTATGGAACACCAACAAGTAAATAAATCTAATTAAAAGTTTAACCTAGAAATATATAAATGTTTGTAGATTTTTCTTATAGTCCCAGGAAACACTAGATAATTTTGCCTCTTTTTAAAAGATAACCTTCACAGGTATTTCATTGTGTGTGTGCGGACTGCCCAAGTACAATTATTTGTCTGGTATCAGTTATGATTAGTCAATAAAACTATCAGAATACTTAGGAAATATTTCTAAGTGTAAATTGCCCTAACTCTGGGACTATGTAGATACAATGGCGTGTGCTTTTTAATCTATAAAACTGACATGATTAAAAGTAATAACGTTTGAGAGTAATTAGAGAGATTCTCATGAACATTAATTAGGCAACAAATGGTGCCTTTGAGATCAATTTCTATTTATCTTCTTCACAGATAAGAGGCCTCGGATAAGTTTCTTATCAATAAAATAACCTGCAACAGTCCCTAAATAGTAGGAACAGCGACTCAACTAACAGACTTGAAAGCCATTAGGCAGCAATTTCAGCTGCTGCAAGATAAGAAATTAAATGAAATGTTGAAATTAAAAAATTGGTTGGAGAAGATATCTGTGCAGCAGAGATCTAAACATCCGCAGACACTTCATGTTCACATGCCTCCTTTGATGTTCTAAAACACAGTGATTATGCTTAGCGGGTAGTGATGCAAGGCGAACTTTAAGAGTAATCTCGTTTTATTCAGATGATAACAAGCAGGAGCTATCAGGAAGTTATTTCATTAGTAGCTTTGATACCAATTGACTTGGGACCTCTGCGTCCTTCTCCTTTTGACCTGCCTGTAGATGTTATGTAATGTCTCTATCATATCAGCTCAGCCCTATAGGGTTTTGCTGAGCCCCAGGACTCCAGCTTCACAGGCTTGTGATCTGAGTCATTATTTGTCTTTGTATATGATCCAGCCAGTTGATGTGCTGTGGAGCCGATGTGCCAGAGAAGCAGAATGTGAGATCGGAAGCTGTAGATTCCATATTCACTCATACATATACCTCAGGCTGGGGGTAGCTCAGATGAGCTAGGGGGCTGACATACCACATAGAGTCAGCTGGAGAGAGCTTTCTGTCTTGAGAGGCCAAAGACGGTGAGAGGAAAACTCTAGGTGTACCTCTGGGGTTCCAGGAAATATAGATCCTCAAAGACCTCTGGGCGTTTGCTTATCTTTTATCTATAAATCATGCAGTCAAACTGCAAATAAACACTTTGTATAACAAGCCATATTTTTTCTGTAGTCTATGAGACTCCCATGGGTGTCCATATCCACAGCCTACCACAAAAATAACATACTCGGGAGGATCCCAAGATACCTAAATCTTCTAAAGTGAACCATGTGAAATTGTGTTTTATAACCCCTCAAATGATCAAATATCAGTCATTTTGTTTCAAAGTAATGTTTTGCAATTCTCAAATATTGAGAATAGTACTTTTCACTGTCAAAATCTATATACATGTCTGGTGACATAAAAGATGAGTTTCCAGTTCTGAGACAGTTGATAAAAGCCAATGGTCCTGACACCTGCACCCTGCTGTGAGATTGTGTCATGTGAGAACCGTGACTAGAAACCCTGGAAAGTGAAGGTTTCCATGTGGGGAGACCCAAATCCACTGATGTATCAGCCAGCCAGGGCCAGCACATCTACCACTGCAGGCAGGGTGGCTTCTCTGTGGCACAAACTGGTTTTCTTACGGCTGTGGAAGCTCCAAGTCCAGCTGAGATGCTGACTGATGTGCTGTATGAGGCTCCTTAGCTGACAGACGTCCCTTCTCTGTGAGTCTGTAGTTTCTCTTCTGTGTGACTCTCTGTGGCACCCCTGTGTTGTATCCACATTTCTTTGTGTGTATGGTGTGTATAGTGAGTGCGTCCCTGAGTCGCTGTCAAGGCCAGTGTTGACCATCCTCCTCCTCAGCGTCGTCATCATCAATTGCTCTCCATCTTGGTGTTTGAAACAGGGTCTCCTCACTGAACTTGGAACTTGTTTTGACTAGGCTGTCTGGCCAGTGAACTCTGGGATCATCCTGTGCCAACCACCCTGGGCTAGAATTTTCAGGCCCTCTTCCTTGGGTGGCAAGCACTTCACCCCATAAGTTTTCTCTCCACCCCAAATTTCTTATAAAGCTATATTAGTTGGATTTGATTTGAGTTCCATTCACAAGGCCTTATTTAAATTCAGTGACCCCTTTAAAGGTCCTGTCTCCAAAGGCATTACATTATCAAATATTTTGGATTAGCACTTTAATGTAAAAATTGAGTAGGATATACTCCAGGCACCACAAGTCATGTGCTGGTGATTAACCAGCATCTTTCCAGGGAGAAAAATCCTTAGTGGCAGAATTTGCCCCATTTCTGTGGTAGAATTGCTAACACCCAGCTGAGACCATGTTAGCAACAGGGCATCACGGAGCAGGAATTGGCAAGAGAGCTATGACAACAGCAGCCTACTGATTTCCCCATTAGACAGTGATGTGAATAGCCTCAAGGACAGAAGGCATCCGTGGACTAGCTAGGAGAGGAGTGAGCTTTTGGGTTATATTTTCTTACAAATACCATTTATTATCTTGAAAGTATATAGAATTCAATTTAGAAAAAATATTTTATTGAGTTTTTGTGCATTTCATATAATTTTAATCAAATTTAGACCCCATTTCTCATCCGCACCCCGCATAATCCCCCCCAACCACTGTATTTCATGCATTCTGTCATATACGTTACGTCCTATCTGGTCAAGCTTTGTACCCAGACGTCCCTCAGTGCAAGTTCATCCACTGGCGTCTAGTCAGCCTGTCTAGAGTCCCTCCCTTAAAGCGGATCTAGTCTCCCTCACCCTGCACTAATCAGTTGCTAGTAGTTCTTCAGCTAAGATTGGGGTCTGCTGCTCATTTCCCTCATTCTATGCTCAGTTTTTGTCTGACTGAGTCAACATGGGTCTTGTGCACACTGTCACCATTGTTGCAAGTTCATATGAGCAAGTTCCCAGTGGCCTGAAGCCTCTGTTTCCTTAGGTTCTTGGCCGGCCCTGGCCCTTACAAGCTTTCTGTCTGCTCTTCTGCAGTGGTCCCTGAGCTGTGGATGGGTGAAGTTTAAGATAGGAGTCCTATCCAGGGACGTGCACTCTGAAGTCTCTTGTTCTCTAAAACTTAGCCAATTGCGACCTTCCGTGTACATCACACTCTGTTGTATGAGGAAGCTTTGCTGGTGAGAGCTGAGCGATGTGTTAGTGTTCTCTCTACCCCCCGTTCTGCTGTGTTCCGTGAGCCTTAGGTATACAGGTTCCACTGTAGCTGTGTCACTTAGGGCTGCGCATCTCTCAGACGTACATTCTGTGTGAAAGCAGTAATAGCCTCCATCTGTTGCAAAAAAAGCTTCTTTGATGAGTGGCACACAGTACACTTGTCTGTAAATAGAAGAATCCATATTTAGCATATAGTAAGAAATTTCATCTATCTAGAGATATGACAGAGATAGGGTTTTCTCTAGGATCTATGGCCTCTCCAGCCTTGTGTATTTGGCTATATTTACAGTGCCACCCATGAGTTCCCTCCCATTGGGAGGGCTTCAAGTCCAATTAGACAGCTGCTGATAACCCCCGAGATAACAGTGCCACTGCTGCACCAATAGAGAGAGTTTGCTGTACCAGCCATTGGGATTATTAGGCTTTGGAGCTGGGCTGGACCATTGATTGATTCTGTCCCTTAGCAGTTTGCATAGTAACCTCTAGAACCATGAGAGCCAGTCTTCAGGAAGAAGGCTTCCAGGTTAATTCCAGCTTCATTGTTCCAAATCCTGTGTCCAAAGTATGTTCTGTTCTCCCTCATTTGCGGATCCTAACATCAATCTTTCATATATGTGTATATATCCTGGTGAGACAGCAGGAACCAGGAAAATGGGAAGGAAACACAGAGGTAAAGGGAAAGAAAGAGCCCAAAAGAGGGGGATAGCAGGAAATAGATGTTACCAAAGGGAAACGGGAAAAATGAGAGTGTGCCACTGGGAATGGAGGAGCGGAGGACATACAAGGATCCATGACAGTAAAAAAGAAGCAACTCAAAAGAGGGGCATAATAGGAGATAGGTGTTATCAAGGGGAAATGGGAGAACTTAAACTGGGGGGAAGGGAGGAGGTTAGACAGGGAGAGGGACAGGAGAGAGAAATAAAGCTTAGGTGGTGTAAAAAACCAGAGGGAAATATATTAACTTAAAAACCCTGAAAAATACACACAGAGTATCTGAACATGAGTGCATGTGTGTACGTGAAGGCCATATAACAAGAAACACAGTCCCAGACAGGAGGAACTGCCCTTCAAGCTGTGGGTCAGGGTGGTCCAAAAGACCTTCAAAATAACACATGCTATTGCCACCACCTTTGATGACCTCCCAGACTTTTAAGCTAAGACCCTATTTCTGATGACAGGAAATATTCAATTTTTAATAATGGTGTTAGCAAATTCCTGGAGATTTGACAATGACCTCTCTAGGGTCAGTACAAACCAGTTTCAGGTCTGAGTCTTCGGGAGGGGTGCTGCTCTTCATAAGGCTGTGAATCTGTGGTGTATGATGGGAAGACAGAGCCTGGGGTTAAAAGGCCTGAATTCCTAGCCCCGGTATTCCCAAACAAGTTGGATGATGTGAGCAGAGCACAGCCTCCCTGAGCCCCTGTTTCTTCCTCTCTAAATTATACCCTGCTCCAGTATATTTCAGAAAACTTTGAACTGTGATATACCAGTTAGTGCACAACCACCGAGCCCTTGTCTCTACATCTAGAAGCCAGCTGACAGAAGAATCCACAACTGAGGTGTGTGTCTGTCCCTCACAGAAAATACACTTAATGGACAGCAACCACAATGATGTTATGTCTGATACTCAAATCATAAAGCAGACTCTGTCACAATGCTCTTATGCTGTCTGTCCTTCAGAGGCAACTCCAGGTCATCCCTTCCAGCCTGCAACCCCGTCAGTTCTGTCATCTGTCAGTAGTGACACCACAGTGGCACTTTACCTTGACCAGGTCACTTAAAAAGAAAAGCCACGACTTTGTCTGTGAAAAAGCAGAGTATTCAGAGGCTCCGGGGTTGTTTGAACTGTTCTGTACACCTGCCTTCATACCATCCCCAAATGTCTAGAAACGGTTCCAAGTGTCTTCACACCATTCAAAATGTCTAGAAATGGTTCAGCCAGAGTGCAGTTACCTAGAAATCCGGGAAATCGCAGGTTCATCTACTTCACCTGTACACCTGCCTTCATACCATCCCCAAATGTCTAGAAACGGTTCCAAGTGTCTTCACACCATTCAAAATGTCTAGAAATGGTTCCAGCCAGAGTGCAGTGACCTAGAAATCCGGGAAATCGCAGGTTCATCTACTTCATTCTGTGCTGATTTTTATATCAGTGCTTCTGCTCCATTCCCTGGCCTAGCAGCATCAGCATCACCTGGATTCACGGTGGGAATGTCTCGGACCTAATGAACAAGACTGTGGATGGGCCAGAGTGTGTGCTTTTATCCACATGTCCAGGTGGTTCTAATGTGGGTCAACCACTGGAAAGAGAGGATCTAGGCTTCCTCTTCTTCTTCTCTTTTGGCCAGTGCTTCATCTAAGTGAAGGCCCCAGAGTCACAGAACAGCGTCAGGAGGGAGCTTGCTAAAAGCACAGGTTCCTGGCCTCACCCTGACCCATTCCATGAAGAACTCAGGAGGAGGGTTTGACAAAGGGCAGAGTTAATACCAAATTTTTTTTTTTATTATGAACTGCATAGGTCCTCTGGGGTTGGAGAGAAGGGGCACTTAAACTGATAAAAACATATCCCTTTAGACAGTGGGCTTGAAGAGGAGGGAGGAGGAGGAGGAGGAGGAGCAGGAGGAAGAGGAAGAGGAGGAAGAGGAGGAGGAGGAACAGGAGGAGGAGGAAGAGGAGGGGGAAGGGGAGGGGGAGAACAAAAATACTGTGGTCTTGAGTGTTAGAAAAAAAGCCTAGTTGAGAGAAAGAAACGCTTGAGTAAAGGGCGGCCATGTGCGCTGAGGACACGGTGCTGCAGTGAGCTCAGACAGCCATGTGGAGACTGAGGACACAGTGCTGCAGTGAGCTCAGACAGCCATGTGGAGACTGAGGACAGAGTACTTCAGTGTGTTCAGCAGTCTGGGCTCAGTCCCTGTATCAGTCACTTTCCTGTTGCTGTGATAGAAACACTGACCCAAGCAGCTTATAGAAGGATTTATTTGAACTTACCGTTCCAGGGGAATTGCAGTCCATCTTGTCAGGGAGGCACGGTGGCTGGAGGTGGCTGGAGAAGGAGAAGCAGAAGCTAAGCTCTCACATCATCACGCAGGCACAGGAAGCAAGAGAGCAACTGGAGATCTGGCAAAGCTTACGAACTCTAAGCCAACCCAAGTGACATGCTTCCTCCAGCATGGCCACACCTTCTAAAACCTCCCAAAACAGAGCCATCAACTGGGGACAAAATGTGAGACATTTTCATTCAGTCCATCACAGTCCCTGACCCATCAAGGGAGCCACTGATGGCACTGGAGAGATGGCTCGGTGGTTAAGAACACTGGCTGTTCTTGCAGAAGACCTGGTTTCAAATCCCAGCACCCACATGGCAGCCAACAACTGTCCATAACTCCAGTTCCAGGGGATCCAACACCCTCTTCTGTCCTCCAAGGGCATTGCATGACTCTCTCACACACACACACACACACACACACACACACACACACACATTTCTTTTTAAGTCATTGATGTGGTAGTGAAAAGTTCAGCCACTATCCTCTGTCTAAAGGAACGCTCAGTGTTTTGTCTGTGCCTTCGAAGGAGTCTCAAAGTTTGGGGGAAACTGTGGAGAAGGTCGCCCTGCTTCCTCAAATGGCCCCTAAGGAAGAGCTGGCTTCTACTGGGGACGCTCCAGGGCTTTTGAACTTACTGTGACTGATGGTACTGCCCTCGCCCCCGTCCTGTGCCACACTTCCTCTCTTGCAGCACTAAGAGAGCAGGCCCTGCAGGGTCCAGCAAGCTCTTGCTACAACTTAGGGTGGGGCACGTCCTAGTGTCCATCTGGGAGCTGCAGTACACGTCCTTGTGTTGGCAGGAAGTTTTCTACTCCTTCTTCTGGAGGGAAAGAATTCCGCCGAGAGACAGTTCAGGCAGAAGTTTATTTAGCAAAGCAAAGTTCACTCCAGAGAGATTGGTCGAGGGCTTGCTGTGGAGGAAGCAGCCAATTGGGTTGTGGTATATAGTTAAAGAAGTTTATGAATATGTATGAAGTGGTTGGCATATTCATGAGGTAAGGTTACCCTTCTCTATGGTGATGGACTCAATCTTTTATAGTATTTCTTCCCAGGATCCTCAGCCCACAGGGGTTTTCCCACTATGCAAATGATATTATAATGAGCCTGGGGCCTTTTAGGACACAGACCTTCCTTAGAGCATATGTATATCAATTGAGAAAGTGCCCTCATGCCTTAGTTTCTGATACGGTGGGAAGATTTCCGGCTCTAAGGATGCTTAACCACCAAGGGGCATTCTAACCTGCAGAAGGCACAGCTACCAAGACACACCTGTGATTTCCTTGTCTCTCTCCCTGCCTGACCAGGACACAGCTACCAAGCTCCAGCTCCAGCTGCTATGTCTGTGGTTCTGCCCACAGGTTTCATGGCCTCCCATGTAGGGAAGACTAACTTCCATGTCACCGTGGGACCTTTCTCAATCAAACAGGGCTCTACTGGGTGCTAAGCATTTTTGCTCTGTGAGGACTGCATCTGCTGAGGAAGGAAGCAGCCCTGGAGATGACTTGCCTCCAATCTGATGCTGAAAGTAACACAGGCCCCCTCCCCTGCCCAGCTTTCTCCGTGAACATCCTTCCCCCACCTGTAAAACTGCAGGCCAAGGCCGAGGGTGTGGACAGGACTGGAGATTCTCCTCCTCTGAGGAAGCAGACCCCCTAACCAACTCCAAGCATCAGGAGCTAGCCGAGCTGGTCTGGGACTTGGCCCAGCTCCACTCCGTAACTGCTTCAGAATAGATGACCTGGGAATCAATTCTAAGCAGAAACAATTTCCAGGTTTCATTTGTAAGTAAATGGCTCATGGGAGCCTTTTCCTAGGTCTTCGCTGATGAGCCTTCTTTGCTCCTTCAGAAGTGCGGTCATGGGATTCTTTTTTTCCCCAGGTGAGTCTGATCCATTTCTCAACCACGTCACTGGCACCTTGAAATCCCTTTTAGCATTCTGAGATATCTTGTATACTAAAGGTAATCCTCGGAGGGAGCTGGGCTCGTAAACCATTGAATAAGTCACATGGAGCACAGCAAGGCTGCCTTCCATCTTATGAATGGGCCACACAGGTCTTACCACTATTTCATCCCAATGGGAAAAGGTAATTAACATGGTACTCACTGAGGAGAAGTCAGAGGTTCTGTTCTTGCATTTGGCCTCCTGGGAACTCCAGGTCCCAGAAACCAGGGCAGAGTGAAAAGAGCTCCTCGATGGTGAACAGAGGCAGGGCCACTGAATTGGGGGACGCATGGACTGTGGCGTCCAGCAAGACAATCACATCCTTCAACTATACTGCCTTAGGAAAGTCTTTACTCCTCTGAGAGATAGCTCATGCCATCAAATTGAGCTTTCAGGGCTAAGAACAGAGTCACACAGGGTGATCAAGTAGATTGTGTTGCTGGTCAATACCTTTTCTATTATTATGATACTGGGAAATAATCATTATCCGCTGTGTGAACCTGTGTGAGGTAGAGACAGATTGGAGAGAGGAATCATTGTATTGTTCACTTGTGTTTCGGACCCAGCCCTCGAATGTGTTGACGTTTGCAGTGCTAAATAGAGATACTTTTATTTTTTATTAAAATTTCCTCAGTATTTTTTGGAGCTTTCATTGAACTAGCTTGGGTATGTAACTGAAATTGTACGGAAGAGTACGCACCTGGAGTACTGAGTTCTCTGTCCTCACGTAGGTTTGGTTTTAGTTAAAATTTATATTCATAATCTTTTAATAATGCCAAAGATGCTTAGCAAAGCTTTGAAAGAGGATAATTGTTGTGGAGGTGTGGGGATTTGAATGAGAATATCCCCCATAGGCTCCACGTCTTTGAACCTTTTGTCCCCTGGTGGTGGCGCTGTTTTGGGAGGTCTTAGAAGGTGTGGCCGTGCTGGAGGAAGCATGTCCCTGGGGGCGGGCTTAGAGAGTTCGTAAGCCTTGTGGGATCTCCAGTCACTCTCTGCTTCCTGTTCCTGCTTGAAGATGTGAGCGCTTAGCTTCTGCTCCTACTCCAGCCACCTCTGCTGCCATGTCTCCCCGCCACGATGGACTTGTGCCCCTTTGGAACCATAAGCTAAATAAACTCCTCCTTTTATAAGTTTCCTTGGTCAGTGTTTCTATCACAGCAACAGAAAAGTGACTAATACAGGGGGCTAAGTTCATAGAACTTTATAACTTGTATTACATTTTCCCCATCTCTCCTTGGCAGCCATTAAAGTTGTTAAATCAGATCCTGGAGAAGCTGAGTGTGGTGAAGGTGCTGAAGGAATGTTTGAGGAACTCTGACAGCTTTCTGGAAAAACTACAGACATATTAGACCGTATCAAAGATCTGGTGGGCACCTGGGTCACCTGGGGCTGTGTGCCTTTCTGACTCTTCTGGCTCTAAATTTGCCCTGCAATTCAAGTTCTTTGGCATTTTTCTTTACTTTGTCCTAAGTATACTTTAGGTACTCAAATAAATGTTGGCTAAGTATAAAACAAAAAAACTCGCTGCTCTCAAGATGATATAAATAGGAAGTCTCTTGAATTTTCTCACCCCCAGATGCTTGTTCCAGAAGCTTCTTCCCAGTCGCTCTGCCTCATGGGAATATAGTCTTCTGCTGTGGTGGCCACACTGGGCTTCGCTCAGCATCATTCATGTTATGGTGTGAGAAGTTCCATGGGGTCATGGTTCACTGCATTTCAGGATGTGTAGGAGGGTCTGGAGATGACACAGCATCCCCTTTGCCCAAGTCCTGACATCCCAGATGTGCCCAGATTCTGCCCTGCTACAACTTCTCCAAGCCCATCTTGAGGATCTGGGACTAGTCCAGTGGATTTTAAGACACAGTGTGGAAATGGGGGAAAGGGGTGGGTCTTGCTCTGGCCAATCCAATCCCATCACAAGGTCCCACAAGAAGGGAATGGTTGTTTTAGTGAGAATGTTTCCTGTGCTCCCTCCCCCTTAGAATAAGGACATTTTTCTTGTGGCCTGGAGTTGCGGGGGCAGCAGGTGAGGAGGATGTCCTGGCTCGCTTGTTTCTGTCTTCTCTGTGACGTTCAGTCTTCTCTGTCCACGGATCTCCCCCTCACTGAATACGGAGGGGAGATGACGCCAGACTGGAGCAGCCTGAGGACTGGCTTGGCCCCTTCAGCCATGCTTGGGGATTCTTGGGTTGGATTTTGCTTGATTTTGTTTTTGTGGTTCCACTCCAAGAAAGGAAAATGAAAAGTGAAGGTTTTCTTTTTTTGTTTTTTTGGTTTTTGTTTTTTTTAATGTGTATGAGTGTATTGCCTGCATGTATGTGAGGGCACCCATGTTGGGCAATGCTGGAGGCCAGAAGAGGGCTTCGGATTCCCTTGGAACTAGAGTTAAGGACGGTTCAGAGCCACCATGTGGGTGCTGGGAATTGAATATGGGTCCTCTGCAAGAGCAGTCAGTGCTCTTAACCACTGAGCCATCTCTCTAGCCCAAAAGTGAAGGTTTTTTTTTTTTTTTTTTTTTTTCGGTCTTTGTAAGATGGGGTCTCCTTGTAGCCCCAACTGTCCTGGAACTCACCATGTAGACCAGGCTGGCCTTGAATTCACAGAGATCCACCTGCCTCTGCCTCCCAAGTGCTGGGACTACAGGCATGCGCCACCATGCCCAGCAAAAGTGGAGATTTTTAAATAATCCGTGCTTTCATCTACTAATTTTTTGTGTGTGTCTTTTTGAGACAGGGTTACCCTGTAGTCCCAGCTGATCTGAGCTCACTATGTAGACAAGGCTGGCCTTGAACTCACAGAGATCCGCCTGCCTCTGCCTCCCGAGTGCTGGGTCTAAAGGCATGCGCCATCATGCCCGGCCTTCATCTACTAAATTTTTACTCCTCAATTACAAATTCACACAAAAAGTCATAAATTTGATCTGAGGTGAATCAACAACAAAAACAGTAAAAAAAAATGATAAATTTTGCTTCTATTGATGCCCCATTCTTGTGGTTAACTTCTTATGCATGGGAGGGTTTTCTGGTTTTTTGTTTGTTTGTTTTGGCAAAAAAGCCGTCCAAGGATATTTTTTTTCTCTAAACACCCATTCCCATCTCTTCCAAACCTCTATTTAAGGCATAGATTATGAATTAAGCTAAAATTAGTTTCTTCCCCCTAAAGAACATTAGTAGAGCTCTAATTCACAAACTGACCAATCGCTTGTAAAAGACTTGCAAAACCAGTGAGCTGTCCTATCCACCTTAGTTAAGCCACGGTCTGTGGAGTGGAGCTGCCTTTCCCACCTTCCACCTTCCGAAGACAAGAATTGGTGAGACAGAGACAATAAAAGCTAATGTCCCTATGGGCTATGAAAATTAGCAGCAGGGCTCGCCCCCACCAGCCAGGTCCAGTCAGTAGTTGAATTGCTACATAAATACTGACTATTCCTTGTTGGTTTATAAACTTGATCCCAGACCAGGAAGAGGCTGACTGATTCTCTGATCATGTAGTTCTGAAGAGAAGCCTACCATTGTTTATCCAAGAGTGGATTCATTTTACACAGCACTAAATTATTAGTACCATCCTCACAGAGGCAGAGATCCAAAAGTTGGAAAACACACAGCATTGGTCAGGTGTCGGGGAAATTTTGGGCCACTGTTTCTGGGAGAATAGAAAGAATTTTGATGCTTCACCGGTACCTGGGCAGGAAGCAGGAAGCCAGGCCTCATGCCTCCCCTGGGGCATCAGTGATGAGGATCCCAGGCTTAGTGACTGACTTCTGTGAGTTTATCTGACAAATACGTTTGTTCGAGTTTACAAAGATGTGGGTACGAGGTTGTTATTGGGGTAGCAGGTTTGTAAAAGCAGAGCCAAGTGAGTTGTCAATTCCTTAATCATGCAGTAATGTAAGATGTAGTCACTGGTCCACACTCAGTGAAGCCTGTTAGAGCAGAGTGGAGAAGTCTGGCCCACGACTGAGGTCACACACCTTATACTCAGTTCATTATGACCTGTCCTCTCTGGTGGCCAGACTTTCACCTAGGTTTTTGCTCTAATGAATTTTGTGCCTTGTTTTCAAAGTGGCAGAGGTGATGTTGGAGTCCAGGGTAAGAGTGATGTTTCCTTCACTGTTCAGAAGATGCCTTACAGGAGTCTAGGGACTCAAGAAGGCAGTGGGTGGCAGATGCCAAAGCCTTACAGGAAGTGGAATGAGAGAGAGGATTAGGTAGCAGTCACTCATCCTCTGTGACAATCATCAGACAAGGTGTCATCCAGAGGCAGAGCCCATGATGAGTCTGGGGCCAGTGGCTGTCAATGGACTCAGACCTTTCTGTGTTGTGGGATGAGCTGAAATGGGGAGGGGTAAATCAGGAAGTAGCCACCAGCACCTCTAAGAAACAGCCACCACCATTCCCAGGGGAAAAGACAGAGGGCTGGAGAAAGCTGAGTCTGTGCCCAGTGTCTACAAGGGTGGGGGCACCACCAAGCACCAGCCAGGAGCCTGAGGGTATCACCAGATCACATGGTGGCAGTGGAGAGCTGGTGGTGGGCAGGGCCGAGCACAAGCTGTCTGTGCACAGGACTTGAGCAGGCCGTGTCTGATCTGATCATCTGCCTTCCAGATCTCCAGTTCTTTTAGCATATTTCAACTTGAAACTGTACAGGGTGGAGATTCTGGAAAAAATATTTCATCCCAGCCAAGGTGGCACAGTGCAAAGTACCATGATAAATATGTACTGACTTAAGCCACCCACCCATGCTATTGAAAAACACATATTTGAGAGTGTGCATAGGTGACTTTCTCCTTGGCCTTACCCACTCATGATGGGGTTAAAAGTGCTAAGCGTTGATCAGATGCAGGGCTCTAAGTGACTGGTCTCCAAAACCACCAAGGTTTTCTGAGGCTGATGAGGAATTATGTCACCCCAGGAACAGACTGCATTGCTCTGAGGACATTCTTCAGTCTCTGTCCAGTGTTTGGTTTGGTCTCTTAATATGGAGGGTGAGGATGGACCATCTCTATCAGATCTCTCAGAGGACCAGATGGCGTGGCAGTGGGCAAGTGTAATCTCAGCACTGAGGAGGCTGGGACAAGATGATGGAGGGTTCAAAGCCAGTCTATAAAATGAGAGCTTGCCTCAGAAAATATATAAATAAAATTGAGGGTAGAGCTCTGAAGCTTTGAGGGCGATACGCAGGCTTTTTTAAAAGCATTAAAAATGTAGCCGTTTGGGGCTAGGATGTGGCTCGGGGGTAGAATACTTTCCTAATATAGATAAGACCCAGCTTCCACAGATAGCACCACAGTAAACAAACAAGTAAATGATTGCATAACTAAAGCACTTTTGCACACAGTAGGTATGAGATAAATGCTGGAGTTGGCCTAGGCATGCAGAACAGTGCGTACACAGAGGCTTCTCGAGGCAAGAGGAATGAACACATGTTTAATGGGTCCGTGTCACAGATTAAGAGTGGAAAGAGCAATCATTCAACATGGCTTTTTTGTGTGTGGCCCTGAAAAACTGTTTAAAGCCAATTCCAACACAAACATCTGCTACCAGGTACTCGAGATACAAATGCCCTTCCTCTCCTTCACTCCCTCTCCCCTGTCTAGACAAATATCAACAATAAAGGAAAACCAAAATAAGCCCACATATATTGTTTTTGGCTCAGAGAATGATTTGAAACGTTTTTAATAAGTTTGCCTACATTTAGAAATTGGAGATTTGGGACATGGAGGTAGAAACATGTAAAATGCATGCATGATGATTTCTATAAAATGAAAAAACTAAATTAAAAAAAAAGAATCCCAGGACTTAGGCCAGCACTTTACTGGGACACGTGCAACAGGCTCAGCCCAGCTGCCTGCCTTTGACACAGTGCTGTCCTGGCCACTTCTGCCCTCGCTCTCAATCATCTCTTGGCCCAAGTCTGCACCCCCCTACCTACCATTCCACATGCAATGTGACACTTGTAAGTAAATATCAATACCTGATAAAAATGAGCCGCTGAAGTTTAACCCCATCAACTGTCGGGTACGCAATAATCACTTGACACCTATTTTTAAAATTTAATTCCCAGCCTTTCACAGTAGTTATTCCATTTATGGATAGAAAGCTGAAATTAAGGAAATTCTGTGAGTTATACGGAGTCGGGCGATGCACTGGGGGCTAGGGAACCCATTCGGGAGCCCGTTCTCGTAAATGCTGACATGCCTGCACATAATACAGGGTTATGGCCTAGTCAGTTTGACTGAACTGCATCAACCCAGCTAACATACCAAGCTTCTTAATGTAGCGACTCCGTGTACGATGGATTTCTCGTTTACCCTGGTGAGTAGCTCAAAAGTACTCTGCAGTATATCAGAAGCTCAGAGGAGACTGAAGCTCAGACTTTGCAGTGGGGTTTCTGTTGCCTGTGGGGTACACTCCGTCATTGTGAGTTGACCCATTGCGACTCAAAGCCAGCCTGCTCCGGGCCATATTTGCTGTGCCCAAGCTGTGTGTCTACACAGGGGCTCTTACAAGAAACATATTGTGCTCTAATAAAACTCTATTTGCAAAAACGGGCAACGACTACACTTGGCCTATAAACTGTAGTCTGTGCACCACTGGTCTACACCAAATTCTGTGATCCTCGGTGACGCTAGCAAAGGCTACATTTTGTAGCTAAATGGTGAACTGTCAACATAAGAGTGAGCTAGTCTCATGGTCCTTCCCATGAAGCATTACAGCACATGTAGCCACCATTTGCAGATGTTGGAGATTTCATGTTTAACCCAAGTTATCTTCCAGTCTGGATGAACACTCACCAATCTTTATGTTTAGATCTTTACTCATTTGGGCCTCAAATTTGAGTTATTTCAGATTCTTTAATTTTTCGAATGCTTGAAACTCTAGCTATGTGGGCAAAAATAAAGGAATTGATACTTAAGGCCCACTGTGAACAGGCGCACGCTGGCTGTGTGGGGTGTGCAGCACACAGTCCCTCTGTGGTAGAGAGCCACGGCCACAACACCCACTTTGCTCAACACTGACCCTTGAGGCCTGCAGGTGAGCAGAGGCAGCAAGATTTTTCATCTCTCTAGCTCCCCAAGCTTTTCCATTTGACCACCGAAAGGTGCGGTGTCTCTTCTGAGTTCACCCATCTCAAGTACATGAACAGAAACAACCAGCCTGAACTCACCTTCCCATTAAAGCATTTGTAAAACATCGTGTATTGATGGCCTTCTGCACGCCAGGCCCTCAGATGGGATGATGGTGGGAAGACAGACAGACATGTCCTGAGTGATAAACCCTGGAGCCAGCCACCTGCACCCCAGGCTTTGTGGCCATGCCAGACAAGCATGGTGTCTGTGCGCAGAGCTGCTTTGGAAGGTGGTGGGCCAGGGTGTCAAAGCCATAGCCACGGGCCTCATGACTAGCAAACTCGGAAGCATGCTTGAAAGTGTTTAGGGTGGAGCCTGGGGTACTGGCCAGGCCCTTTGGGCATCTCTGATGTCCTGACTTAGAGCAACAGTCTTCTGTCTTATAAAATTGAATTTTGCCTTCTAACCTTTCGCATTTTCAAAGCCAGGTGTGAGAGGTGTGTTTGGTGAGGACAGGGATTTACCAAAGTGTGTGTGTGTGTGTGTGTGTGTGCACGATGGTTTTATTTCCCCCTTTCAGAATTACTGCTGGCTCTAAAAGAGTCAAGAATTCAAGCTTGCATGAACTCCTCACACCTTTCCAAATTCAACAAAGCTGACATTTATAGCTTTGTTGAAGCAGAGACATGGCATTTGGCTTCAGATTGTTTGGACTGTTGAGCGTCAGCATAAATAGCTCTGATTGACTTTTGAATCGTGCACATCTGGAAGCAATTTATAGCATTCCAGCCAGATTAAAGAGCATTTTAAAGGAATTTCACCAGCCCCATTTTTTCCCCCTGTTGGCCATGGTGAATAAAGTTTCAAAGAAGGTTTAGTCACTGCTTCTCTTAATGTCGACTGTGGTGAAGTCAAATTCAGGGCAAATGCTGGGTGGGGGAGCCAGGAGTGGAGAAGTTTATTTCGCCAAAAGAGCTGAGCCGAGAAGTGAGTTTCCCTCAACTGTTTTGCTCACATTGAAATAAGAAAGTAAAACCTCAGGCACTGGGAAACTGTTGTCGCGACTCAGAAACCATGAACTCACATTTTCACAACCTGAAAGGGTTGGCCCCGGATCACGCCTGCCGCGCTTGACAACACAGAGGCTGGGCAGAAGCAGCAAACCTGACTTTCGTCTGCCGGACACCGTGGTGTTCTTTAGCAGGTGTTTCAGGAGCATTTACTATGTGCCGGGGGAAGCAGGGAGGGACCCTGGACGGCAGGGCAAGCACACACCTTGGAGACTGACAGCCCCTCCTAGCGCTCATGCTCTGGGGAAATAGCTCGAAACCACATACCACACTGCTCACGTGTCACTCACCCACCATTGTGGTCGTCTCAGGGGTGAGGACCAAGTGTCCTGCATGTCAGTGGACTTGACTTAGGGGGAAACCGCAAGGAAGAAGTGCCTGCCAAGAGACTGGACAGACATGCATCTCTGTAAAAGCAAGTCAGAAGGGGGAGAGAAAGAGAGATAGAGAAAGAGAAAAATAGAAAGAAAGAGGAAGGAAGGAAGGAAGGTAAGGGAGGGAGGGAGGGAGGAGGAAGCCTGGTGAAGGACCAGAGATTCTTATTTTTAAGACCCAAGAGATATTAAAGAACAGCCCTGCAAGGTGGTCCTTGCCCCAGGTAGACACAGGGCAGGCTCCAGGAGGCTTATAATCCCACCATGAAGTACTCTACCTCCACATACACTACAGCTTCCCATTTTGTGATGAGCAAACTCAACAGACACTCTTAGGAAGTCAAGGAATCTGTGTAAAATTGTGGGTGCATGTAATATGGACATTATCATTGTAATGAATTCAGTAGAAAATATAGTTCATGACAGTTAGAGATGAAGTCTTTCTGCAAAGCGCGGGAAGATGAGAGAGCCTGCAGGGAAAGAGAATGTACCTCAGGTTTTCTACCCTCAATGGGGAAGTGAGGCATCCATTATTGAATCAGGGCCCTACATTCTGAGCACTGTACTTTGTGGGTCCCGTGGCCCCTCCTTACATGTTAGAGCTGTGATCTGGGGTCCCGTGGCCCCTCCTCACATGTTAGAGCTGTGATCTGGGGTCCCATGGCCCCTCCTCACATGTTAGAGCTGTGATCTGGGGTCCCGTGGCCCCTCCTCACATGTTAGAGCTGTGATCTGGGGTCCCGTGGCCCCTCCTCACATGTTAGAGCTGTGATCTGGGGTCCCTCTGTCCCCCCACCTTTGTCACTGAAGTAATGAAGCAGTGTCAAGAAAGTGGGAAACTGCCTTAAAACAATCACATAAAAGTGCAATTTAGCACACACAGTTCTGCTGAAGAAACCCCCTTTCATTAGGTGAGCATCCCTGACCTCTCTCCTGTGCTGGCATTTCAGTGTGGAAACTCATCCCTTTTCTTAACATAATGAGGCCGTTCTCACATCGAAGAACAATAAGGCAAACCTTGAGGAGTGATGGGTGCTTCAGTTGGGATTTATTAACTACTGACTGGAGCCTCACCACCAACCTCTGGGTATGATTTGGACAGACGCTGAGCTGAAACCTGCATTGTTTTTAGAAAAAATAGAAAGAAATCTAATCCCCAAGACCGTGGGATGAAAAATGTCCTAGTGGGGATTTGCTTTGCCTTCCCCCGACTAATTTGGGTTCAGGCTCTGGCCTCTAGACAAAGGGCAGCTACTTTGCTTAAAGGGTTGGGAACGGTGGGAGAACCAGCTCCAGAGTTATTTGTTGACATAGTTTCTGGCAGTGTTTTCCCAGCTTCTCTCTCACCTCTCTCCACTTGTCGGTACAGGCTTGACAAGAAGACATCAAAATAAAACTGTGCTGATGTGCCCAGGATCATTTTTCATGGGTTCTGCATCTGATTAGAGGAGTCATAGGAAACAGAGCGTTTAAGAGGGAGAAGCGGGAGACTAGGGATGTGGGGTCCCGAGGGGTGAGGCATGGCAGAAGTGAGGAACCAGGAATTCAGGGTCCAGGGGAAAGGCATGGAAGAACTAGGAATGTGGGGTCTTGGGGCTGGAGAGGTGGCTCAGCGGTTAAGAGCACTGGCTGTTCTTGCAGAGAACCCAGATTCCAATCTCAGCACCCACATGGCAGCTAACGATCATCCATAACTCCAGTTCTAGGGGATCCAGTCCTCCATGGGCATTGCACAACATGGGTTGCACTTGCATACATGCATTCAATACACACATACACATAAAATGAAAATAGAGCAAAAAAATAAAGCATGAGGGAACTTGCGGCAGTTGCAGAAAGAGAATGGAGAGTGAGCCTCGGTGGGGGACGGCACGCAGTGGGGAAGCCTTTGCGTGTCCTCTGGGTGAGCCTGGTCTAGGAATTCAGGGTTCCAGTTGCACATCCAACTTACTCATCCTCTTTAATTCTTATTAAAGTTATTTATTTATAGTGTGTTGGGGAGGACAGGGTCCTTGCATGCCACCATGTACATACAGAGGTCATAGGACAATTTGCAGGAGTCAGTTTTCTCCTACTATGTGGGTTCCTGGGATCAAACTCTGTCAGGTTTGGGAGCAAGCACTTTGACCCACTGAGACATTTTGAAGGCCCTTACTCATTCTTTTAATTTAATAAATACTAAAGTACCCCAGTGTGCCGAGAATGAACCAAGCAAGTGGACCCCAGAGGTGAGAAACAGATACCATCTCAGAGGCCACACTTCAGGGAACATGGACATCACATTACTAACCACACAGTGGATTATTCAGTTGAATTTGTACATTAAAATTTATGTAAGGCTGAGAAACCACATGTGTGAAAGGGAGGCCCCAAAGGCGGGTTTGCAGTTTGTTCTCTGTCGTTCACTTTGGCCTTCCTGAGTCTGGTTGAGTGTGGCCAGAAACCTCTCAGACCTGGGGCCTTCATGGTGATGGGAGCTATGTGTGTTCTCATTTTGTGTAGAATATTGTAGAAAGTGCAAAACTAAATCTGTGAACAGGAAAGTGGAACTCCTTGTAGCAGGTGTCCAACGTGGATGTTTCTACGGTGGTGAAGGGAGAGCAGTTCCTAGGTGACCTCACCTCCCCTGGCCCACCCTCGTTCCCTCCCTCCCTCCCTCCCTCCCTCTCTACCTCTCTACCTCTCTCTGTCCCTCTCTCCATCCCTCCCTCTCTACTTCTCTACCTCTCTGTCCCTCTCTCCCTCCCTCCCTCTCTCCCTCCCTCTCTCTCTTTCTCTCCCTCTCTACCTCTCTGTGTCCCTCTCTCCCTCCCTCCCTCTCCCTCCCTCCCTCTCTCTCTTTCTCTCCCTCTCCTCCTCTCTGTGTCCCTCTCTCCCTCCCTCCCTCTCCCTCCCTCCCTCTCTCTCTTTCTCTCCCTCTCCTCCTCTCTGTGTCCCTCTCTCCCTCCCTCCCTCTCCCTCCCTCCCTCTCTCTCTTTCTCTCCCTCTCCTCCTCTCTGTGTCCCTCTCTCCCTCCCTCCCTCTCCCTCCCTCCCTCTCTCTCTTTCTCTCCCTCTCCTCCTCTCTGTGTCCCTCTCTCCCTCCCTCCCTCTCCCTCTCTCTGTCTTTCCCCTCCACCCTATGTTTTTTTATCTGAGTCACCTTTTTTTTTTTTTTAAGACAAGTTCTTACTATGTATCCCCGGCTGTCCTGGAACTCTCTGTGTAGACTGGGCTGGCCTCAAACTGACACAGAGATCTACCTGCCTCCCCTTGCAAGTGAAGGGATAAAAGGTGTACATCATTACACTTGGCTAGACACCATTGTTTTAACAAACTTGCCTCTGGTTGGGTTGAGGTAAAATCAGGGAAACTGTCGGAGGTAGACAGGCCCCATAGCTACAGATTCTGTTTTATCTTGACTGTTAAATGAGTTGAATGGTCATCAAAATATTACATTTGTAGCACAAATTTTTTAGAATCTTTTGATACTAAAAATAATTTTCTGGCCTTCGCCTCACAGAGTGGCTTGGAGTGGACAGGTTGGCCAACGTCCTCCTGCAGCCCTGTACCTGTAGATGAATCAAAGACAGCCCCTGCAAGTGCATCACAGACATACTTGACTGCTTCCTCCCTAGTTCATCACCCCCCATCCAGAACAGTCTTCAGAAGAGAAGGCCTCTGGTAGTAGCTGTTGGATTTAGTGAATGATTAACTCTTACCATGGATGTTACTTTCCTCTCAGAAGTGAGCAGGGGGTTATCAGGTACGGTGTGCTGCCTCTAGTGTTTCATGCGTTAGTCTGACACCGTCTGTCCATCACTGTCTGCAAGATGTGGGGGATTGCCAGGCATGGTGGCACATGCCTTAATTCCAGCCCTCAGGAAGCAGAGGCAGGCATCTCTGTGAGATCAAGGCCAGCCTGGTCTACATAGCAATGAGTTCTATGCAGCCTGGCACTAGGGAGACCCTGCCAGAAACAAACAAACAAGCAAACCCAAGACCTGGGGGATGGCTCCTCCAGGATGGCTCCTCCAGTCCTGAATTCCTTATCTGCAAAGTGAAACATCCTCTCCAGCCCCAACTTTCTGTGTTGGATGAACTGTCCTCCACAGCTTTGCGCAAGATGATCACTGAGTAGTTAAATATTTGAGACCGTCATTGAGAACTTGCATTTACAGCCCCGAGGAGATGGTTCAGCAGTTAAGAGCACTGGTTGCTCTTGCAGAGAACCCTGGTTCAGTTCCCAGCACCCACATGGTGGCTAACCCCCCGTTCTTAACTCCAGTTCCAGGGGATTCTGCGCCCTCTTCTGGCCTCCACAGGCATTGCACACACATGGTGCGCTTAGATACATTCAGGTAAAACACATACACATACACATAAAATAAAAATTAAAAGAATTTGCATTTGGAAAGTGTGTGTATTGGAGTTCTCTAGCTCTAGCTCCCAGATACATACCCTGCCTTTATCCTGTAGCTCAAATAACTTGTCTGTTAGAGGATGCGGCTGAGGAGGGCATTTGAGAGCCCTAAAGTCCAGCCCTCATCCTCCTGTGATAACGCACTCACAATTTATAGCCTGACTCTGGCTTGCTCAACTAACAACTTTTGAAAATCTCTGTTCCTTTCTTCAACTCTGAATTCCTCTTTCAGATTTGGAGCTTTGGAGGACAGAGTGCCTTTATACCTTCCCATCCCCCAGTCCACAGTTAATGTCAAATGATGAACCATAAAATAACTAAGAGAGATTGGATTCATGCATATGTAAATTATGGGGGTGGATTTGGGGACTGCTGCCAAAATCCAGGAACTCCTCAAAGTGTTAAGTGAAGGGGAGACAGACCAGGGGAGGGAGAGAGCAAAACCAAACAGATCACAGACAAGGAGAACAAACTGACCAGGACGAGGAACTGAGAGTGATGGGGGGTGATCTGAGATGACAGTGCAGTGAGCTTGGCATCCACCAGTCGGCTGTCCCAGGCACGTGGGTCAGTGGCAGAGCCTTCCGTCTCTTGAAGTGACCGCATCAGGAATGGAAAAGACTTCGGTAATATGTGGCATGTTCAAGTCCATGCCATCTCACTCCTATTGCACGGTCTCAATATAGAAACGTGGTCAGAATGTCCCCTTTCTCAAAATAAAGTAGATATTGGAGCTGGGAGCTGGCTCGGTGGTTAAGAGCACTGACTGCTCTTGCAGAGGATCTGGGTTTGGTTCCCAGCACCCACATGGTGGCTACGAACTGTTCATAACGCTAGTTCCAGGGAATCCAATGCCCTCTTCTGACCTCCATGGGCACTGCATGACACGGGTGCACTTACAAACATGTAAGCAATACACTCATACACATAAAATAAAAATGATAAAGTATTTATTTTAAAAAGCCTAGATATCTTGTTACTTATGAAAATTCTATTTTTAAACATGGGCAGTAACTGCTAATGTTTTTATAAACTGCGTAGCCAAATAGGCCTCCCCAAGCTCACTCTGTTACAAACAGATCTGCTAAAGACACATGGAGAGTGCAGTGTTTAGTTGTCTACTGTGTTGACGAAGGCATTGGGAATCTTCTCAAGTTCTGAATCTGAAGCTAGGACTGATTCTTGCCTCCCTCACTGTTACCCGCAAGCAGTGTTTTACACCTGCCTCTGGCTTCACAGTCCTGTCCGCACCTGCTTGTGAGGCTCTTTGACCAGTTTATCTAGGGCTTTCCTTATTGTATGAAGTTGTCAATCACTGTTCAGACTAGAGAAATAAACCAATTGCTGGACTCCTGGTACAGAAGGTCTGCTCTGGAGAGCTCTTTGTGCTACTTCACAGACATCAAATAAAACAGCACCTTTATAAGAATCAAATCCACCTTGTGATTGGTTAGTTACATTGATGTGAACGATTCTAAGAGTAAGCTATCCTTGGCTGCCATTTCCCCATTAGTTGAGATGATTCTCTTGATTCCTTTTTCAGTTGAACTTTGACTTCTTTTTTAAAAAAATATTGACAGTACTTTTTATTTATATATTTATTATTTATTTAATGACTATGGGTGTATTGCCTGCATGTATATAAGTGACCCATGTCATGCAATACCCAAAGAAGTCAGAAGAGAGTGTTGGATTCCCTGGAACTGGTGTTATAGACAGTTGTTAGCCACCATGTAAGTGTTGGGAATCAAACCTGGTTCTGTAGCAAGAGAAGTCGGTGCTCTGAACCACTGAGCCATCTCTCCAGCCCTGACTCTGACTTCTTGTTAAGACTAAATATCCTTACCGCTTCACTGGACCATTGCAATTAAAAGCATTAGTGAACATGAACTTGACTTCAGTACTCCAGTTCTTGCTCCTGAACTTGTGCTGGATCTATTGATCATCGATTTTTAATGTAAGAACTCTTCAGGATTATTGGACCAAATGTCCTTTCTGACTCATTTAAATTTTATCAGGAAGTGCATTTGATTTAAAGGCCATTTTCAGTGTGACTTTCTTCTCCAATACTGGCATTACAGATACGGAGTAAACAGCAATAAAGGGTGGTATGGTTGTTTGTGAATCTGTAGTGAAGATCCTAAATTGTGGAAGTGTATTTAGTCATATTTAGCATGTAATCATGCCTTTCTGTTTTTCCAGATTTATTGAGGTATAATTAATAAATGAAAATGATATAAATTAAGGTATAAATCAGTTGTTGATGTCTTTATACATCGCGGCATTTACTATAACCATTTCTGCCTGAAGAATAACCTTTCCAAATGATCTCTCCAAATTAGTTTAATATTTTCATGGTAAAATGGGTTATAGGTACATACATCACCTCACATAATTTGTGTGTGTGTGTGTGTGTGTGTGTGTGTGTGTGTGTGTGTGTGTGGTATGAACCCATGTGTGCACCTTGTGAACTGTCAGCACACAGCAGTCTTGCCAGCTGTGGGCTCAGAGTTGTACACGGCACCCTGAGGTGGTTCACCTGCCTGACTTCAATTTTGCACCCTCTGGGCCAGCGCACGTCCTCCCCTCTTCTCACTACACCCCGGGCCAGCATAC
>NW_008338533.1:2494382-2501614 GCF_000622305.1 Nannospalax galili | reverse complement strand
TCCTGTCCCTACACCCCAGGCCGGCGCACATCCTCCCCTCCTCTCACTACACCCCGGGCCGGCGCACGTCCTCCCCTCTTCTCACTACACCCCTGGCCGGCGCACGTCCTCCCCTCCTGTCACTACACCCCAGGCCGGCGCACGTCCTCCCCTCTTCTCACTACACCCCAGGCCGGCGCACGTCCTCCCCTCCTCTCACTACACCCCGGCACCTGCCTTTCTTCCACTCCTAATTTTCCCAGTTCTGATGTTGAGGCTCCGTGGCAGTGTACAGGCAGAGATTCATCTGTCCCTCATCTGGGGTGACATGAAGAAAGTCCTATTTTGACAGAAGAAAATGTTTAAGCTGTAAGAGCAAATTTGGGAGTTGGATGCTCTGCAGTGCAGCAGTGTGCAGGCCAGAGTTCAGCTGTCAGAGACTCTTACGGGAAGAGCCTCTTACGAGTCTGTAACCCCATACTGCACCATAACCCCATCACTTTGTTTTGTTCTTTTTTAAATAGCCTTAACTCACCAAAACCATGTTTTGACAAATACTCATTCCAACATTATTGGAATCCATTTCTTTTTTTAATGTTGAATTCACAAGCTGTACTTCTATGACATAATTATTTAGCAGTCACATAAAATGTGTGTCTGGTCATTCTTAACTGGCCCACTTATACATGGACCACATAAAATTTGCATTCTTATACCAGTGACTCATTTATTAATAGTAATAAATACAGCTGGCAGAAAGCCAAATATACTTCAGAGGCTTGTAACCCAAGAATGGACAGAGGGATGTGAAATGTAATGTGTGTATATGTTTTAAATAACATCTTTAAAACACCCTCTTTTCAAAAGGGGCTGGAAGTGAATCAAGGCTTTTCTTAAGGAAAAGGGAAATTTTAAAATGATGTATTAGTAGCAGATTAAAAAATATTTTTCTCTAGAAATTTATTCTTTCTTTAGAGCTCAGAGAAAGACAAGAAGTCCAAGCTCCACACCTTTCCTCTTTTCTATCATGGCTGTTTCCATTCGATTTTCTATTCAAAGGAGCTTTACGCATTTTTATGGCTCTGCTCCCAGAGAACAACAGAGGTTTGCTTGTGGGTCAGGAAGGGCAACCTCCAGCCTGGGGCAGAAGGCTAGACAGATACAATAAAAAGCAATCATTTTATGAATATTGGTGAGAATTAATAGCACCTTATTTTGTGACTCATCGAGGAGACGTGTGGCTGATGCTCTTCAGAACCCCTCAGCAGCTTCAATAGAAGCCACGTGTGAGGGAGACGTGGGGAACAGGTCCTCTTGACGGGGAGCTGAGACTTTGCAGGCCTCTTGGCTTTCCGCATTTCTTTTTTGAATTCGAGTTCCAATGAAATCCTTTAAAGTAAATGGAAAATGAGTCAACAGGAGGCAATCAAGTTCAGAGAAGAATTTTAAACTTCAAAAGCCTTTCAATTCTTTATGACCTCTTCTTTCTTCTTTGACCAAACTTTGGTTAAAGGCCTCACATCTTCTACAACACCTTCAAAGATGATTGACAGCTGTGATGTTAGATGTATGTGTGATTCTTGCATGAATATCTTATTTTCTGATTCAGAAACATGTGGAAATTGGTCTGGGGTCATCTTTTATTAATGGCAGTCAGGACAAACCCAGGCTCAGCCCAGTGATGTGTTTCCAGTGTCCATTCCCAACCCCATGGACATAGACTCTGTGCTGTGTTGTTTAAAGGATAGAGGGGAAGAAGAGAGACTGATTTTTACACTCTGGGGATCAAAAGTAATCTGCAAGGTCTCCCTTCTCAGGTCTTCCTGTGGAAATCAGAGCCTGGACTTGGTACATTGTGGTTCCACACACCTGTGGTGTCTGGCCTTTGCATGCCTGACTTGTGATAAATATCTGAAATCTATTTAGAGATGTAACTGAATGGGTCTCTCCTGTTTCTTGTAAATGATGTGCAGAAAATGTTAAGTATTCAACATTTATTGACAGAATGCTTAATTAAAACAAGCATCTATGAAAACCTCCTCATAGAAGTACAGAGATTTCCAGGACTCAATGGCCAGTGGCTGTGTGGGGCAGGACTTGGGCCCCCACACGGTTCCTCCTGCAGACCTCCATCCCTTCCCGCCCCCTTCATTCCTGCTACTCTCACTGGAATCCCTGCACACATCTGAAGGTTTGAAATTTGAAGGGATTCCTCAGCCCCATTTTCCTGATCCTCTGGGCATCTTGTGTTTTAGTGGAATGAACTCTGTTCTATGCCTTCTGAAAGATGGGGTAGAAATCTGAAAAGCTAGTTTGGTGGCCCCAAAAGGCCTAAGAAAAGGTGGAGATATCAGGTCTGTGTCTAGGAGATGCTGAGACCAATAGCCAAGGTTGCAATGACAGGATCCTCCCTGTCAGACCCTCCTAGCTGACGGAGGGGCTGCAGCCTGTCCGTGGGGAAGGCAGTGAGCTGCTGTGCTTCGTAGGTATGTCTAAGCGCCCTGGCTTCCCTCTCCTGAGTCCAGGAAGACAGGGGCATCCACATTGGGATGACAGGAGGGCCTTGCTCAGGAAGTGCTTCCAGGAGAGCAAGGGATGGTAGTTGTGGGTAGTTGTGGGTAGGTCGGGAGTCAGTGGACAGCCATCCTCTGACATGCCTTCCTCCGCTCCTTCCTCCTGCCCCCCTCACCCTCGTCTGTCTTTTTCCTCCTCCTCTCTCTCCTTGTTTATCTCTACGTCTCCTCCTCTGCCTCCTCTCTTCTCTCCTCCCTGCTTCTCCCCCCTTCTTTGCCTTCCTCCTCTCCCTCCTCCTCTCCCTCCTCCTCTCCCTCATTCTCCCCACTTCCTCCTGTTTCTTCCTCCTCTCCATCCACCTCTCCTTCCATCTACCTCTCCCTCCTCCTCTCCCTCCTCTCTGCCTTCTGGAAAGAGCACAAATCCTTTATGTTCCTTTTGAGACCCTGATTTGCATTCAACTGTCAAAAGGATTTCAGTGTTGGTATCTCTATTCTGTGCAAGTTGCTTTATATAGCAGAACAGTCAAACTAGACTGAATGGCTTTTCAGATTTATGTTTCTAATGCCTTATGTGAGTCTATGGAATGCAGAATTCACTGCCATAGACTGGAATCCATTACTCAGCAGATCACAGGCATGTCAAGTCCAGCAGGACCAGGGAGGCTTTGTGGTCCTTGAGACTCAATATGTTCATTAGTTCTAAGATAAAATTTAATGTAGCCTTCTTAAAATGTTTTTTATAGATGTGAGCCATAGAGGACAGTTCTAAATACCGTTAAATTATGAATGTGACCTAGTATTTTATTATTCATTGGAAAATGGCTTGACCAGTTTTAATATTGACTAGACCCAGTTGCTCAATAGCTTGGATAAATATGCACTCCTTTTTATTAGAAGGCTGTCATACCCAGGGCACAGGCCAGCTGGCTTGCTGGCTCTGTGAATTGTGCCGTCTGCCCAGCCCTCTGACTGGAAACCTGAAGGCAGCTGTCAGCATGTCACTGTGCTGGAGCTGGGCAGGACATTTAGGAATAGCAGGGAGTGTGGACTGCCGTGCTGCTGGCGTGTAGCTTCTCAAAAAACCCTTGGGTAGCCTGGGGTGCTTACACTTGCATAACTTAGTGATTCACCCCCCTGAAAAATGCAGAAAAGAATGCAAATGGACAGTCTTCTAAATGATTTCCTGAGTGAAGACAGATGGACAGGTTCAGGGCAAATAGACTGATTTCAGGAAATATGGATGGTGTTCTGGAAGACCATAAGCACTTGAAAAAAGTACCAGGCTTCCATCGTGACATAGAAAAATAGGATTTGTTGGTATTTATGCTTTGTCAACATATTAACTAAGCTCTGCTAACAGTTCACCTGCCGGTCAACCATGCACAACAACATACGTGTATATCGAATGTCCTTTGAAACTCTTGATGAATTTTTTTAACTGATGAGAGGTGCACTGAGCTGCTGTGTTGGGCTGGGGAGAACCCACCTCCCAACACCCAGCAGGGAAAAACTGCCCCATTAACTTACCTATGTCCAGAGTCTTACAATTTTCCTCAGATTACTTGTGGAACATCCTCAGCTCTCCCCAGTCACTGCAAACGATGTCCCTTGTGGTGACTTTGTTGTTCTAAATTCACCACCTTTAGCTGGGATTTCTGGAGGTTCTGTGGCCCTGAGCTTTACAGATTACTTACTGAAAAGAGCCCGGAGTTATTGCTATCCATTGGGTAATTAGGTAGTTCCAAGGAAAATAATAAAACTATTTTGGGCCTGGGAGATTAGAATGGCACACAGTGACTCGTATTAGTCAGCTGAGTAATTATGTAATTACACAAGAACGGGAAGAGAGCCCTTCAGATTGTTTTTCCTAGGAGGCCCTTTTGGAAGCGTTCCAGCCCATCAGGTACTTATGTAATTAGGTCAGGGGCACAATCCATAAGGAAAGGCTGGGGGGATTCATTAAAAAAATGTTTATGTAAAAGAACCCAGTGGAGAAAGGGAGTTCCTAAACGATTCACATATACCCAGCACATGCCGAATGGGATGCCTTAGCACAAACCCATGGATGGGGCCTGGCTTAGTAGCCCAGGTCACGTGCACGGGGGTAAGCACAGTGCTGTGGACTCTGGGGTGAACACCCTTATCTATTTAGCCCATAGTCACTCAGTAGGGTGGGTCTTGAGTTTTCTCTCCTGTTACAGATAAGTGAACTGAGAGTCTCAAAGAACTTGAACCTGGCGCTTCTAAGCTCCAGCAGCAGCCCTCCCCACCACACCACACTGTCTACCAGCATTTCCAGTGCCAATGACAGACAATGCTGTGAGAGCCTCTTATATCTTCTCTTTATGTCTTACCAATATTTTCCACACTGTGAAAAACACTGAACTAAAAAGTGATGAACTTGGTGGTTTGACCATCTCAGGTCCTGGATTTGGTGGTTGTCAATCACTGCACCTTGAGGAGGGCTGTGTACCTAATATAAGCACCTCTGTTACACACACCAGGTTGCTCATGTTAAAGCACAGCACGGAGGCAGAATGTAGGTGCTTTGAAGGACTATGTTGTGATGTCATTGTGTAGCTCTGCTTTCCCCAGTAGTTAAGGAATGTTCTGGCTATACAAGCATTTCTGGGTGGTTCTTGATGTAGCTGTCATAGTAGACAGCTAATATTTTCTCTGGCCAAAGACACTAACTGGCCAGTGTCTTGATTGACTCTATCTGATTGCTGCACTTCATCCAACTATGTTTTTGTAGTTTTAAAGGGTTAAGAAGTGCATTTCTGCAGAGAGAAGGTAAGGCTACTTTTTCACTTTATTCCATTAAAGACGTGATTGTCCCCAGTGAGGAAATATGAGTCACTCTTTTTAGATGATTTGGGAACTCCTGTTAGGGTCCTACCAGGCTTAATAGTGGAGCCTTTGGGGTGGCCGTGGCAGAACTGGCAGAAGTCAGTAGATACTAGGAGGGCTGGCTGAGATTCATCAAGGGCCCAGTCTCTCCAACTCTCAGCAGCCCCTAGCATTCATAAGACTTCCCTGGGAATTGACTTAGGTTTCCAAACATTTCAGTGTTAAATCCCATGGAATGTGTACAGTTTGAATGGGCCGGTCCACCGGGCTGGTGTCCTGCTCTCATTTGTTAAATCCCGTGGAATGTGTACAGTTTGAACGGGCTGGTCCACTGGGCTGGTGTCCTGCTCTCATTTGCCTTTTTCCCATTTAGATGGTTGTTCTGAAAAAAGGCATGAAGCTTGTTGTCCAGGGTATAAGGTTCACTAAAGCAGGAAGTGTAGGTTGAGTATTTCAGCTCGGTGTGTATGTGTTCACAAACTCACACACATGCATACATCCATACATACACTCATATACACTCACATATATATATATACATACATACACATCTATACACATACACACATATACACATATACTCACATATATGCACACACACACACACACACACACACACACGCACATACACTGTCACTAAATTTCCCTTTTCCCCCTGGGAGACCTGCCCCCCACTCTCAGGGTCTCCCCATTCTGATGTGGATTGATGAACCAACATAAGACATTCTATTTAGATTTCGTATAGTTTATATGACATTTGGGAGGGGGTGACTTACAAAAACATGGATTCTTATAGGCGTTTCCTTTTCCAAATTTAAAATGCACAGAGCCATCCATCTCCTGCCCCCTGCCCCCATGTGCCAAGGAGCCCCCAAGAAGGGTGGGATATCTGCCCTGCCCAGCGTTTCATGGAGCTCCATTCCAAAAACAGCAACACCTCATTCATGGCTGTGCTTGAAAGTCCACATTCAAACAGAAGTCCGGTGGCTTCCCAGCAGCCACACATAATGACGAGAGAGTGGCCTCCTGGTTTCCCTGGCTTATATCTCCATAACCCCACTCCTTAATGGGCTTGACTGCTTCCAAAGACCATGGTAAGAAGGTGGGACCATGGCTTCTCAGAGGAACTTCCGGGTCACAGACACAAAAAGACAAAAACACATAAACACATATAGGCATTCACTCTCCTCTCTCTCTGTCTCATACAGACATACACATACAGACACACATGCATACACATGAGCATAAGGATACACACATACATGGGCCCTGTTCATCTTACCTAGTGTTCAAATCAAATCACTTTAGCTTAGTGTCTTCACCTCAACTGGCCTTTCAGATCTGGGTAATTTCCTGTGAATTTAATAAACAGTTCAGGTGTGTGATAGGACCCGCCAAATGCCCTGAGCCTTTTCATCATTTGGTAAATATCTGTGGCACTAGGAGCAGATGGCCTGTTTGATGCAGTTTCCTCATCTCGAAGACAACTAAGGGACCAAGGGGAGGGGCTGATGGTCATTCGTACGGTGGACACCGTAGTCAAACCTGTAAAGATGCTGGTAGTTCTTTGAGGAGAGAAAGCTTCATAGACGGAGCTTGTCAGCATTCTCCCAGCCAGTGAGGAAGGGAACATTGGAGAGATGGAAAGCCTGGTCCCACCTCTCCTAAGTGGTTTCCAGATGAGCTTCCTGTGGCACTCTGAAGGTAGCCAGTTGGAATGACTGCTTTCTGTTGCTGTGGTAAAAGACAGACCAAAACAAACCTGGGAAGAAAAGGTTTTTTTGGCCGACGCTTCCCAATCCCAGTCCACCACTGCGGGAAGGCGGCACAGAAATCAAGGCGGAGCCCTGCTGACCGGCTTGTCCCCCGGTCTGCCCCCGCCCCCCG
>NW_008338533.1:2477039-2494321 GCF_000622305.1 Nannospalax galili | reverse complement strand
TCCCCTACTTTTCTAAAAAAATATTTCATTTATTATTTTTTATGTGTATGCCTGTATTGCCTGCAAGTGCACCTGTGTTATACAATGCCCGCGGAGGCCAGAAGAGGCTGTTGGATCCCCTGGAACTGGAGTTAGGGACAGTTGTTAGCTGCCATGTGGGTGCTGGGATTCGAACCAGGGTCTTCTGCAAGAACAGCCAGTGTTCTTAACCGCTGAGCCGTCTCTCCAGCCCCTTAGCTACTCTTCTTATACAGCCCGTCCTAGAAATTGCACCGCTCACAGGGGGCTGAGCCCTCCCACATCAACTAGCAATCAAGAAAATCCCCCATGGGCATGCACACGGGCTGATTGGAGGGAGGAAATTCCCCAATTGAGATTTGCTCCCCCCAGGAATGTCTAGTTTAGGTTTATGCTGCCCTGAGGAGGAGTAGGGACCAGACAGCTCTGTTCCCGCCTGCCCTCCTCTGGTGGCCTCTGTCCTGAAGGCTCTGAGGCTCCACCTTCCCTTCAGTACCTCCAGGAGAAAAAACTTCTCAAAACGCCTGTGATTTCTCTAAAGTTAAAATCATGTCCTGTCACACATCAGTGAAGCGGCATGGTTTAGAGAGAACATTGCTTGTGTCTGAGCCCCTCTGTCACTGTAGCCAAATACCTGACAAGCAGCTTGAAGTGGAGACGCTCTCATTCCCGGTTGACAGGAACAGGCCAGTCACTTGGTCCCATGAGCTTGGGGAGAACATCATGGCAGAGAGACCGTATGACAGGGGAGGCTGTTCACCTCATGATGGACAGGAAATAGAGAAGAAGAGGAACCAGGGACCAGGGGTAGCCTCCCAAGGCCCATACCTGGTAACCTACACATGCCTGCTAGGCCCCAATTCCTAAAGGATCCACAGTACCCCAGAAGAGCCCTACAGCGAGACCCCTGTGGTCCTGCATGAGCCAGCAAGGACATTTCACATTCCAGCCATGACAGGGTGTGTTCGGTTGAGACCCTGAGTGGTGATCGCACACAGCACTGCAACTCCACGCTTTCCGAGCACACCGATCCCCCTTCACTGAGAACGGCGGCATTTTGACTTCTCAGTGATGTCTTGCTTTCCTTTGTAATATTTCTCTACTGCTTAATCCACACAGTTCAACATTCAGTTTTTGACATCATTTGCTGGAATGCGATTATAGAGGAAGATTTTAATCTCATCTCCTGTCACATTTGGGTACTCATTTTTAACCTCTGTTCCCCAGTATGTTTATGTTGCAATTTTTATTTATTATTTTTATTTTATTTTATGTGTATGAGTGTATTGCCTGCATGTGTGTAAGTACACCATGTGCAATGCCCGAGAAGGTCAGAAAGAGGGTGTTGGATCCCCTGGAACTGGAGTTACAGATGGTTGCTAGCTCCCATATGGGTGCTGAGAACCCAACCCAGGTCCTCTGTAAGATCAGCCAGTGCTTTTAACTGTTGAGCCACCTCTCCAGCCCCTTATGATGCCATTTTTTAACCACCATTCGACATTTATATATGCAGTTGTGGAATCACTGCTCTCACGGGAAGCTGTCCTAGACTACGAATGCGGTTCTTTGTCAGATAAATTACTTGGTTCTTGGTGACCACCACTCTTCTTCAACTCTATGAGCAGTTTAAAGTTTCGATTCACTTAGGTCTGCAGCTGATATGCTTCCCAGATATTAAAATTTCACTGACGTCATTCGTGTGCTGCTGTCTCTTCTCCCTTTCCCTCTGACCTTGTAGATTTATGCCTTTTCAGGTTAGGTAGCGATAAATGTGTACCTTTGACATTCCATGTTTAGCAGATAGACTCGGGCTTTCTGTGTGGGGCCGTGGGAAACGAGGGAGCAGGGTTGTAAGGAAGAGTGATTACCAGAAGACAAGCAGGTGTTGAGATAGAGCACAGTTTAAACTACTTGCCAAGGATCGTAATAAATAGATAAAGCACATGTGTGGAGAAGAAATGAGAAGGAAGTTGTAATTGTCACCATTAGCATTCTGTTTGTAAACGTGGGAGAAAGGGCATTTTTCTGGCAGGAAAGTAAGTCTTGACCTGTTACAAGAAAAAAGGAAGCTTGTGAATATTTTTGAAGAGCTGTGTAGGGATGCTTTGTATCTAAAAGCTGAGATCTGCCCCCTTTGAGTCCCAACTGCGCAAATGTAGAAGACAAGACTTTGGCAATAAGGAGGAAGTCTCTATTTCATTGTAAACAGAGGCTTGTTTGGTCACTCGAGAAAGACTAAGGGCACTGAGACGTTACATCTTACCCCATAAGTGCACACAGCTATCAGGTGTTAAGAAAAACATATTCCAGGGGCTGGAGTGATGACTCAGTGGTTAAGAGCACTGGCTGCTCTTGCTCAGGTCCCAGCACACAAGGTGGCTAACGACCAGCTGTAACTCCAGTTTCAGGAGATCTGATGCCGTCTTCTGACCTCCAGAGGCATTGCATGGCATGGGTGTCCTTACATACATGCAGGCAATACACTCATATGCATAAAATAGAAATAATAAATATTTAAATAAAAAGAAAAACATATTTCAGTGGAGCTGGGAACTGAACCCAGGGCTTTTTGCTCTGACACTGAGGTAGATGCTCAGTCCTTCAGTAAAAGAGTTTTTTTAAAAGGAAGCTTAAAAAGGTGGAAATGTTAAGTGCAATTGATTTATCATTACATACATAGGTATATTGAATTATCACCCCGGACCCCATACATTTGTGCAATTAGAACTTAAACAAAGACTACACGTTCTGTCCACTCCGTGCTGTTAGTCCAAAAGGTAGTATTGTTAGTCCATTAGGGTCAATAAGCTTCCAACAACAGACGCCTCAAGGAAGTTGCACTCGAGGTCTGTCCTGAGGATTCTTGAAACATCAGCCTTGTCCCTTCTCTATGGTTCTAGAATCTCTTTTTAGAAATAGATTAAACTACCAATAAATCTCTGGGGGGGGCCTACAGAATAGGAGGCGATCCAGCCTTCCTAAGCTTTCCTCTCCCTGGTCCTCAGAGCAAGCATCTCATGAAAGGAGCAGAGGGCTTCGCACAACAAGACTCCAGAATTCTAGGCCGTTTCAGTCACGTGACACCCATGGGGACATTCCTACCCAAGTCTTGCTGGATTTGGCAGAGATGAATACGCTTTCCCAAATTAGTCTCTTATAAGACGGAAAAGGTCCTGCGGTGGGCACGTAACAGCTAGACTCACACTCTGCTCCGAGTGCCACCAGCAGCGACTCCAGATGAAGAATTTGTGGCTCTCAGTTCAGTGAACACAGAGAAGCCGTGATCTTGACTGTGGGCTACTGTACAGCAAGAAAACTGAGGGGCTACAGGTGCAGAACAAGACAGGAGTTCGGGGAAACTGAGAAGGCTTTGCGGGGGCCACAGGAGAAAGGGAATCTGAGAGTTAGTGTGGGAAGGTGGGAGAAGAAAGAACACAGAACGTGCAGGTGAGCAGTTCACCCGTGTGTACACCCATCAACAGAGGCTTTATCTGTACATATGCTCAGACTGGTCTATCAATGGGCTAGCCTTAGCGAAGCAGGTGGGAACACTGGCAGTATAGATCTAGACTAAAGAAAGAACAGTGGGACCAGAAGAGTCTAATGATAAAGGAGAGCAGTCAGAAGCGAGCCACACACATGGGTTAGTTCAGTGGACCCTGCCCCACAGAAAGCAATCTTATTTTATTTTTTAATTGCTGGATGAGGGAAAGTAGACCTTACTTACAATCTCTAGATGGGCTGACTAGACTCCAGTGGATGAATTTGCACCAAAGGACACCTGGGTACAAATGCTTGACTAGATAGGACATGGTATGTTTGGCGGAATACCGTTGGGGAGGGGTGTGGGCATGGATGGGGAGGTGTCTAAACTTGATTAAGAACTGCTGTATGAAGTGTACAAAACCTCAATAAAATTAAAATGTATATATGTATTTAGTGATTTTCGTGCATTTCATATACTGCATCTTAATCGTCTTTAGAATCTCCCCTATCTGCACCTCCTCGAAGCCTGTTCGGTGATTCCGTGCATTCTGTCATACACGTTAAGAGCCATGGAGTCACGTCTGTGTGACTTGGGTGAGTTCATTCACTGGAGCCTGGCCGGCCTATCTAGTGCCAGTCCCTTAAAGAAGACCAGCCCTCCCTCCCCAGCAGTGACCGGCTGCCGGTGGTTCCTTGCCTAAGGTGGGGCCTGCTGCCCGTTTCCCCAGTTCAGTGCTGGGTTTTTGTCTGATTGAGTTTGTGTGGGTCTTGTGCTTGCTGACACCACTGCTGTAAGTTTAGATGAGCCAGTCCCCAGATGCCTAGAAGACTGGTTCCTTGTGGTTATCTACCACCCCTGGCTCTTATACTCTCTCCGCCCTCTCTTCCACACTGCTCCCTGAGCCCTGGGTGGGTGTGGTTTAATAGAGGCGTCCTATTCAGACAAAGGCACTCTGCCGTCTCTGGCTCTTTACGCTTTGACCAGTTGTGGCCTTCAGAAAGCAGTTTTAAACTTTAGCAACAAAGTAACTGGGGTGCTCACCCCCACTTGACCTGGTGTTGCTCTCTCCTCCTGATTTGGCCCTCAGAACAGCTGACTTCATTGCCAGTGAAGAGAGTTCTTCAGTTGGGGAGAACAACCCCAAAGGTTGTGAGAACTCGGTGAGTTAGTAATTGTAAGGTGCAGAGTCTCTGGGATGTGACAGACCAGGACTGCACTGTGGTTCATAGGGGTTTGTTTCCTATTGTTTTACTTCTGAATATTATTTTTCTGAACCATTAAATTTGGCATTTTTGAAAAGTGTCCAGAAACTTCTCACTAAAGTGAGAATCCCAGCATTGCAGATCATTCCACAGAGAAGCCGGTCACACATCCAGATGCTCCCCAGTGGGAAGTGGTAAGATGGGAAGTAGGTCTTGCGATTTGGACCAGTACATGCCCTACAGAACTGCATCTCCTGAAGCTCTCTGGCTCAACCCGTTCCCCTCCCCACCCCAAATAAAACTCTGTCATGCCACATGCCAGGGCAAAGGGCCCTGCTTAGTGGAGACACTCTAGAAACACGGCTAACACAGGATTCCTCTCAGCCTGCCTCTGTGATCCCTGAGGAGAGAGGGGGCAGGGCTCACACCCATCACTGGCAAAGCTGATCATACACCTGCCTTGGGTGGGCAGAGGTAGCAGAGTAGTTCCCTTCATAGCAAGGAAGAGAGCCCAGGAGTATTTGTGTATCAGAAAGTAAAAAGAAAGAAAATGCCAGTAAAACAGCAAGTCCTCTTGGCCACCACACTGAACAGCCTCTCAAATTCTATTATAAATTCATTGAAATTCAGTTTTGATATGCCAAGGAGAACAGTTGCTAGTTTCCCAAATGAGAATACAGAATATCCTGATAAATTAGAATGTCAGGTAAGTAACAAATACCCCTGAAGTCTGAGCATACTCATGTGTTCACTGTATTAGAGCTAACTGAAAATTCACATTTAATTTTCCCTATTCTGTGGCAACCCTGCAGAAGGCCCTGTGGGTTTGAAATGCGCTGGAAATGTATTGACTCTGTTCCACACAGAAATGGTTAGGTCATGATGCAAGTGTTCCTAAACGTTGTTTCTGTCTTCCGGGAAGAGCAGTGGGGGCGGTTGCACAGTAACAACCACCTTCTGTCTACCATCAAGGAAACATGCTCGAGACAGCTTCATATTCTCCACCTACAAATACCACAGACACACACACACACACACACACACACACTTATGCACACTCTCACATTCACACAAACACACAGACATACACACAGACAGATATTTTTACACACAGAAACACATGTAGACACACACATTTGTTCACATACACAGACACACCCATATATACACTCAAACACATGTAGACATACACATATACACTCATACACACTCATACACATACACATTCACATACACATATACACACATTCACAGAGACACACAGAAACACAGACATACACACAGAAACACATATAGACACACACATACACACTCATACACACATATACACACAGATACACATATATACACTCATATTCACACAGACATAGATATACATACACAAACACATGTAGACAGACACATACACACTCATGCTCAGACACACATACACTCAGACACATGTAAACACACACACACACACACACACACGCACGCATGGCTTCTTGGCCATGGTAGGACAAGCAAGGCACAGAAAGGGCAGGGTATGAAACACGAAGCTGTAGACTGAGATTCTGAGAACCCAGACTGCCTGTCCAGGAGCTGGGAGCTCAGTGCCTTGAGGGTTGCTGGACTTAGCCTTCCCTTCATTAGCTTGTTGGTTAGTATTGGGGGCATTCATGTAAAGTGCAGTGTAAGTGCTGAGCAGACACTGAACACAACAGTAGTTGGGGTGTATCCCTCAGAAAAGGTGAAAAGAAGGACTGGGCTGAGGGGGATGTTGCTTACATGCTTTAGGAAAATACAGCATGTGTAAACCTGTTAACCAGCAGCACACGGGCTACCAGGGAGCGTGGCTTAGGATGGATTCAGTAGTGTGATCCTTTGGATCCTCAGTGGTCCCTGACCCCCACATCTTCAAGGCTTTGTCTCCCGTCTCTGGTGCTGTTGGGAGAAGTGGGAAACCGTGAAGAGTGTGGCCTAGTACCGCGGGCGTGGCCTCGAGGGGTCTTCAGATCCAGCTCTCCCTTCCCCTCTGTATGTCCACTCTCCACCAGAGGGCAAGCAGCTCTGCTCCCAGCATGCCCCTGCCGTGATGTCCTACCACAGAGACTAGGAGCAGTTAGTGAAGGACTGAACTCTGGAACTGTGAGCAAAAAGAAGTCACATATGAGTCACAGGTTCATGTTGCAGTGACAGCACACTGACTGGCTAGGTGGTCACACAGTATGTAAACATTCTAGGCCCACTCCTTCCCAGGCCTTTCCACACACATTTCTATTCTATTTTAAAATTATCTTATATAGAAATGTGTGTGTGTGTGTGTGTGTGTGTGTGTGTGGTGTTCTGCCTGTATGTATGTAAATGCACCTGTGCATATGATGCCCACAGAAGCCAGAAGAAGCCATCAGATCCTCTGGAACTGGAGTTACAGATGGTTAATTAGCTGTTGTGTGGGTGCTGGGAACCAAGCCTGGGTCCTCTGCAAGAGTAGCCAGTGCTCTTGACTGTTGAGCATCTCTCCAGCCCTGAACATCCTGTTTTTAAGAGAGCTTTCTGCCTCTTTACCAACGCAGGCGCTTACCCCTGCCGTCGCACAGGACAGTAAGCTTTCGGGGTAAGGATCAAGTTTGTTTTGCTTGCAGCTGCCTCCTTAATCCACAAAGTAGTTTGTTTGTTTAGTAGGTTTACTGGAGATGTTTGAAATTGAATGGACTCAAATGTAATGGAACCCTTGGCAGCCCTCCTTAAACCCTAAATACAAAGCAATGTGCTCACTTAAGGAAACTCAGATGAGGAACGTGGAAGGAAACAGTTACAACACTCTTAAAAACGACTTGCGAACAGATGCCGGGAAACCCCATCCTGGAGTGCCAGTGGGTTGGTGGGTCCCAAGTCCCTGGCTTTGACTGTCAGATACTATATTTCAAGCTTCTGTGAAGAGCCTCCATCAAACAGGGAGCTGGGCCACGGCTTGGGCTTGCAGGTGAGGCTGCTGTCATCACTGACCTGAGGCTTGGGCCTCCAGCACAGTGGTCCATGAAGTAAGCACCCTGCATGCATCTCACAAGGCCACCTCAGGGACTTCCCCGGTCCTTTTAACAGAGGTGGCCTGGGTTCCCACAATGGCTGAGGGGCAGAACCTTGCTCTGGTCGAATTCACAACCTGGTGGGGAGGTTCACGGTGACACTGTTCTGGTACAACTCAGCTGCACCTACTGGATGAACAGATGCTCTGAGATGAGTGACAGTGTCGGAGAGCTGGTGTAGTCCCTGGCTGCAGCGTGCACTCTTAGACCAAACGTGAATTCACTCATTGTGCCTCAGTGTATTTACACTGGGGGACTTTAGTGAAGGAACATAGCTGCGGTTAATGCTTGGTGTATAACATACAGATGTGGCTTTTGATTTATAATTCTGAAAGATGTCTGCTGGGGTGAGGTAGAGCAGAGGAGGTGGGACCAAGAGAAATTCCAGGGTGATTCTGCCGGTGAGATCGGCACGCACCCTGCGGAGATGGGGGCCTGTGGTAAGATTCACCGCTTCACTCTGTCCTTGGATGGATAAGCAGAATCTGCTTCACACAAAGGACACAGGGTGGGTGAAGGCAGAGAAGCCCAGCACCTCAATAGACTGGGGGCACCTGAGCTATCACCTGGTCCTGAGAGGAAGGGGCAGGAGGAACCCGAGGAGCCGGGGACTGTGATGCTGAGGAGGACGAAGCCACAGAGATAGGAATGTACATAGAAAACTCTACTGAGCTATTTTGTCTGAGGCCAGCCTGCCCTGCTCAGGGATCTGCAAAGAAAACCCACGTTATTTATGGGCTACGACCAACATTATGTTGGAGGCCAAGAGGACCCGCGAGTTATTGAGCTAGTTCAAAGCAATCTCGATTATTGAAAATGAATGAAATTGAATTCCACTTCCTACAGAATCATTTATTGAGAGACAAAAGCAATTAATACTGAAAATAAAATAATTGTGAACTTCTGAACTAAATTACCATGCATGCATAATGCACTGTCTCATCAGTCTTCAGATACTTCATGGATTATAGTCTGCAGCTTCTGCACTGAACCATCATCTACACCGTCAGCATCTGGTCCTCCTGCCTTGCTAAAAAGAGCTTCCCAAGAGCAACAAATTAAAGGCCCAGATTTCAGAAACATTATTCCAATTTGAACCGTATTTCCATGTTCTAGTTCAGGAATTTGTTTTTTTTTTTTAATACAGTTTATTTAATTTTTATGTTTTATTTTATGTGTGCATGTATTGCCTGCATGTAAGTAAGTGCACCTGTGTTATGCAATGCCCGCAGAGGACAGAAGAGGCTGTCGGATCCCCTGGAATTGGAGTTACAGACAGTTGTTAGCTGCCATGTGGGTGCTGGGATTCGAACCCAGGTCTTCTACAAGAACAGTCACTGTTCTTAACTGCTGAGCCATCTCTCCAGCCCAGGAATTTTTTTTAAATTAACCATATTTATTGATAAATTTAGAAAAGAGAACATGCAGCAGGTATCCCAACCGTGGGCGGCATCCTGGGTTTCACTGGGTATTGCTGTCCTGTGCTAGCATTTGATGAATGAGTCAGCTATTGACAAGCCCCATTGCGAACTGATGCCTATGCTTGAGAATTGTAGTTCAAAGACCAGCATACAGTGGTTCAAACATATGATTCTTACCCTTCCTGGGGATGTGAAAGCAATGCACACTCGTGAGAAACCACCCTGAAAATGGGCTCTTTTCCTGAGTGGTAACATTCTCACTCTCCCCAGTGCTGTGTAGCGGCAGGTCCCAGCTTGGACTCATCCAGAATCACAGGGTAAACACCTGTTCAGTGCTGTGTAGACCATGAGATTTGGTTGCAGGTACCCAGTCTATCCCATGAGATACTCTTTGACTTATAAGAGACTGATGTTCCATCACTTTGCCAGGCTGTGGATGAGTTCTGAGTGTTTCGGTGGCTTGGCTGGAGTGTGGTTCTCACTGGGTGAGTCTTGTGTTTCCTGCTGCTTCACAGTACTGGACACTGTGTCCTTCACAAAGACAAGATTCATTTCTCTCTGCTCTGGACCTGAAAGTTCAAGAGCGTGGTGCTAGAATCTGACATTATCCTCACACCATGTTCACAGCATGGTGGTAGAACAAGAGAGTGTGCATGACACAGAAAGAGAGAGAGGAGAGAGGAGAGAGAGAGAGAGAGAGAGAGAGAGAGAGAGAGAGAATCAGGCGCACTCCTCAGTGATTTGCATCCCCTCCATGCTTATGACTTGGGCTTCTTAAATGTCTCACATCCCAAAGCCATCACAGTGGCAAGGATTTTTCAGCATGGGTTTTGGAGAGGTGTGCAAACTGGAACAGGTGTACTACATAGAATTTCAACTTACAGGAGGTTTCCAGGGCTAGGCCCATCTCAGCCAAGAAGCATCTTGGGCAGCGATGTAGTATATGCTGCAACCGCACAGGTCTGGGGGAGGTGCTTTGCTTTGGGGGACACTCCTGGGTCTCTGGATGAGTTTATGACTTGATCTCTCTTGTTTGGGGGAACAAGTTGTCTGGAACAGTTCTGTGTAGGAGTAGAGTTTGTGATGGGTTCAGGGAAAGGTGATTAGGAGAATTGGGGAGGAGGGGCACTAGAAAGAGGAAGTGTCTATCAAAGTCACATGGAGGTAAGTTTGGTTCCTCTCGCCTGGAGATCTGCATTATGCAGAGCACACCCCATTGTCACTGAGGCCAGCACAGCGTGGTGGCATACTTGGGTCTGTCTTTGAGGGTCTGTGAGCAGGCCATTGGTGCTGGCCATTGGGAGGGAAAGTCAATGAGGTGGTAAGGGTCTACCCCTGGACAGTGTCCTGGTGGCACCTGCACCCCAGTCATGTCAGAGTATCAGATATCCTTCCATGCTGCAGGAAGAGTTTAATCCTCCCCACTGAGGCAGCCATGAGGAAACACATTATCAAACAGCAAAGCATGCCTAATTCCCCAATTCTCTTTTGGCCTCTTCATCTTGAGTCTTGAATTCAGAGCTTCAAGGAGCCAGGAACCTGGCTTCCTCCTAGTGCCAGGCTGGGCAGAGAAGACCTAAACATGGTGGGCATTCTAAGCCGGAAAACAAGTCAGGAGAAAGGATTCCATTTCTACTGCGTTCAGAGCCCTGACAGATAACATCAGTAAGAGACAGCAGGGTGCATAGTGCTCTAGATTAGAAGTCTGAGAAGCTGGAGAGAGATTTCCATATAAGGGGAATAGCATGCAGCACTGAAGAAGGCTGGCCCATAAGTTACATAGTGTGAGTGCAGCTTGCCCAGTAGCCTACCAGTCTAAGGGACTAAATATCTCATCTTAAAATGTGCATTTGGACATTGATAAAAAGCTTCCCAGAGTACAGAAGGCAAACACAGAAGTTCTTTAATCTGTGATTTCACTCTCTGCAGTTTAGTTGTCCGTGCTCAGCTGCACTCTGAAAACACATTTAAAACCCTGATTCAGGTGGTTCATGGGTTCTGTGTTATATGCGGCTGGGCACTGTGAAGAAATGTCTCTCCCTCCAGCCCTGGCCCACCTGGAATATGAGTCCTCCTTGGTTCAGCAGCCTGGGTACACAGTGCCTGTCAGTCACCGTAGCCACCTGTGCTGTCAGATCATGGCTGTGTGCAAGTCACCATTACTGTACCTGGAAATGGACCCACGGGGGAAGAACAGCCACAGTGGCCACCTGGACCCACCAAAGAGAAGGGGAAGAGTTTCTCACAACGAAATGTTCTCAAGGGGAGAGGGGATTGTGTGTTGTACAGTGAGGTTGGGAAGGTTTCTGTAAGCTATTCCTGGTCCTCTTTCTGTAGTAAATTTATAAAGTCAACAAGGTCATAGAGGTATAAACGGGAAAAACAGTGCGTGTGGGGTTTGCTACCATCTGAGGTGTCAGGCTTGGATGCTGGGGGACTTGGCACTCGTTGCTTGTGGACAAGAAGAATCACTACATGAAGGGGAAGAGACCTTGGAGCCACTGAATTCCTACGTGATATGTTTAAAAGCTAGGACCTAGGGCTGAGGCTGTAGTGCAGGTAGGGTGCTTGCCCAGGGTGATGAGGCCCGAGGTTCAGTGCCCAGTACAGCCAGCGAATAGGTGTGGCTCAGTGGAGGAATGCTGGTGGTGGGTACTGGTCCCAGCACTGCAAAAATAAGTAAATAAGTGTAAGAGAATGCTTTAATACCAGGACCTAGATGTCATTAGTAACCTCACTAGTAGGTCCCAGTATTTACAATTCCCATTGGTTACAATTCCTATCGGAATGAAATCCAACTTATATGTATTTAAGTGCATCACATGGTGTGTGTGTGTGTGTGTGTGTGTGTGTGAGAGAGAGAGAGAGAGAGAGAGAGAGAGAATGAGAATAATGCAACCCTGGGGCTAGAGAAATGGCTCTGGTTAAAAGCACTGTTTGCTCTTGCAGAGGATTTGGGTTCAATACCCAGCACCCACATGGCGGCTCATAACTGTCTATTACTCCTGCTCCTGACTTTCTTTTCTGGCTTCCATGGGCATTGCACATGCGTGGTGCACTTACTTATATAAAGCAGGCGAAACACTTGTGCACATAAAGTAAAAATAAATACATTTTTTAAAGTTAAGGATTGCAGCCCTTACTTTGGGAGTTTTCCCATGTGGGGAGAATAGGATTGTTTTAATTATTCAGCAGATAACATTGTCTGTCAAAGGAGCAGGCCTTCTGTTACCTTTCCTCAGAATCAGAGAAAATCCTTCACGTCCAGTCACCCACGGGAGTCCATGTGGGTGGAATGACTATGGCACGCATCACTGGCCCTGAAAGCTAGCCACACCTTCAGCACAGCTCTCATCAGTCTCCCCAGATTCTGCTGCACAGTAGTGCTTTCCGATTCCTTTCCACTGTGCCTGACGTCTTTGGACATCATCAGCGATCAGGCAGATCATGGAAGGTCTTAGCTTATAGCCATGAGGCTCATGATTTGACTTTGAATTATCCCACTTTCTCCTATAAGCATTGTGTTTCTGCAAGAACTGTCCATACCTGTTACGTTCCACAGCCAACCAGCTCCTGGGCTGTTGCTAGTCAGGAGTGATGGGGCTTCAGGAGTCTTGCCGCAAACATTCATATGTACACAATATGACTTCAAGTAAGATGCCTCATGAATAAGCCTGGGTCTGGGTCTGATTGCCGTAATTTTTTATAATTCTATTTGAGAACAAAAGTTAGGTTTTAGCACCTTATCCCCTTCCCTCTTTCAAAATTGAAAGCAAAATAGTTAGCCAAGTGTCATAGTTATAATTTGACACAAACCCAGCACCCCTGGGAAGAGGAAATCTCAGGTTGGGGAATTTCCTCAATCAGACTGCCCTGTAGGCATACCTGTGGATTACTTGAGTGAGTGAGTGATGATTGATTGATTGATTGATTGATTGATTGATTGATTGACTGACTGACTGACTGACTGACTGACTGACTGACTGACTGATTGACTGATGGGTCAATTGATTGATTTGAGTCAGGATTTCCCTGTAACTCCAGTTGACCTGGAACTTACTATGTAGCCCAGCCTGGCCTCAATCTCACAAAGGTCTTCCTGTCTCTGCCTCCTGACTATTGGGATTAAAGGCATGACTGTGACTGTGTCACCTCCTCCACGTTTTCGTGATTGTTAACTGATGCAGGAGGGCCCAGCCCACTGTGGGCGGCACCATGCCTAGGCCCATAGCTCCTATGACAGAGGTATGTGAGGGAGCCAGAGGAAGCAAGCCTGTAAGCAGAGATCGTCCATGATTTCTGTTTCAATTTCTGCTCCATCTCCCGCCCTGACTCCCCTCAGTGATGGACTGTGACATGGAAGTGTAAACCAAATAGACCCTTGCCTTCTCCAAGTTCGTGTTGATCAGTGTTTCAGCACAGCAAACAGGAAACTGAACTAGGACACATAAGAATTGAATTTTCTCATCTTAGAAAAATCATAATCAGGAATAGGCTGGCTTGATTCCCCGACTGAATTCACCACCACTGAGTAGCTGCCCATAGGAAAAACATCTTCTTTTAGGGACCCAGTGTGATGAGGGCAATTTTAAAGGGAAACTGAAAAGAACTTCAGTTTCCAGTTCTTGGCCTTTTAATTAAATTTGTGCTTCCTTTGTATTTTAAGTATATTATGAAACTTTATTATTATTATTTAGAGACTCTTATTCAGATTTACTGGAGGAGATTAGTTCAAATGTTTATCTCTTCTGTTGAAAAATTATTTAAATCAATTACTTTAAAAGCAATTTAATATTTTTCCATATAAAATATATTCAGAACTTGACCAATAGAGTCCTCTAAAAGAGCTCTTAATGAAATTGCGTTATTCCTCAGATAAGAACAATGTATACAGTTGTTTCAAACAGGGATTGCTGACATCATCCATTTCCATCACAAACCTGTCTTCATAGAAGACACAGAATACACACGCTTGTGGACAATTACATTTGATTCTTTTACCTGAATTAGGCTATCTCCATCTTGATGCAGCCCTAACCCATACTTAATCATGCAGTTCCGCTTTGCTAAGATTATAAAAATTGACTTTACAGCATAAACTTTCTGCCCATTAACTTTTCACCTAAATGTCACTGGATTGCCATTTGTTAATTATACTTGGAGTTCAAAGTTTTTATTATGGCTGATTTATCCCATGTAATCTTTTAAAGGCATAAAATTAAATAATGCTACTGGGTAAAGAAGGTTAACTTTCCCTAAATCATCAAGATTGACGGTCTGGTTTTCATAACCACAGTAGATGCTGATTCAGTGTGCTCTGTTGTGTGTGACTGGGTCATGTCAGCCTGGAGTGTTTACAACGTGTGTCAGCATTGGGGCAGTCTAGTTTACAGGGTTTGCCCAGTCTAATGAATGTGATTTTTAAGATCTTAAAAAACTTTAGTTTTCTTTCTTCATCTCTTCCCATGGAACAAATACTTAATGATATTGTGCTAAATGAGCAACCCCCTCTGAAAAATACCATCCCTGTCCTCAAGGGGCTTTGATGGACATAACAAAGGAAATGTGAATATAATTATAATAACCTGTGAAAATCCTGGGAAATTAAAGACTCAGGATCCTGAGACAAAGGTAAGATGACCACAAAGTATAGATTACATCCCTTTTATTCAGTATTACTAGTTTTAATTTTCTTTTGGTAATTTTTAAATTTCTTTTTTTTAAAATTATGAGTGTTTTGCCTGCATGTATGCAAGTGCACTTGTGCATGCAATGCCCATGGCAGCCAGAAGAGGGCGTCAGATCCCCTGGAACTGGATTTATGGATGATTGTTAGCTACCATGTAGGTGCTGGGAACTGAATCCAGGTCCTCTTTGAGAGCGACCATTGCTCTTGACGGCTGAGCATCTCTCTAGCCCCTAGTCTTAATTTTCTTGCCAGTAGAACCTAGTGACGGATGCAGAGGAACAACATAATTGGGCTCCGACGAGACCACACACTTCCTGGATGCCTGGAATGATTGCTTCCATGTGATCCTGTGAATAAACATGTTCTATACACTCTAAAACTTATCTTTATAATTAACAGCTTCTAAATAACTCTATTGTTAACATAATCAGTGCAAAACTCTGACCGTTGAAGATGATGCAGTGCTTACTGATTAATATCCCTTTCCACCTGGAGTGCTAACAGCACCCTGGCCCATGCACCTCCAAGCATGTTGGCACATATCTACCACACACTTATGCAAGAAAGAAAATCCTACCAGACACGTCACTTTACAGCCATTTTCCATTTCTTAGAATGAGCATGCTCTCTGTGATCTTATACATTTTATAATATAATTTTAATATTTAACTACTCTGCTGTGTCTCAGTTGGCTCAGTCCAAGCCACTGTTCATGAGTATTTAATTTGTTTACATTTTTCACTTTTATAAATACTGTAGGATTCCTGTCTCTTTCCCTACTTTAATTATTTCCTCAGGGCATACTCGTAAAAGTAGAATTGCTTGGGTAAACTCCTGAGGCTTTGGATATATGATGAGAAATATCTGCCCTACCTCCAACCCTGTGTGGGTGTGGGCTTCCACTGACTAGGGCAGGCAGTTTTGCCATACCTCACTTTTACTAGGCACTTGTTTTGATGTTTAGCTTTGTCAGTTCAGGAGTCACAGAATGACTAAAGATCTAGGATACTGTTCTATCCCTGGAAGTTAGAATGCACATTTAATGACACCTTAATATTCATAATGTTGCGTTTAAAATAAAACTAGAAATGAAATCAAATTTAGAGGAAATGGGAGCTCATGGGATATGAGCGTTCTGAAGGCAAAGTTAAAGGTCATGCTGTTGACAAATGAAAATCAACAAATTACAGGAAAACCTGGAGTGAGAGCAGGGCAGAAAACATCAGACACGACAGTGGGTCCCTCTCGCCAAAATCAGAGCGTCCAGCATCTCTAATGATGAACTTGGTAATTAGGGTGGCACCTCAGAGGTCCTAAAATGCCTCTTTCTCTTTCTCTCTCTCTCTTAAGATTTTATTTGTATTTTATGTATACCCATGTGTGTGCTTGTGCATGTATGCATGTGTCCATGAAGGCCAGAAGAAGGTGTTAGATCCCCTGGAGCTGGAGTTATGGGTGGTCGTGAACTACCAGATGTGTGCACAGCTTGGGTCCTCTACGAGGGCAGCAACCACTCTTAATCACTGAGCCCATAGCTCCATTCCCCTATTCCTAAGATGTCTTAGAGAGTTCACAGTGACTGCATTGTAGCACCCCGCAAACAACTGCGTCTGTATCCAACAGTTAGAATAAGTTACATAAGACTTGAAAGGCTGTGTCCAATAAAATGGCAAAACATTGGCATAGAAAGCAATTTGGGGTATCAGGCAAGGTGGCACAGGCCTTTAGTCCCAGTGCTCGGGAGGCAGAGGCAGGCGGATCACCATAGGCTAGCCTGGGATGGTCTGCATGATTCCAGGCCAGTAGGGGCTACATGGTGAGACCATGTCTCACAAACCAAAAACAATAACAAAAAAAGCCATTTGGGAAACTGTCTAATCCCAACCTCGTTTTTCAGATGACCTAAAGAACTGGAAAGGAAGTGGCATTTCGGGGACCCATGCCTGCTGAGCCTGGTGAGTGACAACCGTGAATTTATGCAGAGACATGCTAAAACACTGCAAGTCACCAGAACTTGAAAATCTCAAACACATCCATCGTCTGCCCATGTGTGTTTTGAAAGGGCATTTTTTTAATATACCTGGAACCATGAGTATATATTTTCCATTTAAATTTATTTATTTGCCATTTGGAGTTCAGTGTTAAGATGATGACTAATTGATCCAGCCTAATCCCTCAAAGTTATAAAATAAAGCTCTTGAACTTAGTAGGAAAATAATGGTAGAATCAAGAAAGGGGGCCGCAAAGATGTTGAATCAGCCGGGTGTGGTGGCGCACACCTTTAATCCCAGCACTCAGGAGGCAGAGGCAGGTGGATCTCTGTGAGTTCAAGGCCAGCCTGGTCTACATAGTGAGTTCCAGGACAGCTGGGGCTACAGGGAGACCCTGTCTCAAAAA
>NW_008338533.1:2469584-2476907 GCF_000622305.1 Nannospalax galili | reverse complement strand
ACAAAAAAAAAAAAAAAAAATTCTGCAAACTGTCCTTTCAAGAGTACCTTGTATGTAGACAATGTCTTGTCTCTGAGGACAGCAGTGGCCAGGCTACAGCAGATGCTGGTGTGTCAGTCTGGTAAAGTGACAGTGAATGTTAGACTTGGAGACCCTGTAGTCTCTGTCCTAGCCTTTCACCTCTGCTGTACGACAGCACCAGCATCTACTAGAGATATGTACATGGTATGTAAGAGTGTGCCAATAAAACTTTATAGAAACTACCAGCAGGCAGTTGCTGGAACATAGGTGAAAAGGAAGATAAATTGTTCTGAAAACCAGGAACTGGAGGAGGAGATGCAATGGGTGGCAGGCAGCAAGAAACGGAGTTTCCTTTATGCTGTGACCTTGGATAAGGTAGGAAAGCGCAGAGGTCTCCAGGACAAGGTATAGTGCTAACGCCCAGCAGTGAAGGCGGCAGTGAAGATTATAGGGAATGTTTGTAAGTCACCCTTAGCTTAGCAGGAGCATCTCCCTCTACTTTGACTTGGGGGATAAATGGAATTGAGGCACTTGGGTAAAGAAGAAGTGGGGGTATTTCCTATTACTGCTAATTAACGACTTCTGTGGGATGGTTTCCTCTCACAGCCACGTTTCAAACTGTGGGCAAAGACTGGGTTATCAGACTGCGTTGAAGTGGTCCCGGAATCTCCTAGTCCACATTAGCATTCTGGGCATAGAACTTTTGCAATAAAGGAAGCACAGTAGTTTAATTCATAGTGATTTAAAAAGATGGAGACTTTTTGAGAAGGGAAATTTAATCATGGTGAAAATAAAATTTCATTTGTTCATCATTTCCTGCATTATTTTTTATTGGGGAGATAAGTACACACGAGTAATCTCAAGGAAAATGAGAAATTAATGTAATGCTGTTCAGCTATGAATTTCTGATACTGTAATCATGTTTTTACTTAATCTCTGGTTAAGCCCATTGGGTGGTTCCATTGGTATTTTAACACAGGATTTTTATAGCGGTTCCAGATGATAATTTTATTGAGGGTTTTTTTGGTTCTAATTTGTTTGAACTTTAATGTATTTTTTATGGCTCGGTTACCTTGTTTCCTTTGGTGGTTGGCGTAGTTGTGCGTTCAGTTGAGGTGGAGCGTAGACAGCTTCCTACCGCCTGGTCTCTTGTTGCTCCCGTGAATTCAGGATAAACCAGAATGATTCTGTCCATTCATTGTCGCAGCTTAACACCAACATATCGATCCTTTAATTTTGAATTTTGGAAGATGGAGCGTATTCTACTAGATGCATATTACTAATAATTGCCATGGCTTAAGATCTGAAGAAAAATATGAAGTAACTCCAGTTAAGATAATGCTCATTTATTAGAATAAGTAAGTGGGGTTGAAACAACTTTGAAAAAACAATTTATGCAAGCTAATAACACAGGACACAGCTAAATGAATCTTAAGCAGTTAAAACATTTTGATGCTGACTTTAAGAATGAAGAGGTCGATGGGACAAAATAGAATCTAGAAAGAAATTTAAATATTGGGAGCTAACGTTAATATAGGATAAAAGTGATAGCTTAAGCTATTAGAGGAATTGGTGGACGAATCAAAATGGAAAAAGAGAGGATGTGAAAATATAAAATATCCTTGTGGTAAGAGATAGACCAAAACTAAAGCATTTTGTAAGCGAGAATGTACATATAGACAGGGTCAAAAGAATCATATAAAGAATTCATTGGACACAGTCCTATGATGTAAAGTTGAGTATCGGTGACCTATAACCAAAATGCTGAAACGGTTCAAGGATGCCAAGATTTGAAGACACACAAAACCCAAATCTTATTGAAGACTGTGCTTTGCATTTCACTCCAAGTGTAGCCTTGTTAGCCTGTCACCAGGAAACAGTTGGGAAGGTCTGTGCCTCCTCCAAGCTGAGGGGGCGTGTAGAGTGAAATGACTTTCTTAGATGAAAACGGCCAATATGTACTAAAATTTCAATTCTAAGAATCCTAAAAGCCCCTACTTTACCTCTGAGAAAATCTGTGAGATTCTTCAAAATTATATGTATGTACAAGAAGGTCATTGTGCTCTATAATAGAAAGGAATCGAGGGTTGGTCAAATCATATCACAGTAAAATGAATAAGCATAGCTTTATTAAAGTGTAATCAATCTGTGCAGATGGTACGGACGTGTCCGTGGAAGGTGAAAATGCAAGCTTCCCTTAGAGCATCATTTGATTTTTGATAAAGACCAAACAGTGTGTGCTAAGCTTGGCTCTGTGTCTGGACTGGAGGTGTGCTGAGTGGACCGATCTCTTGGTTCTGTATAATTTTTAACACACATTCTAATTGTAGGTGTTCTTTACTTTGTTTTCGAATACAATATATAAACATGAGAACCTGTAAAACAGAAGAGTGAAACTAAAGGGAAACGGGTACAAAGGTCTGTTTTTCTCTTATGATGCTTGGCTGAAAACTGTCTTAATGTATAGCTTCAAGATGACTGAGGTCTTCATTAAAAACATGTGTCCATGACATTTCATTCCTACATCCAACTAAATCCACACACACTTGTTCATAACAGCCCTTTTGATAATAGCCAAAAAGTAGAAGCAGCCTAGGTGTCCACCAACTGATGAGTACCTGAGCATAAATCTGGTATTTCCGTGTGGTAGAATATTATTCAGCATTAAGACTAAGGCTAAAAGCAACACCTGGGATACTCTGGTCAAACCTTAAAACGCTCCCCTAGCGGGTTCTCTGAGAGTGGATGAGGGCGCTGCATCTAGACGGAGTCCCCACCTGAGACTGAGCCCCGGCCAGGCTGTGCAGCTGTCTCCGCTCACTCTTTTTATAATATATTTATGTCAATTATTTGAGAATTTCCTACAGTGTATTCTGATCGCATTCATCTTTTATTTTTATGACTAACTTTGTATTGAGAGTGATGAAGACTCAGTACTTAAGTCTTTTCCTCTCCATCAAGTTCAAATTCTCGCCACATCAAGAAGATTGGCAATGCCTTGTGTTACCTACCGTCCCGTTTCTACTGCGGTGAGCCATCATGAGCCTTGTGTTCTGGGCAGCCACAGAGCTGGAGAAAGAGTCCTGTGAAGTCCTGGGGTAGAGCCTAGCCTGACTTTTCATAAGAACCCAAGCGAAGTTTGACGAGCACCTTCGTGCTGTAAGGATAACCAAGATTAAAGCCACAGACTTCCACTTTGCGATACAGAGCTGGGGTTTTGATTTCATTATAAGATTGCCATATCAACAAAATAGTTCTGTAATGGCAATGGATTTCCATTTTTTCTCCATTTCAGTTGAAATATTATCTCATAAATATACTTTGATACAAAAGAGATCTCTCAATTTTATGAGAGCTCTATTTTATTCTTAGGCCGACTTAGTCCTCAAATATCTTTTTGATGTACAGCTTCAATATTCTTCGAATGTCCATGGCATCTGCAATCAAAAGCAGCAGTTTTTAGACTTTTCACATTCAGCTGTAGGTTATCCAAAAATCGACCCCTGCTTAGTGTCCACGAAAGGACATCCAGGTGTCAGCCTGAGGCTTGTGGCCCTTGTGGCCCTTGTGGTGAATTGCTGTGGTAGGGGTGGGGTGTGAAAGGAGGGACTTACCCAGCCGCTGTAATTGCACGCAAGGAACAGAGGCCTGAGGCTAGCGCTTCATGTCAGCATTCCAAGTGCCCAGCGCAGCCTGTTTCACAAGTTATCTTAGGAGACCTGGATGCCGAGATCAGGAAGCCAGAAGGTGTGGGTCCCGCACCACTAGACATGCAGTTGGGTCAGCCTTCCCAGCCCAAAAGCCATGCCACCACCCAGGCTGTCAGACACAAGGTCTACATGTCAACACCGAGAGTGTCAGGTAGAAGTGGACATGTCACCACCCAGGCTGTCAGACACAAGGTAGATGTGTCAGCACTGAGCACATCAGACACGCACGAGGTAGACATGTCACCACCGAGTATGTCAGACACAAGGTGGATGTGTGACCACCAAGTATGTCAGACATAAGATGTATGTGTGACCACCGAGGGTGTCAGACACAAGGTGAACATGTCGCTGTCAAGGGTGTCAGACACAGTAGTGGTGACCATATGCTGTGAGGTGTGAGTTTGTTCATTTGGACTGAAGGAAACCTGCATGTTAAATACACAAAGTTTTGCTATTACTCTTTTAAACATTCTTTTTCCGTTTGTCATCACTCTACCTTGTTGTGAGGCCTTTTTCAAAATTATCACTGCAGTTGTTAAACTCCCAAGGAGTCTAAGATCCTGTGGCTTTGTAGGCTCTCTTTTCATCCCAAGTAAAGTTTTCCTGAAATTCTAACTGAAATATTTTCACTGAAGGGCCAGTTTGGAGGTTAGTTGGTAACTACACTTTTCCTATAGAATGTCCATTTCAGAAGTAAGTGGAGGAAACTGCAAGGTGTTGTCAGTAGGTAAAGATGTTTTTCAGCAAGCCTGAAAACCTGAGTTCCATCCTTGGACCTAACTGGATGCCAGGGGAGAGCCAACTCCATCAAATTACCCTCTGATCTGCAAATGTGTGTGGTGGCATGCATGCCACACACACATACATGCACACATACAGACACAAACACGAACAAGTAAAATGTAGAATATCTTTAAAGCTGAATATATTTTGACATTCAGAGGATGTTAAACTAAAACAATAAAGCAAGTGCTTTGCATAGGCAGCAGCACCAGCCGCAGTGTGTGCCACTCACGTGACACAGATTCAACTCTGCAGAAGTGTTTTCAGTAGGGGCCATGTGGTCTGGTAAAGTTGTACATGCAATCCTATAAAACAGCCTCTGAGCACAAAGTGGGTGGAACACGGTGTTGTAAGCCAGGCATCCCTAGAAATAACATGGCAGAGGGCTGGCTCTAAGCTAGCCTCGGCCATGTGCAGAAGAATCACGGCAGAGGTTCACATGGGAGTGCAGCCTGGCGGCCGGCCACTGGTGCGGGCCTTTGCAGGAGCGCGGCACAATCACTCTTCTACTCAGAGACAGATTTCTAAGAGAAGTGTGTTCTCTTCTCCATAATCTATTAACTAGTGCGGGAACATCCCCTTCCACCGCACCCAGTGGGAAGGTGAGGCAGCCAGACAGCACCAGCTTTCAAGCAGATCTCTTTGTTCTCAACCAAGTTTCCTCATTACTCTGATACCTAAAGAAGCTGCCGCCTCTTTCAGTTTAATGTGAGAAACAGTTCATTTCCATGTTGTTTTCTGAGACTTTCGGGCAATGAAGTGCCTTGAAAAACATGCTCAGCGTCTCCGATGGGGCGGGGTGGCTCACTTGGTGGCTCACATTAGTCGACTGGCATGTCGGTGTCTGGGACTCATCGCAGACTCCTATGGAACACAAGGCAGCCACATTGCTGGCAATTTATTATCTGTAAGTAGTTTTCTGTGTTTAGTACATGAAAATCAAAGGTGACAGGTCATTGAGTGAATCATTTCTCTTTGCCAGAGTCTCCCCTAAAAGTCATTGGAAAAATAAGGCAGTTTAGACAACTGTTCATTCCAGAGTTGGGGCAATACCGCACTTTTATTGAATAAAAACATGACGTAACTCCTGGCATTTCAACTTCTAGAATTCCTGTCAGTAGATAATGGTCCTCTTTTGTATGTCACTACTCTGACTAGAGTCCCACATGCTCACATGAACACACATGCATACATATATACACATGTATACATACATGCACAAACATACATTCACACATACATGTACATCCATACCCAAAAGAAACACTTAAACACACAGAGACTCTCCCACCAACACACTCATAAACACACAGACATACAGATCCAAATGTACACACTCACTCTTGTACACATACATACATATAAGACTCTCATACACTAATGTACATACACACATATATACACATACACAGAGACTTTCTCAAACACTCTTGCACACAGACACACATATACAAGTACACACTCATGTACACTGACACAGATATAAATACACACTCATGTACACAGACACACAGATACACACACATGCACACACATACACATAGAGACTCTCTCCACACATACTCATATACATGCAGACACACAGATACAAACACACGCATATATACACTTTTCTTTTTCTTGTCCTGTCAATATACGATGATTATAGAAGAACTTTAATTTTTAAAAATACCTAATTACAAATGTAATTTCTATATAATGTAGAAAATTCCCATTACACAAAAAAATTAAAGATAAATCACCTTTGTGAATTCTCATTTACAGTAATACCCCCATATCTGTGGACTCCACATCTGTATCAACCAACCACAGAATGAAAATGTTTTCCAATCATATGATATGCACGCAGATCTTTTTCTTGGAATCATTTCCTAAGCAGCATACTGTAACAACCATTGACATGTAACAACTCCACCACGTTGAAGGTGCAGGAGAACGTAACTGTATCGCTGCTGGCAAGTACTTTACCGTAGTGCAGGGAGCTGGGGCAGCCACAGACTTTGGTACCCCCACGCTCTATACCCAGGTTCTGTGGATACCGGGAGATAGTAGTTGGCCCTCTGTCTCTGTTTCAGTCTCTTGCAGTTGATGGATGCTTATCTGAGAAGCTGTTTTACTCACTGTGCCTAGCTCACTGAGCTCTGTAATTCTCATTGCCGAGGCGGGATGACCCAGTACTGTGCCCGAGTACTTGAATGAATTATCATTTCCCACAGTTCTGCCCAGTTTTCATCAGCAGCTGAGCTAATTGTGAGCACTTACAACATGCAGCAGTCCAAGATACACACTGAGTACATGCAGCTCAGGTTCAGCACATGGGTCCTTACTGCAAGACACAGACTCATTGAGAAAGTGCTTTGGGAAGACTGAGGCACTTCTTGACTAAAAGAAGGATTGTTTGAGTGTTCTTGGAATAATACAGATATTGCCCAAGAGTTCAGAAGAGAGAAGCAAGAAAAGGATCAGAGCTCTGTGAATCCGTCAGTTGCTCATAACAGAAGCAGAACTTTTGAAGGAGATGGGCATGAAGCCATTAGGGAAGGAGTTGGGGACAGGAGAATGCGGCATGCAGAAATCACAAGAGAATGGATCCTTGTTCAAGATGGCACAGGGCGGTCCACGGAGTCAGGTGCCGACGAGGGCTGTTGCTTGATTTGACATAGGGAAGGAAAGGACAGGTGTGGGTGTTGTGACTGGCGGCTTCTCCGTGCGCATCTGATTCCACTTAATGTGATTACTGGGTGTGTAGTTCTGATGTTTATCTGACTCGCTCCTTGTGTGAACCAGCTGTCCTGTCTTTGATGTCCCT
>NW_008338533.1:2467563-2469511 GCF_000622305.1 Nannospalax galili | reverse complement strand
AGGAAATTAAATATTTATTTAACAATTAAGCTCAACATACATAGTCTTCCTCCCCCCACCCCGAGGGTGATTCCTCCGCTCCCTAATTATCTTTCTCCGCCTCCTCTCCTCTAACCTCCTCCCGCTTTTCTTTCCTTTCCTTAAGGAAGGCATTTGGACCCTGACATCTGGGTGTGTAGAATATACACCTTGCAGAAATAAGGACTCAGTACTCACCACACTCACCCACAAAGAGATGCTCTGTACTCATGGGCACAGACACACACGCACACACACACAGTCTGTCTATGGGCACAGACACACACGCACACACACACAGTCTGTCTCCACACACACACACACACACACACACACACAGTCTGTCTCCACACACACACGCACACACACACAGTCTTGTCTACACACACACACACACACACACGCACACACGGACTCTCTCTACACACACTCATATACACACAGACACAGACACAAAAGAAAATACACACATGCACAGACACACTCTCCCCCCCACACTCATATACACAAACACAAAGATGCAAACACACACACACGGACTGTCTCCACACACACACACACACACACACACACAGACACAGATGCAAACACACACACATACAGTCTCTTCACACACACTCATATACACAGACACACAGATACAAACACACACATGCATACACACACACACGGACTGTCTCCACACACACATGCACACACACACTCATACACAGAGACACAGATGCAAACACACACACATACAGTCTCTCCACATACCCTCATATACACAGACACACAGATACAAACACACACATGCACTCTCTACACACTCATACATACCCTCATATACACAGACACAGATGCAAACACATACACACATGCACACTCTACATACAAACACTCATAAACAGAGACACAGATGCAAACACACATAGGCACACATGTAATACACTCTCCACACACACTCATATGCACATACACAGATGCAAACACCACAAGAGAATGGATCCTTGTTCAAGATGGCACAGGGCGGTCCACGGAGTCAGGTGCCGACGAGGGCTGTTGCTTGATTTGACATAGGGAAGGAAAGGACAGGTGTGGGTGTTGTGACTGGCGGCTTCTCCGTGCGCATCTGATTCCACTTAATGTGATTACTGGGTGTGTAGTTCTGATGTTTATCTGACTCGCTCCTTGTGTGAACCAGCTGTCCTGTCTTTGATGTCCCTGGTCTTAGGATTCCACTTAATGTGATTACTGGGTGTGTAGTTCTGATGTTTATCTGACTCCTTGTGTGAACCAGCTGTCCTGTCTTTGATGTCCCTAGTCTTAGGTTTGTGCCAGCGTCCTAAGAGTTCAGAAAATTACTGATGACTTTTTCTTCCCAACCTGCTTCTCTCTCTCTCTTCTGTCACTATTTCTTTCTAGTCTTTAGTGCCTTCTCTTCCTGATTTTCTGTCTTGAATAAACTGTGGGGTTACGCTAGTTAATCTCTGGGGTTACATTAGTTAATCTGTGCATCTTTCTATTCACAGTTCTGTGGCTAGGGAAAACTTAAGTCCTCTTGCTTCAGGAAATTAAATATTTATTTAACAATTAAGCTCAACATACATAGTCTTCCTCCCCCCACCCCGAGGGTGATTCCTCCGCTCCCTAATTATCTTTCTCCGCCTCCTCTCCTCTAACCTCCTCCCGCTTTTCTTTCCTTTCCTTAAGGAAGGCATTTGGACCCTGACATCTGGGTGTGTAGAATATACACCTTGCAGAAATAAGGACTCAGTACTCACCACACTCACCCACAAAGAGATGCTCTGTACTCATGGGCACAGACACACACGCACACACACACAGTCTGTCTCCACACACACACGCACACACACACACAGTCTTCCCACATATAGGCATAGATAAACACATACACATCGCACACATTGACATGGATACAGAAATGAAG
>NW_008338533.1:2440608-2467536 GCF_000622305.1 Nannospalax galili | reverse complement strand
AGACACAAAAGAAAATACACACATGCACAGACATAGGCTCTTCCCCACACACACTCTCCCCCCCACACTCATATACACAAACACAAAGATGCAAACACACACACACGGACTGTCTCCACACACACACACACACACAGACACAGATGCAAACACACACACACACAGTCTCTTCACACACACTCATATACACAGACACACAGATACAAACACACACATGCATACACACACACATGGACTGTCTCCACACACACACGCACACACACACTCATACAAGAGACACAGATGCAAACACACACACATACAGTCTCTCCACATACACTCATATACACAGACACACAGATACAAACACACACATGCACACACAGACTCCATCCTCCCACACACACTCATACAAGAGACACAGATGCAAACACACACATGCATCCACACACACACTCACACACACAGATGTAAACACACACAAGTGCACACAGACTCCATCCTCCCACACACACTCATACAAGAGACACAGATGCAAACACACACATGCATCCACACACACACTCACACACACAGATGTAAACACACACAAGTGCACACAGACTCCATCCTCCCACACACACTCATACAAGAGACACAGATGCAAACACACACATGCATCCACACACACACTCACACACACAGATGTAAACACACACAAGTGCACACAGACTCCATCCTCCCACACACACTCATACAAGAGACACAGATGCAAACACACACATGCATCCACACACACACTCACACACACAGATGTAAACACACACAAGTGCACACAGACTCCATCCTCCCACACACACTCATACAAGAGACACAGATGCAAACACACACATGCACACACAGACTCCATCCACACACACACTCACACACACAGATACAAACACACACAAGTGCACACCTTTTTTTTCTTGTCCTGTCAGTATATGAAGTTAATCACAAAAGAACTTTCATTTTTAAAAATTCCTAATTAAAAATGTAATTTCTATATAATGGGGAAAATTCTGACTCTACAGAAAGTTTAGCTATAAGTCATCTTTGTTAAATCTCACACACAGTTACTTTGAGCAACAGCTTAAGAAAAAGATGGCTTGAGATGGGAACAGATGTGAGCAGTGTCGGGGACCAAGGCCTATGTTATACATCCTAACTCACACTAACATCTTGGTTAAAGGTGCCAGGCGAGGAAACCCAACAGAAGCTCGAAGTGGAGTGTCAGGTACTGCTTTCTTGTTCACATGTTACGGTCTAACACATACACACAGTATCCACGTTAACCGAAAGGACTGAGCTACTCGGTCCTGCGGCTCAGTCCCTCTGTGCAGTGCAGCTGCCCGCTGCATGATGAATATTTTCCTCAGGAAATTTGCCCCATCCATAATGGCGGCCACCAGTGCCTCCTGTAATTCCCAGGGGAGGAACAGCTTATCATTGGGATGGCCAATTCGTTATGGTTGGCATCAGAAATGAGCCCATCGGTCAGCCACGTGAGACCTTTAAAGGGGCACCAGGGCCATAAACTTTATGAAGAAGGCTAGCGACTGCGCTCAGCCCGCAAGAAAATGCTCACCTTCCCTAAACCCAGTTCAGGGTGAGAAGTCTAGATCTCTCTTTTTAAAAAAAAGAAAAATCTCAAGGCCTACACACAGGCAGTGGCTTTCAGATGCTAAGAGGTAGGAGAGAGCTGTCCAAAAGGGCTTTTCTCCTACAACTACCCAAAGCAAAGGGCAAAGACAGACAGGTACCTGGAAGGGAGGCGGGAGGGGAAAGCAAGCAGTTGGGCTGAGGAGGAAGGGAAGGAGCAGAGGCTGGAGAGAGACTCTAGAGTCTATAAATAACTTGTCTGCTTATGAAATAAACTCATTGGGATTGCGGGGACTGCAAAATTCCCCATGATTTATTCACCACAGGCAGAAGTTGCAGAAAATCTCGTTTTCACAGGCTGTCCTGCCTATCCCTCAGTCCCCTGGTAACAAAGAATAAACCTTTCTAAGGGCCTTCCGAGACAGTTTGACATTTTGTTGAATTAATTGGCATATATTGTCCCAAATTTATATGCTGCATCTTTCCCCCTGAACACGGAATGATTTCATACTGAACAGAGTTATCTTATTGTGGGGGCCCAGAGAACTCTGGAGGCTTCCCAGATCCACCTCACTTCCCCAAGTCGACCTCGAAACTCCTGTCTCTCACCAGCTGCCTGCAGGGTATGATAAATCTCAGGAAGGTGTTCCAGGAATACATGACCCCTCTGTATACATAGGTCCCAATGATCTGGTGTATTTCAGAGGAAGTCTAGAAAAGGCACCAGGGAAAGTTGCATGAATGAGCCATCTTTTCCTGGGGCATATGTCTGTTTGGACCCTTGGATAGCAAACGTGTAACGTGCTTAGCCATGAAGTAGGTAGTGAATGCTGTGGCTTGGCCTCTGTTCAACAAGACCATCCACCCAACTACTCACAGAGATGACTGGGAGGCTCTGCCGGGACCCTAGATTCCTAGACTGTGGTGGCACCATTCCACAAACCAGTCAGCTTAAATAATTGCAGAAATGTCTTATCTGACAGGCTGGGGGATGGAAGTCTGATACAAAGTGTCAGTGGGCTATACTTCTCTGAAACACACAGGGAAAGGCCTGAGCCTGGTCCTTGCTGGCTTCTGGTGGTTTGCCAGGAAATTTTCTAGTCCCTCAGCTTGTAATGTCAATGTATGCTTTTACCAAGCCATGACCTTCTCTCTGTGGACCTGTTTCCACATGGCTGTCTTCTTAAAGACACCAGTCTTTGGAGTAGAGGCCCACCCAGTGCACCGCAATCTTTCTTTCAATAATCACATAGGCAGCAACCCCACTTCTAAATGAGCTTCCATTCAGGCTTTAAGACTTAGGTCTCTCTTTTTAGTGGGAGATGCTGTGGAGCTCCATAGGCAGAGTCTAACCCATCCCAGTAACTACAAAGAACATTGTCTGGCCTTAACTGAACAGACTGAATATTATGTTTCTTAAGTAGGAATCGTGGGTATTGTGGACTGTTTGTGTTAGTTAAGACCACCCACAAAGACCTACAGATCCTCCAGGAATCACCACAACCACATCCTGTTATTAAAAGTCCTTAGACAGCGATGTGCTTATATAAAAACTATAACAACATACAAACTGCAGAGAGCACAGTTGTGGTTAACAAGAGTGGGCCACAGTAATAAGGCACAGAGAGTGCCTTGCCTTCCTGACAGCCCCACAAATAGACGGTGAAACTATATTGTACAGATCTCACATTCTCAGGGGGCAAAGCATCTGTAGACCTCAGTCATTTCATCTATGGACAGAGGGAGGATGAACCCCACATCATGTCACTCATGTGCAGGACCAGTGTGGACCAGGCTTGTCTCCCCTGCCTGTTACCACAGTTTAAGGAAGACTCGGGCATGAGAGGATTTTGCATTTAAAACAGGGCCAGAGTAAGAGTCCCTCCAGAGTCTTCCCCTGCCCTGGGTTGCTGCAGTCACACTTACCAGCCTGGGCTGCTCGTGTTTGTCTAAATCTTGGGTCTGATTGACAGAAACGAATGCAAAGTAGAGTCATTATAATACAAGGGTTGCGAGAGGTCGAGAAAAATGAGACCATCCGGTGGACTGGAAGATGGCTCCACACAGGTGAAGTGATTGTAGATATGGGGACCCAGGTAAAAAGCCAGACCTAGCAGTCAACACATGTGATCCCAGTCTGGGGATGCAGAGGAAGGGAGGCCCCGAGGCCTACTGGGCACCCGGTGTAGCCAAATTGGTGTACTCCACGTTCAGTGAAAGATCCTGTCTCAAACATTTGATGGAGAACCAGGAACACACCCACATCATCCTCTGGCCTCCACACATGTGCCCATGCACACACATACACACGTGTACCTGTGCACCCTCACACATATCAGCACATGCCCCTGCGCCCATGCATACATCTACACATACACTAACATGTGTGCAATGTGAAGGTCTGATACTCAGAAACGGAGATCATTCCAAAGTAAGCGCCATGACACTTAGAGTTTTTCTTTCTCCATTTCTAGTTCTGCTGTGCCTACAGAGCAGCTGGCTCTTTCCTAAGTGTTCACTGGGCATTGTGGGGTGAACCAATGCCAGCAACTGGGAGACAGTTCAAAGCCAAATCCTGAATTAAAAACTACTGTTACTAACTCTACAAAACTCTTCTAAGTTACAAATACACATGTATCTTCCTACTGTGGATTTGAAGCTTTGCTAAAGCTAAATCACACCGAAACCAAAAGTGAAACCGTGTGGCTTTCCCTCCTTTACCAAACAAACCGTTAGCCAGTCAGTGCCTCCCCTGGCCTGAGACACAGGGTGGAGATGTGCTGCTTTCAATTCCCCCTTTTAACAGAGGAAGACATAAAGAGGAAACTTGTCTTTCAGCCTGAGTCTGTCCAGTCCCCACGCAGACCCTAAGGTGACAGGCTTTCCAGTATAATCTAGTGGCTTACAGGGGTGACAGTCCACTACGGGACACTCTGCTCTGCCCTGCGATGGGGCAGGAACACAAAGGGATAAAGCCGTGCTCTTGAGGTACAGGGATGAGAACTTTGTAGTCACAAAGCTGGGCAGTTTAACTTGTCAACTCTGAAGAGTGAGTGTGGCATTTTTGAAAATGGGACATGAGAACATTCTAGACAGCCTTCTGCACTGTTACATGTCATAGTGGTAAACTCCCGGCTAGCTAGATGAACAAGTTTGTTCTGGAACTCCATGAACCAGCAAGACAGCTGGTCCAGGGATGAGAACTTTGTAGTCACAAAGCTGGGCAGTTTAACTTGTCAACTCTGAAGAGTGAGTGTGGCATTTTTGAAAATGGGACATGAGAACATTCTAGACAGCCTTCTGCACTGTTACATGTCATAGTGGTAAACTCCCAGCTAGCTAGATGAACAAGTTTGTTCTGGAACTCTATGAACCAGCAAGACAGCTGGTCATTGGGGCAGAAGCCTACAGTGGAGAGCGGCCAGGCGGGTTGGATGCCCTTCTGGGTAGCATGGGGCAGCAGTCACGGAGGTGGCTCTACAGGGTGCCCATTCTCTTGTCACGAGCTTTATAGACCACAGAGGCAGAGATGGGCAGAGAGGGGCCAGATACCCTTTGGGACTGATCTAGGGAGCTCTGTTGTTTCTTGAAGTCAGAGATGTGTAGAAATGATTTCTAGCTACTCGGGGCTTTTCAACTTACGTTAAGACTGACTTTTCCTCCCATTTAAATATCAGCATGCATTTCTCCCAAAAGAGTATTCAGAGAACAGAATGGTTCAGATACCATTTCTCAGGAACGATCTTGTCAAATGCCCAGAGGAACCAGGAAGGTGACACCTGTGTCTGGAGTGACTCGTGAGTGTCATAAAGGGAATGTCAGAGCCACAGCAAAGAAGCCTGAACATGGGGAAGGAGACCACGGTGATACGTGAGCACCCAGATGTGTTCAGAGGGACTGTGCTGTGATTCACTCTCTCTCTTTCCCTTAATGTGTGTGCTCTCTCAATCTGAAATACAAACGTGGTACAGACCATCACCTTGTATCCTCCCTTAAGGTGCCGAGGGTGCCCCGTCAGAGCACTAGCTCAGTCTGATTGCGAGAGCCATTTAGAATAGTTTTTACCGTAGCCCCAACTGTTCAGTTTGACAAACACTGGGTTAAACAGAGCAGTGGGTTTTCCTTATCACCCGGCTTCTCAGAACCTTCAGTGTGTTCCCTAGGAAGCAAGCCTTGAGAGTAAGCTCAGAGCAGGAAGCATTTCCTAAGCTCATCTGACCCCTGCACTGGGCTTTTGTATGGATACTTCATCAGAGCGGCTCAGAACACCACACTGTGATCTGCTTTACGATAAATAATGTGAATACAGTTCCTGGAAGTAAAAATTCCAGGGGAACTGTAGATGTTGGAAAACAAATACCATGGCAACCACAAGGATGCCCTTCATAAACCAGAACTGCAGCCAGAGGCCAAAGTGGGAAATGACGGTAATTTTGTCATCATGTGAAGTGGGTTGGTTTACAAGGTTCAGATGTGTCCATTTTCATTTAAGAGTGTAAGACACAGTCAAGCCTTGACTATAAAATAATCTATTCCCCAGTCCATGAGGAAATCTCACTTTTGATGGTAATCCTAGAAATATGTTTCTAAGATCTATTTTTATCATTTTAAACTTAGAGTGTGTGTGTGTATGTCTGTGTGTGGATATGTGCGGGTGTCTGTGGAGTCCAGAAGACAGTGTTGGATCCCCTGGAGCTGGAGTTAGAGGTGGTTGTGAGTGCCCATGTGGGTGCTGGGAACAGAATTGGGGTCCTCTGCAAGAGCAGCATACATGCCTAATCACTGAGCCATCTCTCCAGCCCCTCATGGAAATATTTGTAAGCACCTACTATGTACGAGGCAGTGTGACAGGAACTCAGTACAGCCTGGATAAAGTTCCTGCTGTAGCTGATACCGATTCTAACCTAAACCCAGGGATCAGATTAGAGTGTATGTTTTCAATTCATAATTTATCACAGTGGAAAACTGCTAACATACAAAGGAATCGTGTTTCCTTTCCCTGAGGGGCTCACTGACATTCTGAGTCCTGCTGTGACCTGACTTGGAGTTCCTCCTTTACATTAGGTGCTCCAAATGGCCCTGTGTTCCCGCCACACCTGAAGCCCAGAATATCACACCACATCTCTTCAAGGTCACCACAAGGTCATCACATCTCTACAAGGTCACCTTTGACCCTTTCCACTCCCTTTCACGTCCACCTGTAACTCACTAAGTCTGATGTTACCTTCTTTTATTATGCGAAACACTGATTAATCCATTTATTCTGTAAACGCACATCAGGGTCCCACACTACAGAATCGTGCTGTTCTATGGGCAGTAGAGAGACCATAGACCCCAAGGCCGTGTGATTCCTGCCAATCTCACACAGACCTGAAGCTGACCCCAGGCCAGGATCCCATTGCCCATGTGGCTTGCTACAGCCGCAGAGCTTATTATCCAAGCTTGCTGTGAACGTGACCTCGCCCTGCTCCCCCTCAGCCTCCGTTCCCAAGCCTCTTACTTGACGGTGCTTTAACAAACGTTCATTTTCCTGAAAGATGTGTCAATTCAGTTTTGAAAAACAGTTGACCCCCTCTCCTTATTGTTCAAATTTCAGTTCCATTTATAGGTAAAAACTCCTCTGTGCTCAGCCACTGGGAACAGAGAATGTGTACAGCAGTCTAAGATGTGCATGGGGATCATCCAAGAATTCAGCAAGTGCCTTCCACTTGACAAGAAAATTACAACTCAATTAGCGTGTGTCTATCTGGGTTCTGTCCTCTGCCTCACACTTGCTGAGTGGGTTTTCCCAGCAGCTCCAGCCTGGCTTCCCCAGACCTCATCTTCCACACGTGTCCTTCTGTCTCTGTTCCTTGGGACGACAAGCTAGTCTGGGTTGGATGTTATGGTTCTGGCCCACAGCCATTGAGCTGTCAGTCTGGAAGTAGAGAAGCAGCTGAGCCTGGGCTGACAGACACCTGCATGGTGAGACTTGGAGGTAGCTTACAAAAGTATGTGTGGAGATCATTTAGCGAGAGAAGTGTCCCCAAAACCTGGAAGAGCGAACCACGTGGCATTTGTAGCTGAATCCCTGATGTGGTATTATTTCTGCACTGTTTTGGAGTTATTTGACAGCAAAAAGAAAGGTAAACTGGGCACTTTCTATAAAAGAGCTTGAGTCTAGAAAGTTAGGAATTTACACTCATCCTTGGACTGAAGACCAACCAGCAAATTGATGACATCAATCTTGACTTCCCATGTTGTTTGTGTGTCATTAGACGGCCCACAGGAGCTGGCACACCCTCGGGGCCACCCTTGGTCATAAAAATGACTATTTTAAAAAATTAGTTTATCTCAGAACAATTTAGTTTATCTCAAAACAACTCTCTTTTTTTTTCTTTTGTTTTTAAGACAGGGTTACCCTGTATCTCCAGCTACAATTAAGAAGTAGGTCTGTGTACATTTAATATTAGTGCTTAACTGATAGGCCTGGGCTTGTGTGTGCTGTCGCACCATGCGGGCTATGTTTTACACACCCATTCTTGGTGACTGTGCCTCTTGTTTTTGCAGATGAATTAATTTCTATTTGTTTTGTTTCCTCTCCTCCACATTTCATCATGTCATCTTGTGTTACTTTTGGACCTGTTTAGGGGAATTTTATATATCATTAACCCATGCTGTTTTGTTTTTATTGATAATTGTCTCTCCATCTCTCTTGCAGCATTGATAACCTGACAGTACTATCTTCCTTCCTCCCCTCCTCCTCCCTTTCTCCCCCCTCTCCTCTCCCCTCCCCCTCCCTGTGTGGCACAGCTCCACCACCTGCCTTTAGATACCATCATCCAGAGCACTGTGTCTTACTTTTATGAAATTAAGAACAAGGAAGGCGTTTCTTACACTCTGCTTGCTGGGCTCTTTCCTCTAGCTGTCCCTACCCCCCACTCCTTCTAACTCAGCAGCAACAAATGTGGGCCTCCCTGCCTCTATCCCAGTAGCTCAGCTTTCTGTCCGAGTTCTTCCTCCCCGAGGTTGGATGGAAGGGCTTCCTTCCCTGAAGAGACTCGGGTGGCTGGGGTCTCCCTCCTGCCAGCATCACAGTGTTTCCATGTCCGGTTGCTTCCTGTGTGTTTGCTTTTTAATTTTTAGAATTTTACTTTGATTTCTTATTGTTTGACAATTTCACACATGACTTCATGTGTGCTGTATGGCCTCAAAGTTGTTTGCGGTAGTTGTTTAAATTTGGCATTTTTCTCCTTGCCACAGATGCTTCCTGTAAATCTATAAAATCACTTTTGCTGTTCACAATGCAACTGTAAATTTTTTATATTTTCTTGATATTTAGTCATTTGCCTCACACACCAGAATTATATTGACATCAATATTTATTTTATTCTTTACACATAATTAAGTTTTCTATGTACCACAAAATATTCGCAGATATTTTTATGAGTAGGAAATTATTGGTAATTGGGGATGGGTCTATAAAACTTGACTTAGGAAGTAATACGCGAGTCACTCTGCAGGGATCCATCAGGAAACAAAGCGGAAGTTTTCGCTGTTATTTCTCTGACTTTATATCGCTGTTACTTTTTTCATTTTTGTATTCCATCTGTTTGGGGATTTTAAACATTTTTGCCAGACGTTTGGATTTTATTCAAAATTGCAATGTGTATATTTTAATCTAAGATTTTAATTTGATTTTGGTCAACTTATTTGGAGCCTTTAAAAAAAATAGCATTTGCCAGCTTGTTTGGACCACAACATGAACTGATTTAGGCCCTCAGGTATCGACATTTTAAATACCGCTTCGAAATGCATTTACATAATTGTCACAAACACGAGTTCGTCTGCATGCAGCCACACTTCTCTATGAAAGTATAAAGAAAAGTCTTCAATGCTTTCACTTGGGTAAGATGTGGATTAGAAGATGTCGTGAGGAACGTGTCATTCCAAAACACAACACCAAGAGCTGGTGGGACTGCACAGAGCTTGTCATTCTGGGCACGCATCACCAGCTTTCGTTCTCTGGCGAGTACCAGGGACAGCGATTTGAATAGGGAAAACAGCAGAACTTCTAGAGCATTCTGATGAGGTAAATATAAGCCATGAAAATCCCAGTGGTGTGTCAGCTCACCAGCACTATGACAACCACCTGAAGTCAGTTCATAGAAGGGAAGAATTTTGGAGCCAGAGAGATGGGTCGGTGGTTAAGAGCACTGGCTGCTCATCCAGAGGACCAAAGGTTCCCCACACCCATGTCCGGCAGCTCACAGCTGCCTGTAACTTCAGCTCCAGGGGATCTGATGCTCTCTCTGGCCTCCAGAGGCACTGCACTCACACGCGCGCGCGCGCGCACACACACACACACACACAATTTAATGATGATAAATTCTTTAAAAATGAAGAGGAAAGTTTATTTGGGCTCATGTCTTGCCAGATTCAGTCACAGATTAGTTATCTTGTTGCTTGTGGGGGTGTCGAGGCCACAAACCTCTCCCCACATGCATGGGGAGTGAAAACCAAAGACAAGGAGAATAGACCCCGCATCCCTGCGAAGTCGTGGTCCAGAGCATCTGAACCCTCACTCCCCTCTTAGTGATCACACCCATCCCAGAGGGTCCAAGCCTTTAGAACAAGCTGGGGGGAAAGCCCAGGTCCAACCACAGAACAGTCCATGTTGAACCAAGAACCAGTCACTCTGGCTAGGACTTTCTTGGGATTTCTTTTGGGTTATCTGCTCCTTGGAATCTGGTTTTCGAGGTTGAGTGCAGTCCTGTTTTAGCCTCTGACATTTCTCCTTCTTTCTCCCATAGGTCCTTTGTCGTGGGGTCCTATTTGTTCTCGGTGGAATGTTCACACCCCAGTCCATTCACTTCATTTACCTCTTTCTATTCTTTCCCTGAATTCCAGAGATAACACCGACAACTAAGGAAAAAATAATTATTCTTGGCTGGGCTTCCAAACAGTGAGACGTCACCTTTCCTCTGTCCTGTGTGTTTGTGACCTTTCATTATCAGATTTGGTTTCAATCCATTTCTGTGGTTTTTATTTTGACTGATCTTAGGAAATCGGTTTCTGGATAACTGAAATGTATTTGGGCTCTTTAATTACATTAATACTATAAATGGCTGTAAGAACCCAAAGTATATACTAGTTCAACCTGGAGGAAGCTCGTTTCTTATAAACCGTGATGGTTGGTCATTGTCAACTTCACTGCATCGGGAATTACCTAGGAGATACAACTTTGGTTGTGTCTGTAAGAATATTAGTCAGGGGCAGGGAAAACACACCTGAATGTGGGTAACACTGAGGGTAAAGAGGAAGTGAGCCCAGCACCGCATTCGCCTGTCTGTGTGATGGTGGACTCTTCGTGACCTCTTGGCCTGCAACTGTGCCTTCTCCACATGACAAGAGTGTAAGGCAAACTATGAGCCCAAACAAGCCCTTCCTTCCTAAGTTGCTTCTGTGGTGTATTTTGTCATAGAAAGAAGAAGAGAAAGGAAGACACTCAGGAGCTTGGCCCCACAGTGGGCGCCGTATGTGGGGAGTCTCCTGCTCCTGCTCTGTGAGCGCCGTGATCCCTGTACCCTGCTGGGTTCAGGCTGTCTGTGCTGAGTCCACAGAGTGCAAGATTCTTGGTGAAAGAGAAAAGTGCCTGATGGCTTCTGTACCCTCGGTGGCCCTGGCCTCGCAGTGGCTCACAGCACATCCACCCATGTTAACCTCTGGCTGTGGAAAGAGGAATTCTCGTGAGGCCTTCATCGTAACATGCCCTTTTTCAAGTCCCACCAGACGAACAGGGGACGAGACTGCACAGGAAGTAGCAGTTTTGTCATGAAGACCAGGAAAGCAAGTGTGAGCAAGGAAATGTGTTGAGCATGTCTGTTCCCGCCCACAGGAGCCGACGACCTGGGAAGATCTGGTCCTTACAACTCCCTAAGTGTAAGAAGATGAAGGGAGGAAGTTTGGGTGACAAGGGTTAGTGACATAAACACTACATATTGCTGATTTTTATTCTGCTGATGGGGTTAGTTGTGGTTAAAATATGGGCTCCCTGCCAGAGTCTGGGGTGTCTTCCTTGTAGAACCTTGGGCTAGTCAATTTTCTTTTTTAAAAAATTTTTAATAATTCTTTAGAGATTTCTGTACTCTGCAGGTTAGCTTTTCTATGCATCTATTTCTTCTTCCATAAAACAAGGATAAAAATAAGTACTTTATAGCTAGCACCTAAACTGCTTTGAAGAAGTCACGGCATATAGCATACACTCAGTGAACAGTTGGTTATAATAGGAATGGCGGATATTCTTTTTGGAATTATTATTCACTCTCTCAGAATCACAGATACCTCTTAAGTATGAGCAACTATGGGCTCTGAAAGAGGAATCTCTTGACAGAGTTTTACAAAAGAGGAGGAGGAGCAGGAGGAGGAGCAGGAAGAGGAGCAGGAGGAGGATCTACTAGAAAACTATCGCACTTATTTAATTCCAAGGCCATCTACTATTTTCTCCGCCTTCTGATGGTATTTTCAATTTGTTTTCACAAAAATCAGTATTTTTCTGTTTCTCCATTAAAATAGATTTTATATGGGGCGTATATAAACATTGTAGAAAGTAAAATTAAACTCTCCCAAGTGTGGGGACAAGTAGGTAGAAAGGGTGACTCTGAAATCCAGGTTCCCGGGAAGGCTGCCAGAGCCGGTGGCTTTGCTGCTTCGAGGACCAAAACTCTCAGGAGGATGAGGGAGGGGTGCAGTGAGGAATTTCCCAGGGGAGACCTGAGGTGGGGGGGTCAGTTCGTGTGGACAGAACCAACACTGCCTGGCTGAACTTTCTTGCGACAAAGGCAGAGCATCATCTGGGCTCCATCTTCACTTTGTCGTCGTACTTCTCATCCGGGTTTTTCCCATCAGTCCTGCCCCGACTTGATCCACTGCATCTAATTCTTCATAAATCAGGTGAACTTCACAGTGATGTTGGCAGTGGCTTTCCCAGCTCAAGAGTGTTACTCGGTCTCCAAACAATGCGGTGTGAACCCGTTGTTTGCTGGCCACACTGGCCTTTGTGGGTGCTGAAAACTTTGATTTATAACTGTGGATAATGGATGACTGTGGGGTAGGGGACCATAGCTGCTCCTTCTTTAATCTCCGTTTGCTTAGAGATCCATGTCATGCAGCATTCTCAAGGGAATGGGCTGGGAAATTTCCCATCTCCCTGAAGGGAGAACATTCATCATGGCCAGGAGTGTGTTTGTGAAAGTGCAAAACACAAAAGTCAGGCCACCTCGAGGCAGCCCGGCACAGAATGGGTGTTAAGGCTAATGCATTCATTGTGGCACTGTTAAAGAGAAGCTGAGCTGTTTGGTGAATCACATCTGTTTACTACTCCCAAAACAAAATTTGACACTGGTACTTCAAATCACTGGTTTTGAAAAGTAGCTTCCAGAGTTTCTGTTGAGTTGTTGAGTAGGAAGCAGTTGAAAGCTCTTTTGCAAAAGTCTCTTCTATCCACTAATGAAAATAGAGAATTCTTTCCTTGGGCTCCTACCACAGTGTCGCCTGCCACAGCTGTCCTCGTCCCAGCCTCTGTTCCAATTCAAGTCCTGCTTCCGCACCCTGTCATTTTTAGGTTACTGGTTCTAAGGGAGTCCATCCAGTGCTTGAAACTGACATTTCTTAAGATTCAAAGATTGGTGCAAAGTTTCTGAAGGTAATAACAGATTCTTCTCAAGAGCTACAAAGTCAACGAAATAACCTGTTCAAAAAGTTACAGTAGAGAATTTATCATTTATTTTTCTATTTGCTTTTATTTTCTCCTTTAAAAATCACTTTGCGGGACTGGAGCGGTGGCTCAGCAGTTAAGAGCACTGACCACTCTTGCAGAGGACCCGGGTTGGATTCCCAGCACCCACATGGCTGCTAACAACCATCCATAGCTCCAGTTCCAGGGGAATCCGACACTTTCTTCTGACCTCTGTGGGCATTGTACAACACAGGTGCACTTACACACATGCAGGTAATACACTCGTACAAAGAAATGAATGAATGTGTGTATATGTGTGTGTGTACATGTATGACATGAAGCACGATGACAAAATTTGAGGCAAACATCACAGAAATACAGAATTACATTATACAGCAAATTTTGGGTGGTTTGTGTACACAATTATTTTAATGATTGAGGAATGATCATTAATGATGTTCAGGGATAAATTAAAGTAACAAAGACTATTTAGAAATTATTAGCACTGCAGGATCCTGGATCATGTCTCATAAATACGTGCCCACTGATAAAGACCCTGTTGAAATTCTGTTTGGCACCCACTGGTTGTATTTGGTGAATTCATGACAGAATTGTTTGAAATCAGGTGGAAGACAGTGCCCAGATGTTGGTCCATTAGTTCTCCAAGTCTCCACTTGATGACAGGCCAGTCCATGGGCCTTGGAGGAGCCTCCCTTGGCATTGACCTGATGTGGAAGGTGACGTCAATCCAAGTTTACTGATATAGCTTATCAGAAATATATTTGTTATCCATATGACATTTGACAGGAATTAAAGTCCATAGTTAACCAGAACAAAAGCATAAAGTGACAGCGATGTGGGACATTTTTGTGGAATTAACGAATCATTCCTGTAAAGCAAGTCCCTCTTCCTTACGGAAGCCAGCCAGTTTAGTGCATCTCCAAATAAACCCGCTTCCACAATGGTGTGAGTCAGTTTAATTTTAACTAATTTATTAATTAAAAGATAGACAATAATGGAGGACATGGAATGGGGGACAGGGTTAGTGGGGAGGGGCTTGAGAGAGGCAGAGACCTGAATGTGATCAAAACTCATTGTATGAAATTCTCAAATCAATAAAGAAATATGAAAAATAAATAAACCCATTTTGGGGCTGGGGTATGGCTTACCCAGCATGTATCGTGCCCTGGATTCCATCCCTAGAAGCAGAAGAAGCAAATGTAAGTGAATAACTATGCCATAGATGTAAGAACCAAAAGGATTTAAGGTAAAAGGCGTACTATAGGATATTCTCAGGCTGGAGAGGTGGCTCAGCGGTTAAGAGCACTGACTGCTCTTACAGAGGACCCGGGTTCAATTCCCAGCACCCACATGGCAGCTATGAACCATCCTTAACTCCAGTTCCAGGGAAATCCGAAGCCCTCTTCTGACCTCCGTGGCATTGCACAACACAGGTGCACTCACATACATGCAGGTAACACACTCATACACATAAATAGAAATAATAAAATATTTTTTAATGAAAACAGTCTACTACAGGGTATTCTTTAGCCAAACTTAACATATTTGTCCTTTGTTCTCACAGTTTTGACTCTCACAAGCAATGTTTAACTTGGTTTTTAAAGTTTTTTAATTGAAATTTTGTGCAATATATTTTGATCATATCTAGACCCTCTCCCTATCTGTATCTCTCTTAGAATACCCTGTCTGATTCCATGTACTCTAAAATAATATATATATTTTATTACCCTAATGTATATTATGGTTAACCAAACTCCAGTGAATGAACCTACACTTACGGGCATTTGGGATAGGCCTTAATAGATATAATATATAATATTGATATATGTAGAGAGAGAAATAAAAAGTCATAACCCAAGTGTCCTTAAGTGTGGGTCCATTCACTGGAGTCTGGTTAACATCCCCAGAGTCACACCCACTCTACTCCTCCCAGAAGCCATTGGTTGCTGATACTTCCTCAGAGAGGGGTGGGGTTTCCTATCCATTGCCCCAGTTCTTTGCTGGGATTTTGCCTGGCTTTAGCTTATGTGGTAATTGTGCATGCTCTCACCATTACCGTGAGCCCAGCTGTCTAGAAAATCTGTTTCCTTGTGCTCATCCAACCTCTGGCTCTTACAATCTTTCTGCTCCCTCTTCTACAATGATCCCTGAGCCTTGGGAGGAAGAAGTTATAGGTGTCCTATTCAGGGATAAGCAGTATCTTATTATCTGTGCATTGGCCAGTTGTGGATTTCGGTGTTAATCACTGTCTGCTGCATAAGGAAGCTTCTCTGGTCAAGAGTTCAGAGATGCACTAATCAGTAGATGTAACAATAAGTCATCAAGAGATGGTTTAATACTATGTCTATTTACCAGAATAATAAACTAGTGGGCTCTCCTCTAAGGCCTGTGATCAGTTAAGCCACAGGTTTCTAGGCATCAAAAGAAAACAGAAGGGCCCAGTTAGGGTTAGGAACCGAACAGGGAGATCTCCAAAGCTGGAACAAATGGCCGACTAAATGTTCACCATCTTGAGTAATCAGAGAAATGACAGTTAAAATCACCTTGAGATTTCATCTTACCCTAGTCAAAATGTCCAAGATCCGAAACGCAAACAACCACGGGTGCTGTTGAGGGCGTGGGGAAAGAGGAACTCTCACTGCTGCTGGGAATGCAAACTGCTGTGGCCACTGTGGAAAGCAGTGTGGAGATTCCTCAAAAAGCTAGAAAGAGATCTACCACATGACCCAGTCACACCACGTTTGTATATGTCCCCAGAGGGTTCTACATCCCACCACAGAGGTACTTGCTCATGCTTGTTTACTGCTGCTCTATTCACAATAACTAGGAGGTGGAAGCAACTGCTGTCCATCAGCTGAGAAATGGATAATGAAAATGTGGCACGTTTACAGTGGGATATTATTCGGCTCTTAAGAAAAACGAAATTATGAAATCTGCTGGTAAATGGATGGAACTGGAAAACGTCATCCTTATGAGGTAATCCAGACCCAGAAAGACAAGCATCACATGTTTTATTCCCGTAAATGGATGCCAGCTTTGAATTCTTACATATGTGTGCTTCAATTAAAGCCATAGAGGTCAGGGAACTAGTGAACAGACATGGGGGTTGGGGAGGCTTCTTGGGAGGGAGGTAGAATGCAGTGATGCAAAGGGAGGAGGGGATAATGGAGCAGGAAGGGTTCGTGAGGTGTAAGATGGGAGGGCAGGCCAGAGGGGAGTGGGGGGGAGGCTTAGCAAACTCTAAAGGCCTCTAGAAAAAGTCATGTGGAAACTTACCACCATAAAAATTTAAAGTATATACATGTGCATTATAAAAAGAGATTAACATGAGTTACCCTATAATAGAGGGATATCGCCCCCTACCAGACATCATAGGCTAGCTTAAAATACTCATAAAGACAAAAATATTCTTCAATTAAAAAAAAAAAAAAAAAAAAAAAAAAACCCCCCAAAAAAACCCCCCTTTTTTTTAAAAAAAAAAAAAAAAAAAAAAAAAAAAAAAAAAAAAAAGCCCTATATCAGGAATGGATTCCCTTTTTTGAAGCTATTGACCAGGAGTCCCACAGACTCTCAAACACTACTGACCATTGCCCCTGCTCTTAGTTATCCACCAGAACTTGACAGTAAGACCCCACTGCTGACGACACTACACACATGAGCTGTAGAACAAACAAGGACAAATCAAGCTGGTGCTGACTGCAAAGCTTCATCTCTTCTGACCAGCTTTCATAGAGCTGGAAGAGACAGTTAACCTCACCCAGCTGTGAATCCTGTGGACTACAACTGGCCTGGCAAGATGTGCCCGCTGGTGAAATAGCATCATGAACATTGTGGGAGTCACCAGCCAGTTTATCGTTGGATTTAAGGTCTGCTTCACAAGATGGAGCCCATACCTGACCCTGATATCAGGCCTAGGAATTTGTGGCTAAGTGTCTTAACTTGTTTCACACAGTGTTTTCATTTTAAGAAACACCCACAGTTGCTTTTGCCATAATCGCTTGTGCTCTGGAGAAGGGAAAGCTGTAAAATTATCGTCCTGGGTGTTTCCACTGAACAGCTTTCTGGGTTTTTTCCTATAGAACGGATATTGTCACCTTAGGGAACAAGGGTTTTTATTAGACTTTGGGGATACTGTTCTTGGTGTGGACGATGAATTTCTTTTTACTTAAGAAAGTTCAGATTAGACAAAAATAAAATATTCATAGTAGTAAGGAGATACAAAGGCCCCGTCCCAAACTGTCTAACTTGTAACCGTAAGTAGACAGGGATTCTATCCACAGCAGCACGTCCCTCCTGACCAATTGATACACAGTGCCTCTCAGTAACCATCTCTTGTTCAGAGTCACACTCCATTTTCCCGTAGGGAAAAGAGATTGTTTCCCATCGCAAAAGGCATAAAGTAATCCATCATCTGAGAAGTACTACATACATATTATTAAAATAAAATATGAAGTTGATTGGCTGTGTTCCAGAAAAGCCAAGCTAGGTTAAAGAACACAGAGGCTTCTTCTAGCTTGGCATACAATTATTTAATTACTAGGATTTCTCCAGCATTGTCTCTGGCAGAAGCAGCCGCTTTGTCCTGGGGTTCAGATTAAATGTTTTGTCAGAAGAACCTACTGAAGTATCTTTATGGACAGCCCGTCAGTCCCCCAGGCAGGCTGTGTCAACTCCAGTAAAGTGAGACAGATTTGTTTTACAGATTTATTATTTTAAATTATGTGTATATGTGAATCCAAGTGCCCACAAAGGCCACACAAAGGTGCCAGTTCCCTGGGGCTGGAGTTATAGGTAGTTGTGAGCCAGCTGATGTTGGTGCTGGGACCTGGCAAGAGCAGCAAGCGCTCTTGCCCACTCAGTCAACTCCCCAAAGTGAGGTGGATCCTTTTTGGTGCTTTATATAGAGAGGTGAACCTGTACCATCCCATCTTGATGCTTTCTGAGGTAGTAGGGCCACTGTCTCCAGTAACCAAAGCTGGAATCTGGACCCAGCTGTCCCAGGAGTTTCTGATTTCCCTAAGGAGTAAAGTCACCAGGTCTCAGAGGGAAATCCAAACAGAAGTGGGGAGCTGGGAATCTCGCCTTTCAGAAATTTCTGTCCTAGGAAATAGCAGCTTTCAACCAAACTTTCAACTGGACACTTTTCTTTGTTTTATGCCTGCTGCAGAGCCCACCATCTTTCCCTCATGGGGTCGATATAAATTTTATCGACTTCACAATTAGGTTTTCGTTTGTTTAGATTTTTTCCCCACTTACTCTCTGAGTAGTCATAGCGGTAAATGCATGCAGCTAAGGATGACTAGAATATTTGTGGAGTGGGCACTAAAAAGCATTTCTCACACTAAAACAGTTGGATACATTTAAAAGCACTCTGGAAATTGAAATCTGAACATCTGTATAAAAAAATGCAGAATGTGTAATGCGCTGCAGCGGCCGTCAGCACTCACGTAGAGAGGTTGAGTTTGGGGTTTATTTTCCCTCTGCGGTGCCCCGTGGTCAGAGTGTTGGCTCTGCATATTCTGCAAGATATCTCCAAATTGATAAAGCTGTGTCCTTCAAGGTAGCTGAATCAGAAGATGCCTGGGAAGAGATTTATTTTCAGCATCTGTGCTGTGGTGTTGGTGCTGGCTGTTGCACTCAAATTAAGAAAGGATTGCAGTGCAGAGCTCTGTTATGGACTTGTAGCGTTTAGATAATTGAAAGGCTACGCTCTGCCTCGCTACAGCTGGAGAAGATTCTTTCCAAGCCTGGGGAAGAGGGGAACAAGTGCTTACAGCCAGGATGCAGGATCTGCTGAGCAGGCACTTGGGATGGAGGAGGCGGGGCCTGACCACAGCGCTGCAGAGTTCATGGGATCCTCTCCATCTGTCACCGGACAGAGCAAAGTGTCCAAGCAGAAAGTGAGCGTGGCGCTTCTGAAGGACAGGGTGGCCGGGCAGACACTCTAAGCGCCTTTCACGCTGTTTCCTTCGGGCTTTTGTTGTGTATTTTTGCTTGCCCAAGATTTTAAAGATTTATTTTTATTTGTGATCCAGATCCCCTGGAGCTGGAGTTGCAGGTGACTTTCAGTCATCTGGCTTGGCTGGGAACCATACTGGGGTCCTCTTCAAGAGCGGTGCTCTTAACCATTGAGCCATCTCTCGGGTCCTACCCAAGATTTAAAAAGTAAATACAAACACTGAAACTGTGCTTGCAGTCCATGTTTGCGCTGTGTGTGGGCAAGCTCCCTCCAGAGTGGAGAAGGCTCCGAGCCACAAACTAGCTCCTGGTGTTTGCTACCGTTCTCTTCTCCTTCTTTTTATTTTTAATTACAAATTGTCAGTTTCATACATTTATATACTTCATTTTAGTCATATTTCCTCCCACCCTCCATTGTCCCGTTTCCCCTCCTGCTAGAACCCTTTGTCTTTGTCAACAGAGCTCCTTCCTCCTCACTCGCCTGTATGGGACCCTCTGAATTTAGCCAGAGGCGGCAGGAGTTAGTCATGGGCACAGTGCCGACTTACCTGTGGCGCTGATAAAGGTGTTACCTCCTCCCCCCGTAGCCCTTCGCTCCCCCATCCCGGCCTCACAGAGCTCCTGTCCCTGATGAGCTGCTGGCACCGGCCTCCTGCGGGTCTTGCACAGATGCCCAAGGCTGCAGTGAGTTGGAGCGCAGTGGCCAGGGCGTATCCAGAGACGTCTGCTGCCGGCTCCCCAACCTCAGCTCTTACATTCCTTCGCCCCCATCTTCTGCGATGCAAGCCCCCACGTAGGGCCGGGTCCCCACCCGCCACCTTCCCCTACTGTTCCTGGCACTTTGGCCACTTAGGCTCTTTCCATCCCACTTTTAGTGCCGTGTTTTCCAGGGAGCGCTTGACGTGTGTAATGTCTTTTAACTCCAGCCCTTGTCCAGAACCGTCAAAACCTGGTCCCGCTCAGCACTGCAGTCCTCTCCTGTGCTCTTCTTTCCCTTTCCTTGGCACAAGGCCAGGAGGAGAGCACTTTATGAGAGCGCGGATGGCTTGTGAGAGTTTGTGTGATGCATCTGCCTCTCCTGTACATTATTCTGCTTTGATTGTGTGGACGGTTCTCCACTGGCTGGGTTCCCAGACAGTGTCACCTGAATACCGGCCTGAGATGTCTGGGAGGATGTGATGTGATGGACAGTCCTTCTGACATCATTATTAACTCTTTCCCGTTCATTGAGGAGGTGGAGAAAGAAGTCTGAGTTGACAACTCGGAAAAACCAAGACATTCCTTACAGCAGAGTGTATCTGGGTGGACGGGCTTTAATTTCTTTCTTTCTTTTTATATAATTTATTATTTTTATTTTATGTGTATGGATATGTTGCCTGTATGTATGTAAGCGTGCCCGTGTGCCTCACCCAGTGCCTGCAGTGGTCAGAACAGTGTCGGATCCCATGAAACTGAAGATATAGATGGTTGTTAGCTGCCATGTGGATGCTGGGAACTGAACCCAGGTCTTCTGCAAGAGCAGCCAGTGCTGTTAACCGCTGAGCTCTCTCTCCAGCTCCAGATAGAAAGGTTTTTATACAACAATATTCCAGTTGCCAGGTCTAATGAAATGGCAGCCCATCTCCACTGAAAGCTCAGGTGCTTCCAGTGTGACCTCTCACACCGTAGCCGCTGTGCTCGGGGGCAGGTGGCTGATTCGAATTCTGCTCATGATGAGCCCACTTCCCTTCAGGAGCTTTGCCTCCCTCTACCCTGCAAGCTTAGGTTTTCTGTTCCCAGCACACTACGAGCTCCTCTGTTCATACAAGTATCTGGCTTGGAGCAGATTGCTGTTGCTTATTTTATTATCGTTGCTATTGTTATTTCTAGTGAGCACTGGAGTCACCACTTCTCAGGGCCTCCTGCGAGATGCATCTTACAGGTCATCCCCACAGTGTTGGTCCGACTGTCGCTGCATCATGCTGGGGTCGTGTTCTGAGCTCCTTCGCTAGTGTATGATGAATCATTTACTCTCGATCACTTTCCCCATTGCCTGCTGTGCGCCTACGATGAGAGGAAGAGGTGTTTAGGACCACACTGTTCAACACATGGATACTCAGATCGTCTGGGTGTTGTTCAAATGCAGGTTGTGATGCCTACAGTTCTTCATTCCTGAAAGTCATCTCTTGATGTGGTCCCTGCAGTACAAGTGCATGGGCACACTGTAAACATACAGTTTGTATTTCAAGCCAGGTAGGAACTCACAGACTGCCTTAACAGTGGAGAAACAATAGGAATGGACATTTGGCTAGCGGGGCTCTTACTGAGTGCAAGTGATATCCTGTGCTAAGTGACTGTGAGCTAGCCCAGATGCTGTGAGAGGCCCAAACCCTTAACCAATAAGAGCATGGCAGGCAGGCTCTGCAGCAGAGGATGCCGTGACACCAGGGGGGACACGGAGCAGCTCTGCCCATCTGGGGCCACGGAGCCATCGAAGCTGATGACAGTTCATCCAAGTCCTGAAGGGCGAGAGGTTTCCACGCTCCAGAGGTAGTGACAGGGACGTGCCCATCAAAGGGCACAAGACACACGCAGCAAAGTGGGTTGAAGCAGCTCGCAGTTTCTGAAGCCGGTTCGGGAGTTCTAGATGTGTTTTCGTCTTTTCGCCTCCTTTTTTTGTTTTTTAAATAATCTCTGCCGTGCGTGTTAGATCTGGCCTAGTGTCCTAGTGTGCTTCTCAGTTGCTGTGATGAAACACTGATCAAAACTGACTTGGGAAGGAAAGGGTATTGTCCAGACCTAAAGGAAAGGCCGGGGCAGGAGGGGGCAGTGCCCCAAGGACAGTGCTTCCATTAGACCTGGTGGTTCACTCCACACACCCACAGTCTGTGTCATTACAGAGGACACGGCTCGAAGCCATTTTCCAGCCCGTCCATGGCTATCATGATCTCCTTGAAGTTCTCCCCATGGAGGCCTGCCCCTTACCGGGGCAGAGGTAGCTGAAGGTTCATCAGACATGTCTCACAGGCTTGTTGAACACATACTGTATCTTCGTCGGGCAGCAAGTTTGCTCTGAAGGGAACCAGGGAGGCACTAGCATCCTTACTTCACACACTCCAGCTTCTCTCAAAGTCCCGTCCTCAGTCCACAAGGCCCAAGCTGTGGCATTTCTCCCAATTTCTGCCCAATTTCTAAGCTTCAGGGCCTCTTTTGAATTGTGTATCTGTCTTCCCATAGATGTGTGAGAGGGAACCGAGGGGTGGCCACCCCACTTGAAGAGAAAGGGGAAAGAAATGTGGGGTGTGTCTTCAGGCCACTCTGAGGGCTGGTCCTCCACCCTGGTCTCCAGTCTGATGCATTTTCCCTTTGCTGCACAGTCTCGCACAAGTACCTGTGATCTCCACTGCGGCCCAGGGACCGCCGTCCGTCACCGGGATGTGTTGGCAGAACACTGAGGTCTTGCTCCCTCCCCAGGCCTTCTGATTTACTTAGTGTAAGATAGGTCGGGTCCTTCTTAACCGGCCTGTGTGCATACATCGTGCTTACTGTTGGGTTTCATAAGCACATTTTCAACAGGTTCTAAATTTATTTCTGTGGCTGGGACAAAACCCTGACCAAAAGCAACATAGGAAAGGGTTTATTTGGCTGTCATTGTGGGGAAGTCAAGGCAGAAACTCGAGCCCCTCCTCACATGACATCCACAGTGGAGAACTCAGAGGGAGGACATGGCTCCTTGTCGGGTGCTGCTGTGCACTCAGCTTGCTTTCTTTGCTCTCACACAGTTCAGGGGCTAGCCTAGGGAATGATGCCACCGACACTGGGCTGAGCTTTCCTGTCCCAGTTAACACAGGCAAATCCCTCACAGGCATGCCCTCAGGTCCCCCATGCACGTAATTCTACACTGAGACTCTTCCCAGCTGACTTCATGTTGTGTCAAGTGGAGAACTGAAAGAGCCAGTACATGGTTACAGGATATACTTCGATGTGCCCCTCCCCCGCCCTCCCTTCCTCTCCCTGCCCTCTCCTTCATTTGGCTTGTTCTCCCAAACAGTTACCTTCCTCCACTTTTGAGCTGTGTGTGATTTTATTTCTGTATAAAATCTAGGATCCACAAAGGACAGGAAACATATTTCTTTCTGAATTAGTCGGAGTCTAATTCGCTTAATATGATGATCTCCAGTGCATGCATTCTCCTGCAATGACAACTTCATTGTGTGTGTCTGAATACAGTTGTGCTGTGTGCATTTTATTGATTCCCTCCATCCACTCCTCTGAGGAGGCCACCTAGAGGATGCACTGGGCCTTTCAGTGATCTTGAGAAACGAAAAAGAGCTTTCAAGGTTGTAGATTCAAGGTCCCCGGGAATAGTGCTCCATGTCACCCGTCAGACTCATTCCAAATGCAGATGCTTGGGTTCCGTAGCAGACTTGGGATACAGATAGTCTGGGGGTGATGCCAGAAACAAGCGTCCTAAGTGACTGTGACACAGCCACTCCCTGGCCATACATCCTCCCAACAGGTTTATGATGTGGAACATAGTGACCAGCTGCCTGCTATTTTCTCTGAAGCCAGAGCTTGGGAGAAATGTCTTTAAATGCAAACGACAGTAGAGGCCATTTGTATTTGCATGAAGAGATTGCTTTTTCTGGTGCTTTTGGCTGCCAACAGCAGGAATAGAGAGCCGGGAGAGGCTCTTGGAGTCTGTCCGGGGTAGCTAGGGTACTGAACCACCAAACAGAAGGGGAAAAGGGAGCAGGATGGTGTCCTCTGGAGAAAGCCAGAGTACCAAGTACATCACCTGACAGCACTTCAGTCTCAGTCCTTCCTCCTGTGTTTTAAAATGAAGGGCCGAGTCTTCCAAGCCCGCATCTCTCCTGGAAGATCTCAACGTGGTTGAAATCTTTGGAATAGCCCTGCACCACCACCGGCAGGAAGCAGGAAGTGGCCCAGGAGGCTGGGCCATGGCACAACTAATTCTGTCATATTTTGGTATCTCCACTGGGCGTTACCTCCACTAGATGTCACTGATCCCGATGATGGATGATGGTTTCTAAGAGAATTCCGATTTGGGGACAATGGGCTTGGCAAGGTGTCAATGGATATAATTGTGTTTAAACTGAGAATGTGTGTGATACCTTTGGAGGGGGAGAGGAAACAAATGCTTATGCCAAGCTGGGGGCCACTAGGGACCTGTACCTGACATTTTATGCAGAGTCAAAGCCTCCAGCTCCTTGACATGAGGTGTCACTCATCAGCTTCAAGACACCTCGTAACACTCGCCACCCGTCCCACTACAATTTAGAAATTTACCTCCTTCTTCTTCTTGGGTCTTAGCATGTAGCCCTGGCTGGCCTGCAGCGTACTAGGTAGGCCGGTCTGACCTAAACTCACAGAGGTCCTGCCTCTGCCTCCTGAGTGGTGGGATTAAAGGCACGTACAACCACACCCACTGAAACTCATTATTTGTAATGCTGCCATTTTGGGCCTGGTAGTGACTCTAAGCTTTGAACTTGATCTTATTTGACCTTTTGTGTCTCTACCACATGGTGAGGTACACCGGTGTTTGAAGCTCTGAGGGAAAGAGGCAAGAGAGGAGAGGAGGTTAGCTCATCTTACCTGAGTGGCTGGTGCCGCGGGGAGAGACTACATTTTTGCCTGCCAGAGTTTCAAGAGGATTAATCCAGGGTTAGCCCACATGGCAATCACATGCAGGGTCAGACAATTGGGAAGACACTAGGAACAGCAGGCTGTGCAGTGGAATCTAGTTTTGAGGGCTTCCTCAGCCGTGAGGTATGCCTGAGTGAGGTGCCCTCTGCAGTTGGCTGAAATCACTCTGGTCAGCCTGTGGAGTGGGTGAGGCTGGCCAGGCAGACCTGGGTTGGATTCCTGGCAGCTGAAAAGCATCTCCCCTTGTCACTAACCATGCTTTATAGGCCATTCTCTCTGGCTATCTTCGGCTTAAAGAAAATTCACTCCCCTGGCCTCTCTAGGGAAAGTCATTCATAGTTCTCACCTTTTCTTGACCAAAGTCCAGTGAAGCCTCCGGGGTGATACAAGCCTGCCCAGGCCATCTGTGGGTTTCCCTATTCGACAGTGCATGATGGAGAGGATGGAATGTGTGGGCAAGCTATCAAAGAGAAAACAGTGATCTAACAGAGCAGGAACGCTTAGAGAGAAGCATTTCATTTATAATTGTCTTAGAAAAGAACAACCTACTGGGGGAAAAAGTTCATCCGAAAAATAGGCAGATTAAGATGCATATGCATCGTTGAATCAAATTATATCTTCTTAGATATCATTATACTATTAAGATTTCTCCATTACTGTCAATTTTCCTCTGACTTTTTCATGAGTATTGTCAGAATAAAAAGAAAAAGCCTTCATCCTGCAGTAGGTGATGCCTAAACACTAGTATAGAGGCTGCCCTGAGGCCACCATGTCGTGGAAGGTCACTGCGGGTCTCGGCCTTTGCTATCCAGGCTTCATCTCTCCAATGCAGGAATCAGAACAGTGTTGGATACAGCGAGATTCAAAAAGGATTTCAGAGAGCTTGGCCTCCCTTCACCCAGAACTGGTTTCTCTCCATTGGTGCATGCAAGCTCACCCCCCATGCAGGCAGGAAAGCCACTGGAAGGCATCACAGCTTCCTGTACACACTCCCTTAGGCACCACATTAGCCCTGGATCTCAATTCAATACACCCCAGAAAGAGGTGCAGCAGGAGTTGGTCCCAACCGTCACTGGTCCCCCTTTTCCGTGAACATGTGTTCGGAGAAAGGTCTCCATCTAGAAGCAGGTAGAGTCTTGGGCCTTGTGAAGACTTGCTAAGTTTTGACTTGTATCTAAATTTATGTCGTCATTCTCATTATTAAACCCTTAAATTATTTTTATTATGTGTTGAGTCTTTCCATGTGAAACTGTGTGGGGTTGCTGGATGGAGCTCACATGTACTTTGAATTCTCAGAGCCAGGCCCAGAACTCCAGTCCTTCAGCCAACATCCTTTCAGGGGGCAGGGAACAGGTTTAGGTAAAAATTTTACTTTTCTTGGACATTTATCTTATCATCAGTTTTCTGAGGCAGGGTCTTGCTGTGTGGCCAGTGCTGGTTTCCAGCTCCTGATCTTCTCCTTCAGCATCATGTTTTCTGGGATTACAGACGTCGCCCACCCATCACACCAAGCTGTTTTACCAGATTCTGAAAGAAAATATGTTCAGGTACCTTAAGTAAGGTGTCGCCCACAGCTCAGCCTGGTCAGTGCTTCCTAGGTGAGCACACCAAAAAATGCTTAGCGAATTACATAACTACCCCACAATATGGTGTACCCAGCAATGGCATATTATATGTTAATAAGAATAAACAGAGTGCAGCTCTGTTTATAAAACAGTTTGTGAATCTCATGTGTACAATTGTGCACATTGTTTGAGTCAGTGTCAGGGTGTATGTACATGCATGTACACACATACATGCACACAGGTGTACATGAATAGCCTCCAGTTTAGATACTAGGGAAGTGTTTGCACCAGGCAGAAGGGACATCGACTTCTGGGGTGCTTCCGTCTGCTGGACATACTGTATTTTTTAATCTGAATGGTAGTCACGTGTGTTTGGTTCAAATTTATTGTGCTGTCTGTAATATAAGTTGTTTAATTAAAAGA
>NW_008338533.1:2302715-2437589 GCF_000622305.1 Nannospalax galili | reverse complement strand
GCCATTGTGTATCTGTGCCTGTAGCCATTGTGTGTCTGGTCCTGTGGCCATTGTGTGTCTGGTCCTGTGGCCATTGTGTGTCTGGTCCTGTGGCCATTGTGTATCTGGTCCTGTGGCCATTGTGTATCTGGTCCTGTGGCCATTGTGTGTCTCGTCCTGTGGCCATTGTGTGTCTGGTCCTATGGCTATTATTAAGTAAGGTGTCGCCCACAGCTCAGCCTGGTCAGTGCTTCCTAGGTGAGCACACCAAAAAATGCTTAGCGAATTACATAACTACCCCACAATATGGTGTACCCAGCAATGGCATATTATATGTTAATAAGAATAAACAGAGTGCAGCTCTGTTTATAAAACAGTTTGTGAATCTCATGTGTACAATTGTGCACATTGTTTGAGTCAGTGTCAGGGTGTATGTACATGCATGTACACACATACATGCACACAGGTGTACATGAATAGCCTCCAGTTTAGATACTAGGGAAGTGTTTGCACCAGGCAGAAGGGACATCGACTTCTGGGACGCTTCCGTCTGCTGGACATACTGTATTTTTTAATCTGAATGGTAGTCACGTGTGTTTGGTTCAAATTTATTGTGCTGTCTGTAATATAAGTTGTTTAATTAAAAGATAAAAAAATATTAAAAATTATTAATGGGCACTGAGGCAGAAAAATTACTTCAAACACTTTTATTCTGAGAGTAAAATGTTTTCACGATTGCATGATTTTCAGTGTTAGAGAGCTTTCACTCTGGTTCTCCACAGTTTACACTGAATCCAAACATTCTGCCTCCCCACAGTCTGCACACAATGGGCTTGGTCCTCTCATTCCTAATGAGTTCTAGGATGGGCATCCAGGCTCCTGAGACCCACTGTAAAGAGGGAGAAAGACAGTAAAAATAGAGTAAAACAAGTGCTTTGATAGCACTTTTAAAAAATTCCTAACAGGCATAAAAAGAAGTGACAGCTGTTTAGTGTACACATGTGCAAAAATTCAAAAGAAAACCCACAAGATTTGTGGCATCATAAAGGGCTCAGTCGTACATTCTGCCAGGACTGCACAGCGTCTGATACGATAGTCTACGTCTTCCCACCTGTCTCTTGTGACTGATGGATCCAGCTGGTTATAGACTTCAGTGTGTTTGTAGGAAGGCCTTGGAAGAATATGACCATCAGGTCTTCACTCTCCTGACGTGTCCCTCACCTGCAGCTGGAGGCGGCTCCTTTCACCTGCCCTGCAGATGGGTCAGATTGTCTTCTGCACAAGTGCTGGCCTCAATCAGCACACGCTAGGAGGTGCCAGCCCTGCTAGTAAAGGGAAAATCAGACAGACTTTGCAGAGCTAGAACCTTCTTTTCTATGTACAGCCATTTTTTAAATGCTTATTTTTAATTATATGTGTCTGTCTATATGTGGCAGCATGGATTTCTCAGGAATAGAAGGTCTGGGTAACCTCCCTCCTGACGGTGCCATGTGTCTGGTCCTGTGGCCATTGTGTGTCTGGTCCTGTGGACATTGTGTGTCTGGTCCTATGGCTATTGTGTGTCTGGTCCTGTGGACATTGTGTGTCTGGTCCTGTGGACATTGTGTGTCTGGTCCTATGGCTATTGTGTGTCTGGTCCTGTGGACATTGAGTGTCTGGCCATGTGGACATCGTGTGTCTGGCCATGTGGACATTGTGTGTCTGGTCCTATGGCTATTGTGTGTCTGGTCCTGTGGACATTGGGTGTCTGGTCCTGTGGACATTGTGTGTCTGGTCCTGTGGACATTGGGTGTCTGGCCATGTGGACATCGTGTGTCTGGCCATGTGGACATTGTATGTCTGATCCTGTGGACATTGGGTGTCTGGTCCTGTGGACATTGCCAGTCCCAACAGGGAAGCAGTGTAGGGCTGCCTGTTTCATAGCCAAGGCCCCAGAATAATGACACCAGGAGGAGTCCATGCAAAGCATGAGCCGTGGCCTTGGCTCCTGTGGGCTCCTGTGATTCTTGTCAGCTGATCAAGTCTCTCCCAGAAAACAGGAATGTGTTAAAACATGCAGGCTACTCCTTGTGCTCCCACTGTCCACACCCCAGCTGAGTTTCCTGTGGAATTTTCCTGTGATGTTTGGAAGATAGTGCCTCAGGTAAAGAAACATTAATGTGCAGCCATCACAAAACTTGCTGTGTTTTGACAAAAGTAAAATTCCAGCTAACCCATGCACATCCGTTAAGTTCTCTTTGGATGTTGACCATGTACTAACGAACACATTGCACCATTTCTCTGTGTGTTTGAACCAAGCTGAGCAATGTGATTTAATTTTTTATAGACCAAAATATATGATGCATTCTCTCACATGAATACATACATTATAGCTATATGTAAACACCCATATGAACAAAGATACATATATGTGTGGACAGATGTTATAAAGGAAAATACTTCAAATACTGATATCCCACCCAAGCTGAAGAGCTATCAGTGATTTAATTTTTGGTAGGAATATCAGGTACTGATTCCGGCTCAGACCAGAAGGTGGGCAGATCTACGACCCTTCAGCAGGTGATCTTGGCTTCCACATGTTCTCCTCAGGTTCATTCCCTTCTGCCTCCTCCTCTGTGGTCAAGCTAGTAGGTTCTGGAAAGTACTGTTTTAAGCAAATACTTACATAGTACTTTGCTTCCTAATATCATTAGATACTAACTGCTACTCATTCAGCATTAGCATCATGACTCGAATCCTGTGCACGTCTCTCGGAGATGAATTCAGCAACGCAGACAAACACTCAAACGCAGAGTGGCTCAGTCATGACAAAGGCCTGTTTCTCACCTGGAAAACTCCCAGGCATGGTTGAGCTAACAAGAAGTTATCCCTCACAGGGTGATTGGGAACTCATCCTTTTCTACCTCAGGTCTCTACCACGTCAACCCCAGAGGAAGAGGGAGAGAGTTAAGGAAATGACCCTGGGAGGTTTGATGGACCAAATCAGGAAGGAATTCTCATGTGCAAGTCTATTGACTGGAACTCAGTCTTGCAGCACCACCTAATTGCAAAGGAACTTAGGAAATGCAAGCTACTTCAGTACCCAGAAAGAAAGGAAAATGGCCTTTAAGAGTAGATTACCCATCTCAGTGTGGTGTTTCCTTAAAGGGATTTTTGCAGCCTTATTTGGGAAAAGCCTAAAGTCATTATTCCTCAGCAATTAAAAAAAAATTTTATTTAGTATTTTTATTTTATGTAAAAAGTGTGTTACCTGCATGTAGGGGCACCCATGTCATAAAATGCCCACGGAGGTCAGAAAAAAGCATTGGACCCCCTGGAACTAGAGTTAGAGCTGGTTGTTAGCTACCATGTGGGTGCTGGGGACTGAACCTGGGTCCTCTTCAAGAGCAGCGGGTGCTCTTAGTCACTGAGCCAGCTCTCCAGCCCCTATTCCAAGTTTATTATGTGTGTTGCCAGAGCAAGGAAGGTAAAAACACTTTCAATTAAGATAATTTTTAGGCTATCAGTGAAAACTAGTCTCACTCCATCTCAGCATTATGTCCCTTTGTCTGCTTATGTCCTGTTCTCCGCCAGTATCCGAGCAGATTGCTTCAGCAGAGTTCAGCAGCACTTCATGATAAAAACCTCAAAGAAACCAGGAGGAGATGGAACATACCTCAGCATCATAAAGGATAAACATGATGGACCTACAGCCAACATTATGCTACATGGGGGAAACCCAAAGTATATTTTTTAATCTCAGGAAGAAGAAAAGGTGTAGACTCTCTTTCTCATGTTGTCTTTGAGCTCTTAGCCAGAGCAATAAGACAAGAGAAGAAATAAAGGGATAAAAATAGGAGAAGGACTAGAATCCGTATTTGTATGTGGTTCAGCACTATACATGAGGCCCTAAAGACTTCATCAGAAAACTCTTAGCAAATTACAAAAGCACTGCCAACAGAAACCCAGTAGCTTCCCTAGTTACCAATAATTGACTTGCCATGAAAGACATCAGGTAAAAAGCATTTATAGTAGCTCCAAAATAATGCCCAGGAATAAAGCTTTTGAATGAACTGAAAAACTCTTCAAAGAAAACTTTAAAATATCGGGGGAAACAGAGAAGAAAACATTAGAAGATGGAAAGATGTAGCGTGGTCATAGAATGACAAAAATCAACATTCTGAAACAGCTGTATTGCCCGAAGTGATCTGCAGATTCCATGCAATCCCCATCAAAATTTCAATGGCATTCTTCTCCCCCCGCCCCCACCAAAATTCTATAATTCATGTGGAAGGTACAAAAGACCAAAGCAGTACCGGATAAAAAAAGCAAATCTAAAGGTGTCACAATAACCAATCTCAAATTATACTGCAGAGCCATAGTAACGAAAACATGGTACCAATCCAGTGAGATAGGAAGGAAGACCATGATAAACCACAGAGCTTTTGTGCTAATGTTGGGCAAAGGTGTCACAAATACACAATACACTTCGAAGACATAACAGCTTCTTAAGCAACTGGCTCTCAGAAAACTGGATTTCCACTGTAGAAGAGTGAAGTTAGATCCATATCTGTCACCTGCACAGAAATCAATTCAAGGTGTTCAAGGACCTCAGTGTACAATCTGAAGCATTGAAGCTGCCAGGGGAAAACAGGAAAAGCATCTCAAGACCTTGGCATAAGCAGCAGCTTTCTGGAGAGGTTACCAGTGACTTGGAAATAATTCCATGCTTGGCAAATGAGATTTCATGAAACTAAAAGCCTTCTGCACAGCCAAGTAAACAGTCACCAGAGGGAAGAGGTGGGCTACAGGATGAGAGGAATTCTTTGTCAAATATACACGTGACAGGGGTTAAAATCTAGAATTTATAAAAATCTAAAAAATTACAACACACAAATCATCCAGTCAATAAATGGACGAACTAACTGAGCAGATTGTTCTCAAAAGAAAGCTATATAATGGCAAGACATACTTGAAAAAAAATGTTCAACATTCTCAGCCATCAGACAACTGCAGATTTAAAACTTCTCTGAGTTGCGTTTCAACCCCGTAATGGCCATGCTAACAAATGATGGTGGGAAGGTAGATTGGGAACCACACTGTGGAAATCAGTATGGAGTTTCCTCAAAATCAAAACCATAATATAATAAATAGCCATGTGATCCAGCTATGCCATCCCTGGATATCCCCCCGACCCCGCAGATTCTAAGTCAGTACAACACAAAGACACTTGCACACCCATAGTGATTGCAGCTCTATTCACGTTAGCCTATATATGGAACCAGCCTAGGAGTCCATCAATAAATGAACGGATAAAAATGTGATATATGCACAATGGAGTTCTATTAAGAAAAATGAAATTATGTCATTTTCAGGAAATGGATGGAACTGGAAATCATCATCTTAAGTGAAATAAGCCAGACTCAGACAACCGTTATGTGTTCTCTCGTGTGTAACATGTAGATTGAAATATAAATACACATAACAAGGAAGCAGAAGGGGAGCGTGCTGACCTCCAGAAGCAGAGGAGGGTAGAAACGGCCATCGGAGGGGTGAACACGAGCAAGATTAATGTCTGTGAAGAAGAGCGTGAGAATGTCATCTCGATACCTACTTCATACAATAACCTAAAATGTCTAACTAATAAAAAGGTGGTCTTGGGGTCTTCACTCCTGGAGAAGAATAATAAAGCATGTCTAGCACCATCCTCAGCATATTCAGAAGACTCGGTGGCATTTATGAGCGGTCCATGGAGCAACGTCAAGTGTGATAATAGGGCTTGTAGGTACCATGGTTATGTGTATAAAAACACTAAATTAAAATGCTTTAAACAATCTCCTGGGTCTGGAGAGATGGCTCAGCGGTTAAGAACACTGACTGTTCTTGAAGAAGACCCAGGTTCGAATCCCAGCACCCACATGGCAGCTAACAACTGTCCCTAACTCCAGTTCCAGGGGATCCGACAGCCTCTTCTGTCCTCCACGGGCATTGCATGACACGGGTGCACTTAACCTACATGCAGGGAATACACGCACACATAAAATAAAAATAAAATATTTTTTTTTAAAAAAGCAATCCCCTAAAAAGCAAAGTGTCCTGGTATGTTGGATGTGCTGCCAAATAAGTGCTGTTTCTGAACTCTGGTCTCACCCTCTGCCTCTGGTGCCGAGCCTAGGACCAGCATCCACACCCCCATTTACAACAGGATTCCTGTTTGCTCTGCCAACAGGGCCACCAGAGGGTGAGATGAGTGTCAGGCCAGCCCTGCTTCCTCGCAGCAACCAAGGCTGCTCACCCCAGAACAACCGTGGGATTCCAGGCTGCAGAGCTCCTCCCTCTCAGTACTGCCTGCTCCTACTAGAGGCAAACCTCTCAGTGGTCTGGGCCCCCACCCCACAAGGTCCCTCCTTGCGGCCCCCTCATGTTTCCTCACAAAGTGGGTGACAGCCACATACCATAGTTAGGAAATTGTGCTACATGCTCCAGTTTCCTATTTGGCTTTCCAGTATCTGCCAACCATGAGGTCATGGGTGCTGTCCTTAAGTATCAGTTACCTTTCTGTTACTGTGATGGAAGCACCAACCATAGCAACTTACAGAATGAAGAGTTTATTTGAGTTTAGGGTTCCAAAGGGGCAAGAGTCCATCATGGCCGGGAGGTATGGCTGCACAAGTGGCTGGAGCAGGAGCAGCAGAAGCTAAGCTCTCACATCATCACACAGGCACAGGAAGCAAGAGAGCAACTGGAGATCCGGCAAGGGTTAGGAACTCTCTAAGCCCACCCCCAGTGACGTGCTTCCTCCAGCATGGCCACACCTTCTAAGACCTCCCAAAACAGCACCACCAACGGGGTACAAAATGTCCAAATACTTGGAGCTGATGGAGGACATTCTCATTCAAACCACCACACTGTCTAGTCAATTTCTGTCACCTGACTGATCTGGAAATTTGTAGTAGGAATGAGTCCAGAAATCAATGGATAACAAGACTTATTGATTGCTGTGCTTGTAAGCTAGCAGTTGGAAGTGTCTGAGGGAACGTGTCCCTGTGTGGCTGTGGATGCTTTTCTGGATGCTGCTCTTTAATACAGCATCACATGCCATTGGAAAAATGTCATTCTAAGAGCACTCGGTGCCACGTCACTGGATGCTTCCTGCCTGTCTTTCAGGAATTTTAAAAGATGAGGAAACTTTCTGTGACACAGCCAAACGCATCATGTTAGTGAGCAGAACCAAGGCTCACATTCAGCTCCTTTATTTCAGTGTTTAAGTTCAGCTGGTTTTTCAAAAAGATTCGTTTTCATTTTGTGTGTATGAGTGTTTGCATGCTTGTATGTATGTGCAGTATATGTGTGCCTGATACCCACAGAGGCCAGAAGAGGGCATCAGAGGCTGGAGTTATAGACAGTTGGGAGCATCCATGTGGGTACTGAGACCCCAAACCCTGCTCCTCTGCATAAGCAGCCAGTACTCTTACGCACTAAGCTATCTCTCCAGTCCCAAGTTCAGCTGCTTTAACTCAGCTGTATTCTGCATTACCACTACCTTTCAGACTTGTTTTGAAAGGACTACATTTTTCTTTTTATAAAAAAATTAACTATTGAGACGTTACCAGCAGCGGCAGGGAGCACCAGACACCAAGGCCAATATATTTGCATAGTTTACTCCTGAAGCTGCAGCAGGCATGAGAAGTCTATAATTATGCCTTATTCTGGGAAAGAAATAATTTTTGGCTTTTTCATTTTAAAAGATATTAAGTTTCAAAACCTTGGGAAGAAGGGATATTTTGTGAATTGTAGTTTGGTTTAAGACGATCAAGTGTTATTATTACTAAGAACCTGTTCTTAATTACTGCACTCAAATTGGATAATCTCAGCATTGCCCCAGGTATCAAAATATCTCATCCTCATTTCTCAGGGGACAATGGACTACATTATGTGAAAGACACACAAGCTCTGGTGTGGGTTGACTCTGACATAGAGTTTAACTTTTCCAGTGTGAACACACTATGTGCATTTTGATGAGTTACACAACGGGATCAGTGGGGATGGAGAGAGATTTGTAACATCTTGGCTCTCCTTTCAGCCTCCAGAGTCTTCCCAAGGACTATAAGATTATTTTCTTACCAGCTAAATCCATGCAGGGCCATGTAATAAGGAAGTCCAGAATCAGTTATCAAATCCACCTTGTTTATTCAGATGCAAGGAATCAATCCTAATGCTGTTTGGATTTCATTTACTAAGAGATATTTATGTAAATCTTTGGGGGGATAATTTATTGGCATTATTTTAGGAAGTATTTTAGTTGTATTTGGAAGTCAAAACAGTATTTAACCCCAGGAACAGATCACCCACAGCCATTAGCACTCTACCACCTTGAGCACCGTGAGTACATTTCTCTTTTAACGAAGAGCATTGTTGACTCCTGAAGTGTGATTGGCTGTGCATGTGACACTGCTCTTGTTCTGCAAAATGGACTTTAGGCACATCTGAAATGCCAGGCTGCTGGACCTGTCCCAACGGAAATGCATGGTTGGACACTAGGCATCATCATTTAAGGACCCTAAACCAAGTTATCTCTATCTCCAATTTTGATACTCGTCTCCTTCCCTTCTATTCCACAAACTAAACTTATGGTTTGGGGGTGATCTAAAGATAGACATTTGCTTTGGTATGGCTTCCCTCTGTTGCAAGGATACACACCAACATCAGTGTTTCTCCACTGGACTATGAGCTCGGGCAGAAAGGGCATCAAACCCGCCACCTCAGTTTCACAGAATGGTTGAGTTGGGTAATGAATATGAATGGATGAAAGAACAGGCTTCTGTATAAATGAGCAGTTATTGTCTATTGGATATCTCAGGTGAAGAGCCACAGTACGATCAGAGTCAAGTCATTGACGTGATCTAGAGCTAGACCATCCTCGGGGTCCGGTCATCACAGGTGAAAGATCCGACCGTCCACCTCAGTTTCACAGAATGGTTGAGTTGGGTAATGAATATGAATGGATGAAAGAACAGGCTTCTGTATAAATGAGCAGTTATTGTCTATTGGATATCTCAGGTGAAGAGCCACAGTACGATCAGAGTCAAGTCATTGATGTGATCTAGAGCTAGACCATCCTCGGGGTCCGGTCGTCACAGGTGAAAGATCCGACCGCAGAGAGCAGCATTGTGAGCCTCCTGTCCAAACACAGCCCACAGAAGAGCAGCTGCAGCATGTTTCCCAAGCAGGTTCGTGGGCGCCTCCACCCCCCATTCGATCAGCTCTGCAGTTACTAATCCCCAAAACACCTCTGCATGGTGCATAGTTTGAGCATCACTGACAGAAGCCAGCAGTCTAGAAGCCCTTCAAGAATGTTTGGTTTTCTAGCATACGTAACAGGTGTCCTTCCCATCGTCACCCAGAATCCACTTGAACTATTGCACTACTGTCTAATCATGGGTCTCCAAATCTTAGGAAATAAGATTTCATTAAAATTTGTCCTGAAAATCATTGGGCATGGTACCACATGCCTATAATCCCAGTGCTCAGGAGGCTGAGGCAGGAGGATTATGAGTTTGAGGCCAGCCTGGGTTACAAAATAGCAAGTCTCATACCAGTCTAAACAAAAATTCATCTAAAAATTAAGCAGAGATGTTTCCTGGCATCATAGACAACTTCTGTTTGTTTCCCTGTTTTGTGGGATGATAATATTTCTTTATGAACACTAATGGTTCTCTTGACTCTGGCATGTAAGAAATTGCTATTTAATCAGCCTAACAGCTGAGAATGACCCAGACTATAAATGGCTCCTATGTGCTTGCTTGGGTGGGTCCTTGGGGTATTTTTCTTTTTATCTTTCTTCTGACGTTCATGATGAGAAACATTCAGCACCCTGGGAATCGGTTTGTTTTCTTGTGGTTTTACTTGACTTGCTATTTGTTTGGAAAGGAAGCCCATTAAAACCAGCTCTGCCATTGTCTGGCTTTGCTTTGGTTTGCTTATTTGGGAAATTAAATGTTCTTTCAAAAATAAGGCCTGAGAGAAAGATGGATGCTTCATGTCCATCATAGGAAGAAATAACATGGAATATTTGTCCCGTGGGGCTTGCTGCTCACAGCCACCTGACACTCCATTCCCTGATGCGTTGGCTTTGTCCAGTTCTGGTCAGCTTCACAGAGAAGAACGAGCTCTCACCTCAGTTCCCACTGGACTCTGTAGGTGGCTGTCATCCAGCTGGGATGTCAATGTTGGGTGAGGAAGGACTCCTGAATTCAGGAAGGGTGGGGAGACATAGTTTAAAACATTCACCAGCAACAGACGATAGTTAACGTGGGATGACAGGACCTGGTGGAGCACGGAGAGGAGGCTGCACGCATGGTGCCCATGGACACAGAGTAGGCAGAAGCCTAGAGAATGCGTGTCAAAATAGAGGCAATTCTGCTCTTCCAGGGTTAGGGCTATTAGTCTGATTTTATATTTGGAGGAACTACAAAATAATCCCTGAAATAGAGATATTCAAAGACAGTACTTACAAAATATTTTGTCTGCCTAAACACTCTCTTAGCTGGTCTGTTCCTTAGGAGTTTCAGTAGAATGCACATCACAACCTCTGCGTTATTTGTAAGGCAGTCAGGGCAGGACAAGCCATTGATGCCCTTGAGAAATTGGGATTCAGAGTCTCTTCTTTTCATCACCCTGCAGCAAAAGGTGGGGAGGGGTGCTCCTCTTCCAGAAGTCTGCCTCCCCATGCAGCCCTGCTAGCACTGTAGCAAAGTCATGTGGCGAAACCAAACAGTGCTAAAGGTTGAAGCTTTTGGCTACTAGTCCACTGCTGACAAGTTACTGAGAGTTTAACTAGCTTGGGAACATTCTAAAATATCCATAAGTTTAAATGCTTTAAAAGAAGCAAAAATAATCCTATTTCTTTATTTAGTGAGGGGGGGGTATTGCATGTATGTGTTCATGTGAGTGTGTTCACGCGTGCACAGAAGCCAGCTGTCAACATCAGATATTGTCCTCAATCCTCTTCCACCTTATTTTTTGAAATAAATTCTCACAGAACCTGGAGCTCCCTGGCTTGGCTCATGAGCTCTGGGAGTCTGCCTGTCTCCACCCATCACCCAATGCTGTTACAGATGCATGCTACTAAACCCAGCTTTTATGTGGGTGCTGGGGATCTGAACTCAGGTCCTCATGCTTGAGCAGCAAGCACTTTAACTGAAGAGTCATTGCCCCAGTCCCCCAAATGAACTTTTCTTAGAGAATTTTACTCTGTATTTTGGGATCATTGTACTGACCATTTCTAAGGTAAACTCAACTTGAGCAAACACACCCAGTTTAAGCCTCTAAAATCTGGGTCCCTCTTACAGCATCTTGCAAGTTTTGCGAGAAGCAGTCGTGACATAATGCATTCTTTGCATAAATGTGGTACTAGATTCCGGTTGCACGGACGTCTACTAGGCAAGGACCATGGGAAGAAGGAAGGTTAGGTTTCTGTAGGAATGCCTGTGGAGGCAATCTTATAAAACACAGAAAGCTGTAGTGTGGCATTGCCAAACAATTGAGGCAGCTTAGAAGCAGTAGTGGAGGATTCAAGAATCACTGCATGGCCTCACTTCTTGGTATCAGAGGGAGTGATACTATGTGGAGAAAAAAAAAAAAAACCTAACTTAGGGGAGACTGTGGGGAAAAGCCAGTGAAAGTTAAGCAATGCATTTTCCTTGAATTTCCTTTTTTGTGCATAAAGATAAATGCTAAAAAAAAATCTGTCTACATCAAAAAGCTGTTTTAGAAAGTGTAAAATTCAAAGTGAGTGTCAAGAAAGCATTGTATCACCATTTAGTTGACAGTGTTTTCTGGGTTTTAGTAGAACATAAAAAACAGTGTGCTGTAGTGTTAATGACATTTTAAAGTCTATAAAATTCAGTCATTAGAAAGAAGCATCCGAAGGGTTGGGTGTGTGCAAGTGCAAAGTGTGCGTGTGCACTGCTGGCTCCTTAGCTGAGCTGAACTTGTGTGTGGAAGTCGGCGTTTCTCGCCGTGCCCAGGATTCTTCCACTTTTACAGGTTTGTGGAAAATATTAATTACCCTTTGAAAATGCCAAGAGCAGTGCTCTGCTTTCAGCCTGTGTCTCTGGCCGTCTCTGCACTTGGTATCTCATTGACTAAAGTCTCGTTCTGTCAGCTCACATTCGCTTGGTTACAAGGAACAGAATTCAGTGTAGAAGAGCACAGGGTGTCTCAGAAATCAGGGAGGGGGGTCAGTGAAGTCTCAGAACTGAGACCTGTACAGGGTAGATTTGCATCTCTATTTGCAAGTGACTGAGAATTTTAACTAGTTTGGAAAGGCTCTGAAAACAACTTTGGGTTTTGGTAGAAATAACAAGCATGCTCATTTGCTCTGTGTTTACGGAGGTCACAACCTAAGCCACCCTTCTATGAATCAACACGGCGAACTCTCGTTGGAAAATACGAGGTGAGAGTTGAGAATGCGGAAAATGAATGGAGGAGGGCTGATCACAGCCAGTCCGGTCTCTGTGCACCGCTGGCCCCACAGTGAGGGCTGCGGTACTACCTTGCCTCGTGGGGTGCCCTGAAAAGGCAGGTTCTTATTTAAAGGCAAAGACGACATACGTGCTCTATCATACCACAGGCTCCGTGGAAGAGCATGGCGACTCTGTTGCCTTTGGCTCTTGAATGACATGTTTTCATGTCTGAATTTCTTGGTAATTCTCTTCGGCCTTCCATTCTCTACCCACAGACAAGTGCCTCCCTCGACAACAGTGATCTCTGATGATTAACTTTGTTTTTATTGTTGAGTTTCCCTGTGATGTAGGGCAGCTGAGTAAGGAATGAGACCAGAAATGAGTGGTACGGATTGTTGTTCTCTCTACGTTAAAGTAAAATATTAAAAGATGGAGAGAGTAAACTAATGTAATCATTTAACATGAAAATAAGCAAGAACAACTTACGGGTTGTTTCACTAACTTTCGAGTCCACTGAAGCCATATGAGTCGGAAATTTCCCCTTGGCCTTTCCTTTTGACGTCTTAATACCATCTAATTTTGTTCATCAGTCAATGGAACAATATTTATCAAGTGTTTATAATGTGGCAGGCATTGTGCTTGGCCTGGGGCATGAAGATGTCAGCACCGAAGATATGGTCCCTCTCTGTCGCAGGGAGTGTAATAGCTGTGACCAGACACAACAATCAGAGGCCAGCAAATCGCCCCAAAGGAACATTTGAACAGAGGACGGACTAAGTAGAGGTTAGTTGTACAGGAAGTGAGTCCTTAGCAAGGGGAGTAAGATAAACAAATGTCTAAAGCAGGAGAAAGACAGAGCACAGCATTGGCTAGTCAAGGGGTGCGCCTTCCAGACTTTCTAGGGTCCTGTGCTGTCTGCTGTGGCGACTGGACAATACCCTAAGGATAAAGAGAAGCCATTGTAACAGCTGGAGGTCTGAGAATGGTTTGGGTACCGGGTGATTAACCCAGTGAGACAGGGTAGGACAGTTCAATGACCCGGGAAAGAAGAGGCTGTGCCCGGGACTTAGGGTAAGTCAAGATGCAGATGTCTGGTTTGGAATAGTCAACTGGTCATAAGAGAAAGGGAAGAATCAAGGATGACTTTCAGGACCTTAAGGTTAGTGAAGGGATCATTAGAGTAACCCTTGCTCAAATAAAATCATTAAAGACTTCAGTACTGATTTAGATCTTTTTGTTAAAAAAAAAATCTTACTTGAAATATCCTAGTAAGATCTAGTCAGTGTAACAAGAAAAAGGAAAATCATCCATAGATGAAGGAAGTCAAAGGCTGTGATGGAAAGTGAGACGTGTCACGAGTGGGGTGGGTCCATCCTCCTTCGCAGAGAGGGCCACACATCGTACACTGTGTTTCTCAACGGCCCAGAATAGGAGACAAACGTGATTCATAGTGTTCATAAGTGTGATGAACCCAATTGCTTGGAGAGGTCCCTTCCTGCCTGATATTGAGACAAAAGAGAAATTTCTTCAATAAGGTTTTCTAGACGGGAGTCTGTCCAGTGTCAAGAACAACATCCTCGTCATAAGCCTGGTGATAGCCTTCGTCAGCTGCTCCCTGCCCTATCCCTCAGTGTGGAGCAGAGCATAGGGAGCGAAGATTGACTGGAAATCGATTCTGTGGGAAAAGGGAGTGCTTTCATCAGATTCTACCTGAAGTGGTCCAGATTTGTCCCTTTCTTCCAGTCGCCATGAATTCCAGGGTGCAGCACAGGGGACTGTGGGCTTAGTTTGTGTTTGTGAATGGGTGTTTGCACATCCCTAGTGAATCCTGCATTTAAAAGTAAGAAAGGCCAGGTTACCCAAGAAACAGTTGTACCTGTGGAGGAGGGCTCATCAGAGAACCATATTGTTGGATCAGTGGGGAACTGGAGGTTTCCTTCCTCAAACACTCCCTAGAAGACAACTGCTCTGTGTTGTCAGGAAGTCCTAAGCCTTGTGCTTTTCCAGTCAAGCCAGAATGGAGTTAAGCTTGTCCCATGAAAGTTGTAGTGATTAACAGTGAGATACATCTCAGTAGAAGGAGACCTGGTTTTGCTTAGCAATGAGTGGTAGGAGACATCCCAAATAACTAGATCCTCCCTGGAAAGCCATTTGGTTGCATTATGATACAGACAGATGGGAAATGGGATCCCAGAGTTCCCTGCTTTAAGGCATAAATTTAATCTTTATTTCAGAAGAATTTTAAAGCGGCCATAACCAAATGCCCACTTTGGCCATTAAAAAAATAAAAATCTCAATAATAAAATATCCAGAGAACAGAGCTTTGTAAAGTTCAATTCCATCGAAGCCTGAAGAAAGCATAATGTGGTTTTTTAAAGTTTCCATCAAAATTTTCACCAACATTCTAGGTTGTTTGAGCCCAGAACAACTCATCTTTATTATCTTTGTAGCAAGAGAGGAATCTGGGTAGCTCTGGAAAGCTTTTTACTACACTGTGGTCGCTTACTCACTAGACTGTCAGCATCACCTTTGGCTCTAACTTGTTTGGACAAGAGACCAGCTAGGACTCCATAGTCTGCTGACAGCTGTGGGGTGGGGCAGAGGCTGTGGGAGGAGTTTTAAAATTGGTTTTCCTGCTCCTCTGTTTGAAATTGGCATATTACATCTTGTGCCAAGATTTCTTCTCCTATGAAATGAATCCAGTTACAGCAGTACACACTTCATGAGAGTATTAGGAGAATGCAACACAGTAATCTGTGAGAGATCTCAGGAAAGTCTTGAATCAGACAGCTGCTGGATCAGTGAAGAAATGGAGGTTTTATCCCTCAAAACCTCCAGATCTTAGATAAATGCATATGCCATCCTCTCAAATGTAGGCTGTGAGACAGGACAGGAGGGGCCAGATGTGGGAGCAAAACTCTAGACTCATGTTTATATTGGCTTAGTATAGTTCTTTTGACTCAACTTTGATAACTAAAAATAAAGATAATAGTTAATTGAAATGTGAACAGCCCAGTTGTCCTCCTTTTCCATGTCTGTGCAAAGAGAGAGAGAGAGAGAGAGAGAGAGAGAGAGAGACAGAGAGACAGAGAGAGACAGAGAGAGAAAGAGAATGTCTTTATGGAGAGTGAATTTGACACACAGGAAGAATGGTCTAGATGACTAGTCCATTTCTCTCTCTCCATAGAAGTGTTAAAAGTAGAGGATGGTTGGCTTATGAATTGTGGATTTGTTCTTCTGAAGAATAGTTTGCAAAGAGTAATTATTGCTTCTATGGATGGTACTGAATATTTTACATGTATTTTAGTATTGAGACTCCTCCATAGTAGGTGATCAGGATATACTCAACTAATAAATAGAATGCTCAAAATGATTTGTGTGCATTGAATACCTACTCATTTTTTGGGTTTTTTGTGAGACAGGCTCTCCTGTAACCCCAGGTAACTTGGAACTCACTATGTAGACCAGGCTGGCCCCTATCTCACAGAGATCTGCCTGCCTCTGAGTGCTGGGATTAAAGGTGTGTGCCACCATGCCTGGCTCAAATTCCTACTCATTTTAAAAGATTTTTCTTTTGGAATTTCTTATCATTTATTAAAGGGATGGTCACTGCAGCATTTAGGATGTTCAAAGGCCACTGGGAGCTAAACACACTCCAAGTTTTGGACATTTTGTCTCCAATTGGCGCTGTTTTGGGAGGTCTTAGAAGGTGTGGCCATGCTGGAGGAGGCACGTCACTGGACTTAGAGAGTTCTTAAGCCTTGCCAGATCTCCAGTTGCTCCTTGCTTCCTGTGCCTGCTTGGTGATGTGAGCGCTTAGCTCTGTTCCTCCTCCAGCCACCTCCGCCCCCATGCCTCCCCGCCATGATGGACTCGTGCCCCTTTGGAACCATAAGCTAAATGAACTCTTCCTTTCATAAGTTCCCTTGGTCATGATGTTTCCATCACAACGGAAAAGTAACTGAGCATCTCAGAGGGTTCCCACCACTTTCCTCCTCATCCGTCCTGGCCCATGTGAGCTCACCCCTCAGAAGGGCAGCAGTGCTATGCTCGGGCACCCTTCTCGTCCGGCGTGACAATCACTTGTCTCTTTGAAAGCTGTCCAAGAGTTAGTCAGTTGAGGAGTTAGGATGCTGATTATTGCAACTGAGAAATCCCAAGTGCAAAATAGATCAGAATCGATGCCGACTATCAACTACCTACCTTTCAGGCTCTGCTAAGCTGTTTTCCTAAGCAATGGTTGTGATTTTAACAGGCAAGCATTGCACAAAAGTTAGTATTGAATAGGACAAGAACTTTATTGTGCTTGAATTGCACAGTGCTAAAGATACTGGATCTTACTAGTCTGTAAAGAGGAAAATTAAATAATTCCCTCTCAAATTACATGTATCATTATCACCCAGCTAATAGATCCTTCTCCAACCTAGCTGGTTTTACTGGAATCATTAGCTAGTTCTTGGGCATTGGGTACCATGGAGCACTTACATAAACCGAGCAGTGTCATAAGCAGAAGCAGTCTGGGAGCCACTGCCCTGGAGTGGTCTCATGCCCAGAGTGCAGGGTTGAATTTGCCTGGGGGTGTGTCCATGCTCGAGCTCCAATATGGAGCAGGCAAGTGTAAGAGAGGAGAGTCCACTGTCTCGTCTGGGACGTACTCCTGGTGCTGCCCTATCCCTTTACATCTTAATTCAGTGACCATAAAGGTAAGTCTAGAAAATGTATCCCATTGTGGGTCAGGCAGCTGCAGAGGAGGAAGAATGGAGCCTGGTGGATCCTGGAGACTTTGCTAGGATCCACCCCTCTAGCCACACATAGAATCCCTCTCCTCAGCATGGAGCCTAAATCCAGGATCACTGGTGATGTGTTTTCATGGCCCCTGGCATGGACGCCTTGTAGTTTCTAGTATATACTGAAAGACAAGTAACCTCCCCCCGCAGCATCACAAGTGCAAGACCAAGGTCACTTCAAGATCACAAAGATCACTCTAACTCCGTTAACAACAGCCATTTGGATGCTAGGCACTGCACAAAAGCACTGAATCGTGCTAGGACGCTCAGTGACTTGACAGGAGGTGTTGGTGGGAAGATCTGGAACCTGTTTCCTTTGCCTGGGCCAGACTCCTTTACCCACCGTCCTCAGCCTTTAGATTCATCCACAACGAGCTTTTCTTTTAATCCCTCTGTTGCTTTGAGACCCTTGTCTCACAGTTGCTGCTTGTGTGACTTTGGAGAACTAAGACCATTTGGGTGGTGAATGGTCAAGGCTAGTCCTGTTCCTGTGATGATCTGATTTCCTCAAGTCAGCCCAGGCTTCCCCTGTGTGTGTCCTGTCACTCCCTCATGATGTGACTGTGGCCAGTGTTCTCGGCTGGACATCTCCTACATTCTCCATTTCCTGGCTTGACTCTCTCACATAGATGGCGGTTATGTCAAAGCTTCCCTGTCCTTTGGGAAAGAAAGCAGGGCGGTTACACATGCTCTAAAACACGCAACCTAGATGGGCCTCGTTCCCACGTTTCCACCCACAAACCAGAAAGTTCTTGACTTAACCCAGTCTCTTACAGCACTGCGTGAAGGCTAGCAAGAAGCAGATAGCACCACAAATCCTCTAGGTCTTCTGAAAGTACCACAGTACTTGTTACTACATACCGCTTGTGAACATCAGTAGGTTTCACTGTGAATTTTGCACATCTGTGTAGCAGTCTTTGCTCACACTCTGGCTCTCCGGACTTCTGCTCCTAGGGCTTGTAGATCCGGCCACTCAGTCTTGTCATCCTGATTCTTGTCTTTTTCCGTCTCCTTCATCTGTTATCAAGAATGCTGATTTAGGGTTTTGCTGTTGTTCTTGTGGTTGTTTGGTTGGAAAAGGGTCTCACTATGTAGGCCAGGCTAGCCACTAACTCCTGATCTTCTTGCCTCGGCCTCCCAAGTGATGGGATCACAGGTGTGCGCCCTATACCTAGCTTATTCGTTTGACTTCCAGAGTGGCCCTCGACTTGGATCTATGACAAAGAATCACATTCTACAGCTTACTCTAGAACGTCCCAAAAGGTCAAGAGCAGGCATTATCCTGATTGCTAATTAACATATGATACCTCTGTGGGTGGTACTATCACTAGGCAGGTGGTCCTGGGCTGCATACAGGTGTGCGCCCTATACCTAGCTTATTCGTTTGACTTCCAGAGTGGCCCTCGACTTGGATCTATGACAAAGAATCACATTCTACAGCTTACTCTAGAACGTCCCAAAAGGTCAAGAGCAGGCATTATCCTGATTGCTAATTAACACATGATACCTCTGTGGGTGGTACTATCACTAGGCAGGTGGTCCTGGGCTGCGTCAGAAAGCTAACTGAGCACAGGCCAGTGAGCAGACTTCTCCGTGGTCCCGCTTTAGTTCCTGCCCTGACTTCCGTCAGTGACAGAGTAAAAGTCGAATAAACCCCTTCTTCCCCAAGTGCTTTTGTAAGTGTTTCATCACAGCACAGCAGAAGTCAGACTACGGCAGCAGCATGTGCTGACGGCAGCACTTGTAGCCACGGCCCCTTTGCTTCCCTGTTTCCTAGACTGTAAGATCTGTATTCCTCTCTAATGAAAAGATGATTTTAAAATGTAAAAGGTCTTTGACCCTGAGTGGGGAGCTGTATCGACTTCAGCCCGGGCCCCTGCTTCTTGCTGGCTGGTTGTACTGCTCATATTTCTTGTCATCCTAGGCACAACTGACCAGTAATCAAATGGGGGGAGTCAATAAAAGCAAATTTTGTTTGAAAATGCCATAATCAAACTTCATACTGTGCGTACTAACTAAAAAATAAATCAGGTAATAAAATGTCAGTGGGAATTTCAGCACTAATATTTTACATGTGGTGTTTTATGTAGCCTTTGGTCATTCATAAAAAATTTTATGAGGGATGACTCAGTGATTAAGAGCACTGACTGCCCCTGCAGAGGATCCGGGTTTGAGTCTCAGCACCCACATTGAGGCTAACAACCATCCATAGCTCCAGTTCCAGTTTGAGGGGATCCAGAGCCCTCTTCTGACCTCTGTGCACACTGTGAGACATGGGTTCACCTACTTACATGCAAGTAATACACTCATACACAGAAAATAAAAATAAATATTTTTTAAAATTATTTAGCTCATCTAGTTTGCTGAGAAAAAAATCAGAAATTAAATAAATCAAGAAAATAATCTGTTATGATTGTTGATCAGGGCAGCTTAAACATAAGGAAAGAGGCCTCAAAAACAAACACGTTATTTTCCCTGAAAAAGGATGCTATATATACTGCGCCAGGCGTGTGTTCTTCTTGTTAAATCGATGAGCAAATGAATAAAAAGCTCAACAGCGTTAGATTCGACGCAGACACCTAAATCAGGAAAGCGTCTGTGAGCAGAAGCAGGATTTTGACAATCTAACACTTGGATCCTTTCATCAGCAAGTATTTAGTGCTGGGGGAGGGGATGTCAGGAGGTAACTAGTATTCACTGGAGAGAAACCAGACCATCTCCCTTGTCAGGAAGATGGGAGGCAGGGCACAGCGTGTAGATATGCAAAGTAAAGTTACAGTGCGTAGAGCCACGAGAAGGCCTGCGGTGTAGGAGAGCCCGCGATAAGGATGGTGTGCTCCTGGATGGGCAGGAAAGGTTTCTCTGAGGAATACCTCTGGATTCGAATCTTTAGAAACAGGGGAAAATAAGTCATTGTGTCTAAAATGCCAAAGGTTAAATCCCTGTACCGCCATTTCATTTATCTTTGAAGTGATCAATGTGGAAATTTCTCAATCAGCAACTTTCAGTAGCTCTGTACGCTCTTGCTTCAGAAGGAATCTAAGTGTGATAGGTGTTCTGTAAATATCTGCTGACTCTCCTCGCGGCTTTGATTAATAAGCATCTGTGAAGCCAGCACCCCTCGCTCAGCAGTGCTGCTCTGGGAAGCATCTTGATTTGCTTCTGCACAGATTGTTTTGTGGTCAATTTTAAGACACATGCGGGAAGAAAACCCAGACTCGGGGAGGGGGCACCCCTCAGGGGGGCACCCTGCACTCAAATAAGGGACCCAGGCTGAAGTGGTTCCATTCACGGTCAATTCACTGCTGGTTGGAAACACCGTTAAACACACAGATCTGTGCTGTCATTTTGGTTGCTCTGGTCAGTGTGATAATAGAAGTTTCTGCTTCCTTTGCCTTTATTTCATTAAAAGCATCATAAAACATTTAGGGGGTCTGTGCAGAAATATCGATGACCTCTATTTACAATTGAACTAAGTAATGTTTCCTTTAAAATATTACTAGAGAGCAGTGTTTCCAACCACAGGACCTCTAGGTCTGCTTGCCAGATTCCTGCAGATTTCTACTCTTGTGTGCAATTACAGAAATTGCAGGGAAGGGAGACCACTAGAGAGGGAAGGAGTCCTGGAAGAAGGTGGTTTGAAGTGAGCTAACGGAAGCGAGGGTCCGGGGTCTGCCTGGGGCGTGTTGTTGCTCTTCCTGTGAAGTCCCCCAACACACAGACTGAATAAGAGGCTATACTTGCATACTTTTTAAAGCAAAGGATGTGCTCTCTAATCTGGGGAAAGTCTCTCCCCACTGCCTTTCAAACCTCAGTGCGCTCAAGGAAATCAGATGCCAACTCCGTGGTCTCAAGCTCACCCTGCTCCCTGTCTGTAAACTGGCCTTAGGTAGCAAGGCTCTAAGAGATGACTACCTCCCAAAGGGAACCTGTATTACTGGTCTTTTGGGGTGCAGTCTGGTTTTTTTCTCTTATGACTGTTGGATAACAGGCGTCTCTCCATACAGTCAGTGCATGTTTCATTCATGTGAAGATCAGATGTAACAGCAGGTAAGAGGGAGAACAGAACTGTCAGGGACTATGATAATGTGATTTAGTTTTCTCACATGTGACAGAACACTAAGAAATACTGCAGGGAGGAAGCGTTCTTTTGGCTCACAGTTTGAAGGGATACGGTCCATCAAAGAGGACACGCATGCTGGCTAAAGGACTGGGTCCCTGGTGGCAGGAGCCTAGCGGGTGGTAACTGAATCAGCAGTCAGGAAAGAGTTAGACTAGGGGTGGGATAGTCTATAACTCTCAAATCCTGTCTCTAGGGCCCTATATCCAGATGAGTCACACACACACACACACACACACACACACACACACAGATACACAATTGCAAATAAAACTTTCTGGGTGGGATGATGACTGCGTTCACACAGGGCCCCGAGTCTGCTGCAGAGCACAGCCAGTGGCGCTGGGTGGCTGCCCTAAGCTCACAGGGCCCAGGCCTTGGGGAAGATCTCCAGTCGGATTCAGCATCTGATCTTTGCACTTGGTGTTCTCAACAAGGGCTGACACCCACGACCAAAGAGCATGGGAGACTCCCAGCAGCTGAGCCTGTGTCAGGTGTTTCAGAGAACAGGAACTTTGGGATATCCTAAGTTATCCCTATAACATGGAGGAGTCAGTTGTGAGATGGTAAAATATTCTGTGTCAAGGGACTGGAGGCTTAGCCCAGTGGCAAACTGTTTACGTACCATGCCTAAGGCCCTGGGTTCGGTCCTCAGTACAAAAAAGAAAAGCAGGATGTTGGGGCAGGATCTGTGGAGTGCTTGCCCTTCTAGAAGTAGCCTTTATTTTCAGTCAATGTACTTGGTCTGAGCAATATTTTATCTGTGTGAGTGGTTCCCAGGAGACCTAGAATGTGTGAAACAGTTAGTAGACTGAAATCTACATGGGGAGAATTAGTTAAGGGGAACTAGCTGGGAAGATGTTATATAATTACCTGTGGGAGGTGAAACGATGGAGTAGGAAACAGACATGGAGGGGCCAAGAGACAGGAGGGGCCAAGGGACAGGGACATGGAGGGGGCAGGATGGCCCAGTGGGTAAAACACTTCCCTAGGAAGCCCAATCCCCAGAGTCCACGATGGAAAGAGAACCAACGCCTGACAGTGTCTTCTGATTTCCACACCCATGTCATGTCACATGCATGTCCATGCTCTCTGTCTCTCTCTCTCTCACATACACACACATGCACACACACACACACACACACACACACACACACCAAATAAAATTATAAAAGAGTTTGAAAGTGCATTGTAGGGAGAAGATGCAACGTCAGAGCTCTAATGAGAAGAAACTATTTTTAAATATGTAACTTACTGTAAAACCTCAGTACGTTAGATTTTGTAATTGTTAATTTTTTTATTTTATGTTTCTTGCTGCTGTGTTGGTTGTGAGGAACAGGTCATAAGAGCAGGAGAGAAGTGCAGAGGGAGCATTCCAACTTGTCCTCGCTGTCATCATACTTCCCATGTGTGAGTGCTCTGTTCCAAATGTTCATCTTGGAGTTTTCTTATGAAGTTGAATTTTCCTTATCCCCAGTATATATCGAAGTGTCAATTGAATGTTGTGGTTTTTTATTTTTTTGTTTTTAGTCTTTTTTGTTTGTTTTTGACAAGGTCTCCCAGCCTACCTGGAAGTCATGATGTAGACCAGGGCAGCCTTGATCTCAGAGATTAGCCTGTCTCTGCCTCCCAAGGACTGGGGATTAAACACAAGCACCACCACACCCAGCGCATTATTTATTTAATTTTACAGTGCTGGGAATTGTGCCAGGGCTTACACAAGTACTCTATCAAACTCTAATCCCAGCCATTTATGAGTGTATATGTGTCTGTGCATATTTGTATGTGTACATGGGTACATGTATGTAGAACAAATGGCTTCAGATTTCCTGAGCTTTCATTTGTTAAAACAACACTTAGAACAAAATTACATAGTGGAGGTATTGAGTGTCCAATTATGCTACTTCAATTTCTGTTAAAATAGCCAATCCCAAGACCACACTGGGTTATATTCAGTAGCCTTTGATATATTCAATTCAGTCTTGGCATTTAAATACAGTCCCCCTAACCTTTCAACTTGTCCAGAATGGAGACTCCAGAAGATTTCATTCTAAGTACATATAAAGACCAGGCCATAGCAGGTCCTGCCATATAGTTGGTATTGAATACGTGTTTGCTGAAAGAATTTTTTACTTCTATAAATTAACATCAAATTTTTTAAATAAATAATTTATTGAGAATTTCATACATGCATATAAGGTGTTTTGATCAAACCCGTGCCCACTCCCTCCCCTCCACCTCCTCCCATATCTCCCCATCACTTTTTTTCTGATAACTTCAGGTACTCTTTTTTCTTCTTTAATTTTTTTAATGGGGCTTTTGGCTACTCTAACATTCCCCCTTCTGAAGAGGTAACTCTAAAATCTTTTAAGGATTAGATATTAACATCAAATTTTATGAAGATTAATTAAAAGAAAAAATGTTAAAGAGCCAAGGTCTGTTTTGACACCTGGTTGGGTTTGGTCTTTTCTTGATATCTTTTCCTGGATATTAACTATATACCCTTGGACACATAGTAATAGAGTAATAATGTCACTAGAAATTGCTTAAAAATGGTTTCCTGCCGCTTGTTTTGGCGTCTGAAGCCCCTCAGCACGACTTCCCCTTTGCAGAGTTTGCCAGTCCACAGCAGAACCCTGAGGCCTGGAAGTCAGCTCAGCTCATCCTAGAAAAACCCTACTGAAAACCGTGTGAGATTTACTGGTTTAGTGTGGGAAACTAGGCAGCTTCCATTCAGGTCGGGTCTGTAATCCAGGACAGGCCTGCACAGGGTTGGTGTGGTCTGGTTAGTCCTTTACACCTCGGTAGCAGGGACCCTGCTGTTTACAGTCTTTCCAGCCCCCCTCCCCTGGAGGACCTGCCCAACCCCGTTAATCTTGTAAAGCTCGGCTGAATTGACACCCGCTCTGCACAGATGCCCTGCCTGATTCTGCTTGCTGTGTTGCATGGTCCCTCTGCGACCAGCTCTGATGAGAGGCATTGCTGTGGGTCCCGTGAACCCCCGGGACTTTCTCAGAAGAATGGGCATGTCGTGATTCTCTCCGTAAAATCGCCTGCTTCCTCTCCTTCCTGCCAGCCTTGCTGAATCTTCCTTCTCTCACCCTCGCTGACCCAGGTTACAGCTCCTATTAAACTTCAGTATATTTAGAACCAAACAGAAACAAAAGGAGAAGATGGCCAGTTTCCTTCTCTGCCCAAGCTGCGTGCAGAGCATCACGTCCCCGTCCATTTCTTTCTTGCAGTAAATCCTAACAGCCCAGAGAGCCTCCCTCTGTCCCTGTGGTCCCTGCCTTGCATAGAAACTGCTTGCTCGGGACATTTAAAGGAACTGCCCGTCCGTCCTTCCTTCTGTTTGCCCTAGATATCGGCCTGTCCCAAAAGACTTGCACTATTGATCATTCTTCCAATCTTGTTTTACGTAAAGTCAACTTCTTTGTCTTCTGAAAAACAAACCATAACAGGACACGTCCAGAATTCAAGCCCAGAAGTTACAGGAAGTGAGGTGCCGACTCATCGAGCTTAGTTTTTTTGAAAGCCACCGACAAGCCTCTGCTCGCCTTCCGTGGCTCCTCATGGCTCCGTGGAACTGAGTTCTTCTCTCTGAATGGTGGATTCTTCAGCGACTGGGCTCCCTTTCCAGATACTGCTCTAAAAATAATGGACTTTGGAAAATAATCTTGGCAGGCTGTGCGTCTTTTTAAACACTTTTGATCAGATGTAAGGTTTTATAGGCCTATTGTCTGTGAAACGCCTTTTCTGTACATTTTTGTCCACGCAGTGTTTATGTTGCATAACTAATTGGCTTCAGCACAGCAGATGCATTGTGTAAGCCCGTCTGGCATGCTGTAATTTTTTCAAAGTTCCTCGTCTGCTAAGAAAATATATTTGTCAAGGTTTTAGATTTCAGGAATTAAAAGTCTAGGAGGGATCCTATTCATTATAGGAAAAATAGTAAGTTGGGTGGAAGGGACACGTTTTTCCAAGCTGACCAATGGGAGAGGAGACAGGAACCAAAATACTTTTGCAATTCTAATTTGAGAAGCAGTGCCAAGATACATAATTCTATCCTTCCCCCTTCCCATGTCCCCAAATGGAGGAGAACGAAATGCTAACCCAAGTAGTTTCTCACCATCCCCAACACCAGAGATGTTTGGACAAATAAAGTGAAAAGACACGGCGAGATCTTAGAAGGAAGAACAGGAAATGGAACAGGGCAAGAAAGAGGCAGCGTGGAGGGGACTTAGGGCCAAGAACCTGAGAAGCACGGCTTGAAAGTGATATTTGCCTGCTGTAATTCCTGTGTTTTGATGGCTCTTGACACATTACATAGTACTAACAATTTTTAAAACCTGAGTGGAAAAGACTTTGGAATGAGAAAGCCCAGCTTCATGGAGATTTCTATGTCCTTTCAACCTCCCCTTGAGCCCACAGAGTCAGTCCTTTCTGATCCAAAGTTTTCACGCCAAAAGGCTGAGCATCTCTGTTATTTGACATCACCGTCAACTGCTGTATTTATAGGCAGTCGCACACTCTAGTGTTTTTTCCGTTTTGGATTTCAGAGTATCATCACATTCCTCCAATTGATGGAATCAAGCAGTACATTTTTGACTCAACTTAAAAAGCAGCTCCCAGACAATGCTGTGATTTTCCCATCTTGACCCACGCAGTCGTAGAAGGCATTGTCCTTGAGGGAGTCGTTACTGCGTGATGGGCATTGTGCTCAGCTCTCCCTGAACAAGTACATCCTATCCTCACAAGGCTGGGATGGACACCTTCAAGTCCTCATTTAAACAACAGTGAAATAAAAATCACCTGACGATTCCCCACGTTTTATGTAGAAGATCACAGACTTACTGATATTTCAACCCACATCAAATGACTGTATTAAATCAAAGAAATTAACTCTGCAAGACACATCATTAGTTTTTCTGCCAATAAGAAATCTAAAATACTCCCAGTTACCCTTGGTAAGAAGACTTTTTAAGAGTTCTTTGAGACCTAATACAGATGTTTATCCTATGTCACCATATGCGGGAAGAAGATGCAGATGTACCTGACCATCTGCACATCAGGAACATGCCTCTGTGCAGTCACATCTCAGAAGCAGAGGTCGCTGCCCCAATAGTGTCATCTGCTGTGACATCCAGGAAATGAGCGTGAAGCATGTCTTCAGAGATTGCACCGCTACCCCGTCAGGACTTTTCCTGAGGCTCTGATACCTACTGTGTCAGTGTCAAGGTGCACACACAATGATACCCATGCCATCCCCCCACACTCCAGAGAACAGAAGCTACACAGCAAACATGAAATAGAACAGATATGTTGGTTTAGTGTCAGCTGCGTGTGACTCGCTGCCTCCTTGACTTGAGAAATCACCAAGAGCAAATCTCAAGTATTTATCATGACTTGAGTTATCAAGAGAATTCTTTCTGATCTTAAGAGTTAGCCATAAAAAGCTTAGAGTCTGGGGAGATGGATCTAGTGGTAAGGTGCATGTTAAGGATGCATGAGGACTTGAGTTTGAACCCCAAATCCCACATAAAAAGACGAGTATGCTGGTGTCCACGTATAATCCCCATTCCAGAAAGGTGGAGACAGGTGGGTTCCTGGTGCTTACTTCTAGAAAGATTACCTAAATCAGCAAGCCCCAGGCTAGTGAGAGAACTTGTCTCAAAAATCAAGGCGGACAGCAAAGCAGACACTTGAGGTGGTGGTTTGACCTAAACACACACGCTGTCTGTCTCTCTGTCTCTCTATGTTTCTGTCTCCCCCCACCTTCCCCACACACCAGTAGAAAGGTTTATCAGCACCAATGGAAGAAAGAATATTGGAAAAGCGATGGAGGAGCAGAGTGTGTGTGACTGGAGGAGGGAACGAAGGGTTAGGGGAAATATTCCTCTGCACTAAAATCTTTTTTTTAATGAGTATAAAATACCATCAATATGTTGATCCAGCTGTGATGCTAATTAAATATTACAGTCTTCTCTGAACAAAAACAGAAACTGAGATTTCCTGGGGAGAACTGTTTTTGTTTTAAAAAATAAGACATTTGCCATGACTTAAAAGAGAAGTCCTTTCCTGAGCACTTCCAGCCAATCTATACTTCCCACATTGTCTCCTCTCAGAAGCAGACCGGTAACTACCGTGCATTTTGTTAACCAAATCTCTTTGGTTACTAGCACTTGGAAAACCATCAGTTTAGTGAGAACTGGTATTCATAAAGAGACACAGAGCTATGTCTTACTTGAACTGGTTTCTGAACCAATGAAGAACATGAGAACTGAAGCTTGGAGGGTTTGGAGCAGTGGGCAATCTCTTGTCTGGTCAGGAATTCCAGTCTCACAAGCTGCATGCAGGCACAGCAGGCAGAACGTTGAGCGTCTACCTGGGTTGCAGTCCAAGCTCTGCAGCGTGTCTGTCACTTTGCATCACTGCAGTGAAACAGCCCAGGCCACTAACGTGTCACCAGAAGGAAGTGAGAGACAGGGTCCTCCGGTCCCTTCCAGTGGCACATCCCCAGTCATCAAAGGCCCTCCCAGCAGGCCTAACTACCTCTGACTGTGCTGCACAGGGCCCAGTCCTCCAATCACGATGGACTTTTATGGACACTGGGCCACAGCTCAACCTTAGGGAGCTTGGTCTCCTTGAGCCTGTTTCCCGTCTGTGAAATGAAGGTAATCCCACTGCCTTCCTGATGGTCTGCTAGAAGACTTGAGCTAGTGGGCATGAGGGGCTGGTGAGTGTGAGCTCCAGAGTGGCTAGCTACATGACAGCATGGGACTGTCATGTGGTGTTTGCCCTGTGTCCCTAGGCAAGCACCCCGTTCTTCCCAGTAACAGAACATCCTGCTTTAAGGACAAAGACAACAGCGTGCAATCGGATTGGATCAGAACGAAGTGGATTCTTTCTCCAGCCTGAATTTGTTTCCTTCAGTCATCTTCTCACTTACAGGAGACTTGGACCGCAGCAGGGGTGGGGAGACTGTAGCCATCACTTCCTGTCTGTCTAACCGCACACCACCTTCCCAGCTGCTCCCTCTCATGGCTGCACAGACCCCTCCATGAGTGCCCTGTTTGCGGTGAACTTCAGAGCTACGGCTTCTCTTTGAAGATCAGGTTCTGCCTTGTGATTTCACTGTGTTACATTTTTACAAGGATTTGGAACAGGCTTAATACCGGTCCTTGAGAGCCCATGGCCCTTTCCTCCCCACCCTTCCCTTCCGTCCTCCTCTCCCCTCCCCTCTTCCCCCCCCATTTCCTTTGCTTTCTTCCTCTCCCTTCTAGATCTGACACATATTTCCTCCGACCCACTGACGATGGATTCTTTTCCACAGTGGCTCTGTGAACATAGAAAATGTTCCTCTGTCTGATAGAATAGCCTCTAGCCACACGTGGATGTTGAGACCTCAAATATAACTGGTGCAGCAGGGAAAATCATGTTTCCTTTTATTTAATTTTAATAACCACACCACCCATATTGGATGTCCGGGTTATAAAACTTCTTCTGTGTTCTGAGCAATCATGAAGTCACCTTATTTGACTGGACATCTAATTTTTAGAAACTCCAAATGTTTGTCTGTTCCCTGGGAAACAGAAATGAAGAGGAGAGAAAACCGCCAGGGCACACCGGGTGCCCAGGGTGCCGAACCACACGGCTCTGGGAGATGTCAGGTTGGTGTCCTCACTGACCGGTGGAAGTACTCTGCAACTCTCCTCTAAATGACTGTGTGGGAAACAAAGCAGCCAGAGAAACCAAAGGCACATGGACGTCAGGGTGAAGACAGAGCCGGCATTTAGAAGCAAGTGCGCTATTGAGTCAGGCTTCGTAGGCAGCAGCATGTGAAGCATAAATACAGAAGAAATAGAACAGAACAAGTAGACAGTCGGCCGTGAGGACAGATCATCTGAGCTGCTCACCAAGGGGCATGCTCAACTGAGGAATACTCCAGAGAGTGGGGCTGTGCCCACAGCCCTGCTGATGATGAAACCAACTTGTCAAGAAAAAGCTTAAATTACCTTTCAAAACTTCCTTTCATAAAGTGACATATACCGTCTATTTTTTTCTGGTACTAGGAAATGAACCCATGCCCTCACATGCATGCTAGACAAGTGTTGTACCACTGAGTTATGACCACGGGCCTCTTAAATATGTGGTAAAAAAATGTTTAGGACTAGTGAGATGGCTCGGAGAGTAAGGCACCTACAAGACTGATAGCCTGAATTGCATTTCTGGGGCTCACATGGTAGAGGAGGTGGACTGAGTCCTGGAAGTTGTCCTCTGACCTTGGCACACTGCAGCACACACACACACACACACACACACACACACTATATTAATTTTATTGATTTTTTTGTGTATTTCATACAGTACATCTCAAACATCCCCACTGGCACGCTCCCATAGCCTCCCCCTACTGGAGCCCATATACTCTGTCATCCCTGTTATTGTCCACTGTGTTGTCAGCGCCCCCAGCCATTCCCCAGTGCAAGTCCATCCATTAAGTCTAGGCAGCCTATCTAGAGTCCCTTGTTTTAGGAAGATCAGCTCTTCCTCATCAAGCAACAATTAGTTGCCAAAATTCCTTTAGATAAGATTGGGGTCTGCTGTCCATTTTCCCAGTTCTTTGTGGGGTTACATCTGCCTGAGTTTGCATGAGACTCATGTATGCTGACGCCTCTGCCATAGAATCATATGAGCAGGTTCCCAGGAGCTTGTAGGACTCTGTTTCCATATGGTCACACATCTTCTCCCTGGTGCTTACAATCTTTCCACCCCCTCTTCCATGATGGCCCCTGGGCCTTGGGTGGGTGAAGTTTAATGACTGGGTCCTATCCAAGGACAATTACTTAGCAGACCCTTGATGTTGTCTACACTTTGGCCATTTGTGACCTTTTGTGTTCCTGTCTCTCCGCTGCATGCGGGAGCTTCACTGTTGAGATTTTTTAAAAGAAAGTGTTGGCCCTCCTTTTTCTTACAATGCCAGGAGGAAGGACAAAGCTCACAACAGACCGAGGTCATAACTGGAAGCTTTGTGTGGAAGTGCTGAATCGTGGCCACGAGGAGAGTGTGTGCAGGTTGCACTGCATGACATGTGGACAGGCTGCACCCACGTGGACACATACACATGTGGACAGGCCGCCTTCTCATAATGTTTGGCCTTCATGTGTACAATAGGAAATAGCTGTCCTGAAATTCATATGATACCTATCCTTCTGGTGGGTTTATGGCTTCCTATGAAATCTTCTATTTTACCCCAGTTAAGTTACCTGCTTTATATTTTTGCAAACATACACATTGGCATGTTGGATTATTTCATTTTAGACATGGTAGGATGTCTATGCTGAGACTAATACACGTGAAAACATAACACAGTCCCTATTACAAGACAGTTATTGAAATGGCCACAGATGACCGCAGTGGAACCATACCCCTTCAATGTATAGTGCACAAGTGCACACAGGCCAAACAGAACTCTATGTCACTGGGCTACACATAGCCCAGGCTCTGGGTTCAGTTCACAGCACAGAACAAACACAAATCACATTGGCAGTGCACACCGGGAAGGTAAAACACTTGGTGTGTGAGGGTTGATCTGTATCTTAGTTTGCCTGGATTTGGGATCACCTAGGAGACACACCTTTGAGCATATCCCTGAGGGTGTTTCCAGAAAGGTTTAACTGAGGAAGGAAGACCTATTCTGAATATGGGCAGCACCACCCCAGGAACTGGGATCCCAGACTGAATAAAAAGGGGAACAGGAAGAAGCCAGCTGAACCCGCCTTCTTCTCTCTGATTCCTGGGTGTGGCTGCAATGTGGCCACCATGCCCTCCCCACGGTGATAACCTGCACCCTCACACTGTGGGCCAGAATAAGCTCTTTCTTGCTGAAGGTGATTTTGTCTGGTAATTTGTCACAGCAATGAGAAAAGTAAAACACTGTGGTGGAACTAGATCTTCAACACTGAGTGCTTTAAGTACAGGGAGGAAGAGGGATAGCCTTGGAAGAGCTGTCATTGGGTTCAGGAAATGGGAAAGGGGTGGGTGCATACAGCAGTTCATTTGATAGAAAGTACAGAGCCATGTGTTTGGAGAGCCAAGCCAAGATTATTAATGGAATATCCAAAGAGATTTATGAGAAACAGAGCCAGCAATTTAGTCATCTCTGAATTGCCACAGGACTGTGAGCTAAGGAGCAGTAGTCAGATTTGAAGCTGTGTCCTCCCTGGACTGGCCAAGCTGTGCTCTAGGATGCAGGTGTACTGATATCAGGCCATTTCCCAGGCTGCTTAATGAGACCAAAGTCTACATTATTTTCTTCAAATATTGCTACCATTTCAAAAGGTTTTTTTTTCACTATGGCTGAGTTGGGCTTAAAAGAGTAGCTTTAGGCAGCCAAGGAAAACAAGTTTTAAGGATTTAAAATTCAAGGAATTCTAAAGGCAGCTTCAGTACTTAGAATTTTTCATCCATTATAGAAGATGTAGCTTGATATTACAGGATATGTGTTCTGCTTAGCAGTAAGATGAAACTTCAGTAAAGAATGTGATTTCTGTTCACTTATTCTTAACTTTAAAAACATGTAATATTGGAATTCAGAAGTACTGGGTTAAGTATGTTGTGCGTTTTGATATTTTTGCATTGATTTTCAAAAAATTCCAAGGAAATCAACTTGGCAAAATTGAAGGGAGGAAAGGAGTTTGGGTTTCAGTAGAAAATCTTGCTTTCCGTGTGGAGGTTAAAGTTTGAGGACCTTCATATATTTTAGATGCATTGTTGTTGAATTTGACTGTGATTCTGTATTGCCAGTGGAAATCAATACCCTAGTGCAAGATTCTCCAGACCTGTTAGTGTAAGTACATTTCAGTTGCAACTTTGTTCATTACACCTAAATAACTGTGTCACCAAAAAAGCCATTTTCTTGGTCTGGAGAGATGGCCCAGCAGTTAAAAGAACTGACTGCTCTTACAGAGGACCTGGGTTCAATTCCCAGCACCCAGATGGCAGCTAACCACCATCCTAACTCCAGTTCCAAGGGATCCTACACCTTCTTCTGACTTCTGTGGCCACAGCACGATACGGGTGCACTTATATACGTGCAGGCAATACACTCATACATAAAATAAAAAGAAATAAAATATTTTCAAAAGCCACGTTCTCATACTGGGGTCCCATTGGCACTGTATAAAGAATGTCCACAAAGCCTCCCTCCCAATCCCTAGCTACCCCCCTTTAGCCCCCAGCCGTGACTGGGAGGTGGGGCCATTTCATCGGACTCCAAGGCAAGGATGAGCTGAATTTAAAAGAAACTCTGCTTTTGAAAGCTAACCACTGCCTGCCCAGGCGTAAAACATACTCAAACTATCCTTTTTACCTAAGAGCAAATTTGAGATCTCATTCAGGGGGTATGGTCAGGCCACTGAAGAGTTAAAAGGCTAGGAAAGTAAATTAAGATGACTTTGTTTTGACTTCAGATGATATACTTTGGGGTTATAGGGAATTCCCGTCCTCAGGGAGCTGCAGGCTGCCTTTCAAGCAATTCCCCAACATCTGGCTTGGCCCAAGAGTCAAGGTGATTGGAAACTGTTGTTAATGCTCAAATTACAGTTTTATGCAGAGATAAAGACAGATTTAACAGTGAAGGAATTACTAAAAGTTAGGTGTTTGTTTTTTCCTCTATGTTATCATACAGCCTTTCAGAACACAGACAATGAGTTAAGATGCTAAAAAATGTCAAAGTCAAAACCTAGCAGTTTCTAGGCTGAACACTTTCAAAAAGGACTTTTTCAGTCTGCCTCTGGATTGTTCTGAGGTCAGGGGTAGTGCAAGGCAGTGATGTTCAGCTCGAATTTACCATTCGCTTGCCACTGAAGCTTTAAATAAACTGAGCTTCTAATTAGTAACATGAATCTTTATTCTTGACAGCCCGAGCGAGAGTGTTCATTTGAAAGTCATGGTAGTTTCTAAGGGAAGAAAATCAAGAAGACGCTGAAGGGCTGTTGTTTAACAGGGTGATTAGTTGGCTGCATAGTTTGTTAATTAGAGCTGCATGTTTTAGGTGAGACCACATATAAACAAAATGCGTCGTCATTTATTTCAACTTTAGCTTTAGCTAAATTCATAGCAACTAGTGGGGTTTTGACATTAACAGTATTTATCTTTTATCATACGAGCCTATATAAAATACGGTCCTTTAAAAATTACATTTATTTATTTTCTAATGTGGTAGAGGAGTGCCATGGTGTGCCTGTGGAGGTCGGAGGGCAATTTGTGAGAGTGGTTCTTCCACATGTGTCTCCCAGAAGGAAAACTCAGGTTGTCAGGCTTGGCATTAAGTACCTATACCCGCTGAGCCATCTTGTTAACCCAGTGTATGGTTCTTTTTATTTTAATTTTATTTTTTATTGCGTTTTTGCAATTTTCATACAATATGGTGCGATGGTATTTAGATCCCCTCCCCTATCCACACCTCCTTCCACAGCTCCCCACTACCCAATTTAATGTACATATAAATATGTGTTACATCTTTTATGCGTAAAACATGACCTGTAGAGTCTGATTTGTGTTCCCAAAGGTCCTTCAGGATATGTGCATCTACTGAGCCCACCAAGAGTCAAGCACTGTGTGTCCCCCTCCCAGAAGCCATCAATTGCCAAAAATACCTTTGTTGGGCTCAGATTCTTGCCCACTTCCCCATGTTTACGCTGGGGTTTTGTTTGATTTTTGGTTTGCCTGGGACTTATGCATGCTGTCACGATTGCTGTGAGTTTCCTAGAGGTCGTCCATCCCCTCTGGCTCTTACAATCTTTCTGCCCCCTCTTTTATAATGATCCCTGAATTTTGGGAGGCAGAGATTTGCAATAGGTGTCCTAATCACGGATAAGCTCTCTGCAGTCTCTTGTTCATTGGCCAATTATGGGTTTCTGTGCTAATCACCATCTGCTTTATAAGGAGACTTCTCTGGTGACAGTTGAGAGATGCATCGTCCTATGTGTAGAGATTGTACTGAAGATGTGTCATTTAGGGCTAAGCATCCTATAGACACTTATTCTCTGCATTTGACTAGTTCTGGAACTCTGCAATAGTCTCCATCTGCTGCATAAAGAAGATTCTTTGAAAAGGGGTGACAGGCACACCTGTCTTTAAATAAAAATATGCATATTTAGAATATAGTAAGGAATTATGTTGGTCTAGGACTGTGGCAAAAAATCGATTTTTCTCTGAGATCTATGAACTTTCCAGCCATGTATATTTGATTGTGTTTGCAGCACCACAGATGAGTTTCCTCCCTTTGGGCAGGCTTCAATTCCAATTAGACAGCCATGGTTACCCCCAGGATAAAACTGCCACTACTGCACCAACAGTGGCAGTTTGCTGAGACAGGCATTGTTGTTCACTAGGGCTTTACAGCTAAGTAGAACCATTGGTTGGTTTTTCTCCCTTGGCAGCTTACATAACATCCTCTGGTATCATGAGAGCTAGTCTTCAAAAAGGAGGTTTCCAGGTCAGTTCCAGCTCCATTGTGCCACTTCCTGTATCTGAGGTATGGCCTGTCTTCAGCAATAGGGTCTTACCTGCATGTTCTGGGAGGTAATCAAGGGCCATAGTCTGTGTTATTTTAGGAGTGTCTTGGACTACCTTGATGAACAACTCAAAGGGAGGTTCCTCCTGCTTGGCACTGTTTTTTTATTACATAGCCTTCAACTGTACACATGCACTCAAATATTTGTTTTTCAGTAGGAGTTTGAAATAATACATTTTCCTCTGGTTTTTCATACCATCTAAGCATTATTTATCTCTCCTGTCACTCCCCTTGTATAACTCGTTCTTCTCCTCCCCAGTTAAATCTCCCCATTAATAATAATAATAATACTTAATTATACCTGTCCCCTGAAATCTCCTTCTCTGGAGCTCCTTCTTCCCATGTACCCCCATGATTCTTTCCATCCTCCTGGCTCTCACGGTTACATCAGGGTATACAAGCACATATAGGCATTTGGAGCTAAGAGACACAAATAAGACAAAATAGTTGTTACTTCCGTTTCTGAGTCTGTAATACCTAGCACAAGGCTGCTACATAGTGATGGTCTAATTAAGAGTCCTTTAATTGGTAATAGAGGTTGGGTGAATGCCTGCCCAGAAGAACTAGTCAGCCTTGAAGAGAAGCGGAGCAGGGTTTATGAAGCTTAAAACCACAATTACATCATGCCAGGGCAAAGCCAATAACCATAGTTAATTCAGATAACTATAGTTACACCAGTCCAGAGGCAGGTCAGTTAACGAAGAGGTTTTTAGTTAACAAAAAGTTTCAAGGTTTCAGTTAGGAAAACCAAGTTTCTCAGAATTGCAGAAACAGTGGGCTTCCTGGAGCTGCGGGTGTAGCTGGGTGGGAGGACATTCATCCTGGCTAGGTGTACATAGAAGCAATGTGTCCCCAGAACTGCAGGGGTTCTAGCTATCCAGCTGCAGTTAGCCAGAGCTGGGGCACAGCAGGGCAGAAACACAGGGTGAGCAAAAGTCAGAATGAAACAGAGTCAATTTTGCCATTTCACATCTGTGTTATTTCACTTAACAACACTTTCTAGTTCCATCCATTTACCTGCAAATTTCACAATTTCATTTCTCTTTATCAATCAGTAGAACTCTATTGTGTAAATGTACCACATTTTCATTATCCACTCGTCAGTTGAGGGACATTTAGGTTTCTTCCATTTCTTAGCTGTTGTGAAAAGAGCAGCAACAAACATGGATGTGCAAAGTATCTGTGTAGTAGGATGAGTCTGTTGGGTATATGCCAAAGATTGGTATGACCAGATCATACGGTAGATTTATTTTTTATTTTTAATGAGTTCTTCAAACTGATTTCCATGGTGTTTCAACAGTTTGCAATCCCACCAACAGTGGATGATAGTTCCTCTTTCCCCACACCCACACCAGCATTTGATGTCATTGGTTCTCGGAATCTTAGCCATCTCCCTGGGGTTAAATTCTTCTTAACGTAGTTTTGATTTGTGTTTCCCTAATGGCAAAGGATGTTGAGTGCTTTTTAGGGTGTTTCTTAGCCGTGGTTATTTCTTCTTTTGGGAGCTCTCGCCTCAGCCCCACGGCCCATTTTTAATTGGGTCATTTGTTTCCTTGCCTGTTCATTTTTGAGTTCTTCATATTTTCTGGATATTACTTCCCTGTCAGATGTGTAGGGTGTGATTTTCTCCCACTCTATAGGTTCCCTCTTTGTTCGGTTGGTTGTCTCCTTTGCTGTACAGAAGCTTTTCAGTTTAATAAGGCCCCGTTTATTGATTGTTTACCTTAATTCCTAAGCAACTGATGTCTGATTTAGAAAACCCTTTCCTACACCCCTATCTTGCAGGTGCTGTCTATGTATTCTTCTAACAGTTTCAGTGACTGCTTTCACATTGAAGTCTTTAATTCACTTGGACTTGACTTTTGTGCAGGGTCTCAAGTGCAGGCTCTAATTTCATTATTCCACATGTGGAGATCCAATTTTGCCAGCATCATTTGGGGGGCACCTTTGTTAAATATGAGGTGGTTGTAATTATGTGCACTCATGTTTGGGTCTTCTATTTTGTTACACTGTTCTACAGCTCTGTTTTTATGCCAGTTCCATGTTACTTTTATGACTATGACTATGTAGACTATAGACTGAGGTCTGATACAGTAATCCCCCTGGCACTGCTCTTTGTGGTCAGGATTGCTTTGGCTATTCAGGGCCTTTTGTGATTCCATATAAATTTTAGGATGGACTGTTCCATTTCTGTGAATAACATCATGGGGATTTTGATTAAGATTGCATTGAATCTGTAAATTGCTTTTGGTAAGATGGTCATTTTCACTGTATTATCTTACCAATCTGTGAGCATAGAAGGTCTTTCCAACTCCTTGTGTCTTCCTCAATCTCTTCCTTCAAAGATTTAAAGTTTTTATTGAATAGGTCTTTAATGTCTTTGGTTAGGTTTTTCCTTAGATATTTTATTTTTGAGGATATTGTGAATGGAAGTATTTCCCTGAACTCTTTCTCTGATTACCTGCTATTTGTATATGGAAAGGCTACTGATTTTTGTCAATTGATTTTGTAACCTGCCACTTTGCTGAAAGTATTGAAAAGTCAGAAAGGGCACAAATAAACAACTTAATGGTACAATTCAAGAATCTGGAAAGGCAAAAACAAAACAAACCCAAATCCAGAAGATGAGAAGAAATAACAAAACTCAGGGCAGAAATCAATGAAATAGAAACAAAGAAAACAATACAATCAATGAGTCTAAGAGCTGGTTAATTAAAAAGATAAACAAGATAGGCAGACCCTTAGCACAGTTAACCAAAAGAAAGAAAGAGCAAATCCAAATCAACAGTATCAGAGATGAAAGGGGAAACATCACAGCAGACACCTGAAAGATCCAGACCATTATAAGGGAATATTTAAAACCCTGTACTCTATTAAATTTGAAAATATAAGAGAAATGGACAAATTTCTAAATTCATGGAAACAACCAAGTTAAGCCAAGAAGAGATCAATAGCATAAACAAATCTATAACAAATAAGATATCAAAACAGTAATACAGAGCCTCCCAACTAAAAAAAGCCCAGGCCCAGATGGATTCACAGCAGATTTTTACCAGACCTTCAAAGAAGATCTACAACCAATACTACTTAAATTATTCAGAAAGACAGAAACAGAGGGAGACCTTCCAAACTCCTTCGATGACACCATTGTCACTCTAAGACCAAAACCAGAAAAAGACATAACAAAAAAGAAAAATATAGTCCCATATCCCTAATGAACATAGTTGCAAAATTGTCAATAAAACATTCACAAATCACACAGAGGCACATATCAAAAGGATCATGCACCATGATCAAGTAGCCTGTATTCCAGAGATGCAGGGATAGCTCAATATATATAAGTCAATAAGTGTAATAAATCATATAAATGGACAAAATCCACATGACCATCTCAATAGATGCAGAAAACACCTTTGACAAAATACAATGCATTCATGTTAAAAAAGTTCTATAGGGAATTGGCCTGGAGGGAACATACCTCAACATATTAAAGCTATATACAACAAACCCATAGCCAACATCATTCTAAATGGAAAAAAACTGGATGCATTCCCATTAAAATCAGGAACCAGAAAAGGATGCCAACTATCTCCACTCCTTTTCAATATAGTGCTTGAAACTCTAGAGCAATAAGACAAGAGAAGGAAATTAAAGAGGTGCTAATTAGAAAAAAGACAAATTATCCTTATTTGCAGATGATATTTATTATACATAAGAGATCCCAAAATTTCCACCATAAAACTCCTAGAAAGTTTCTTTTAAAGATGAGTCACAATTCTAGGTGTTGCTCACCTGCAGTCCCAATACTTGGGAGATGGAGGCAGAGGTATCAGAGGCTCAAGGTCATCCTCAGCTACATAGCAAGTTCAAGGTCAGCCTGTGCTCCATGAAACCCTACTTCAAAGAAACAAGCCAACAAGGTCAAACCACTAAGGAATGACTCTCCTGTCTGAAAGACAGGGAACCTGTTGAGAAGGGATTGCTTGTATCCAACGAATCTGCCAGTATCTGGATTCTGTGTGCTGGATGTGTGGCAGATGCATTCCAGCATGGGGTGGGGGTATGGGGATGAACCAGTGTGCTCATTCCAGTGATGGGGTGGGGATGAACCATGTGCTCATTCCAGTGATGGGGTGGGGATGCACCATGTGCTCATTCCAGTGATGGGGGTGGGGGTGCACCAATGGCCCACTCAGGTTCCTTTGTCTTGCTCTCAGGGCAGCTCTGTTGTGCTTGAAAGAGCCCTTCACTTGTTCGTACTGACCTAGTTCACTTACTTCCCTCAGAGGCAGAGTGACTGGCCAATTTCAGGGCGTCTTTTTCTAGCCTACATTCACTAAAATCCTGACATCCCTTGTCTGAAGGAACCATGAGAAGGATAGCCATTCAATGGCAAAAACACCAAAGTCTCCCATTCCAGTCCTGGGGTGTGGTCTCCCTCCACTCTTCCCAGGTACTGGGCATCAGTATTTAGATGAGAGCTTTGCAGATTTTCTTAGTAATATAGCCATATTTTTTCTCTAGCTCTGTATGTGGGGTGCATGGCATAGTCTACCTGTGGAAGTCGGAAGACGGCTCCAAGTGCTGGTTCTCACCTTCCGTTTGTTTGAAGCAGGATGTCTCAGTGTGTCCCACTGCATATTCCCAGTTAACTGACCAGTGAGACGTGCACCATTCTGTAGGGGGGCACTGGGGTTCCAAAAGCATGTACTGCTGAGTCTGGCTTTTCACCTGTGCTCTGAGGATCTGAATTTAGGTTGGCAGTTTGGCAGGAAAATCACATCACCCACTGAGCCATCACCCCAGTCAGGGGTTTTCCTTTAAGGATATCATCCAAGCCTGGTGTTGTGGCACAAGCCTTCAATCTCAGCACTTGGGAGGCAGAGGCAGGCAGATCTCTGTGAGATGGAGGCCAGCCTAGTCTCCATAGTGAGTTCCAGGCCATCTGTGGCTACAGGGAGACCCCATCTCAAAACAACAACAACAAAAAGAGAAGACTATCATAAATATAATAGCATCCCAGCTGTACACACCGTCTAAACTTCTGGAAAGAATCAAACCCTAGGGCAGTATGTGGTCACTGCTCTAGTCACTGTGATGGAACACCGGACGGAAACAGCTAACGAGAGGAAGGATTTCTTCTGGCTCGTGGTGAAGGGGCACAGTCCATGAGAACGGGGAAGGCCTGGTGAAGGTTTGATAAGGACCCAGAAGTGGGCAGAGCAACCTGTGCCCATCCTGCAGCTATGCCCTGAGTTCCAAAAGTCCCACAGCCTCCCCAAATAAAGCTGGGCACACATGCCTGTGTGAGGTACCTGCGGACTGGCTCTGCGGGGGTCTCCTGGGTCTGGTGAAACTGTGAAACTAAACACTAGGTCATATATCAGCCTGTGAAGACATTTTATATTTTAAATCACACAGACAGGTGGAAAAGTTGATCCTTCAACTGAGGGACATTTATTCTAAGTAGAACTTAGAGCCACTGAGAGCAGGTGGATATCCCCACAGCACATTTGATGTCTGCATGGCTGTTCAGGAGCCTGTCACAGACACTCTCTCCAGCCTGCTCATAGCCCATCTCTCCAAGGTTGTCATTGAATGAGCAGCTGCTAACACTGAGGAAAACTGGAGGAGGCACCCTCATGCCTGACTGAATCTTCAGGGTGAAGAGCGAGGGGAGTTGATAAGGCACAGAGACAGCTGGATTTACTGCACAAATTCCAGCTAAGAACCATTCGTCAACATTTCTCAGACGTTTCTGAAGGCCGTCTAGCATACAGTTAGGTTGGAATGTTCCGTGAACCCGTGTCCAGCTTCATGGGTCCACCAGACCCAGGAGACCCCAGTGGAGGCTGTCCACAGGTGCCTCACACAGGCACACGTGAGACCTGCCAGCCTAGCCAGGAGCTCCTCCTTAAATCAAGAATTCCTGCTTAAGCCAGGAATGCCTGGAGCTCTTCCTTATCCTCTCTGGGTCTTCACCTTGCCTCATCTGAGGACCTAGAACCTTCCTGATAGATGTGGACATAGGGTAACTCAGCAGTGAGTGATGTGTTTGCGTGTGCACACATGCTCTAGACTTAGACTACCTGATTGGAATGTTTCCTTGACCTTTGAAATCATGTGATTTTAAGTGTGTAGTTTAACTTTGGGTCCCTAATTTCCTAATCTATACAAAAGGGTGCTGTAGTGGCTGCATGAAGTAATGCACACAGGGTGCCCAGCACTGAGGAGACGTGAGCACGGCACTCAGGGGCCCTGTGTGCTTTTCCCCTTCCCACAATGTCCACAGCGTGGTAAGGCTGAGGGGCCCCAACAGGCAGTTTTATTGTAGGAACAAATTTGCCTTCCTCTTTTCCCAACCGGGTTCACTTGTCATAACAACCTTTGTTCATACATTCAGCAAAATCTTGAGCAACAATTCATGCGATGTTCTCAGCCTGAAGGTTTGTGCATTCGTGCAGGATAACGTCAATGTTTGAAAAGCAAATTTAGATAGAAGGTGGCAAACAGTGCGGGGGTACTCTGTGGATTCAGCACCAGAGAAAAGTATTGAAGAAAAGGGCTCTGCTGCTGTCAGGGTGAGGAGAGACCGCAGAGTGCCCCAGAATTCTGAGTGACACTGTGAGGGAGACTTGAAAAGCTTGGCACTGTAATCCTGAAATGCCTGAGCACCTGACATACAGTATCTGATGCTTCCCAGACTTGTCTGAACTGGTTCTAAAATGGGCAGACCTAGTCAAGCTCCCCATCCAGGGATACCTAGTGAGCAGCACCACCAAAGCCTTCCTTACCAATAGCCCTGTATTTTAAATGCCTCGTGGGCACCAGTAAGGCCAGAGAGCAGCCCCCAGCCAGCAGGAGCCTTTGGTCAGGGTTACAGATCTTAAGATTCTGCAGGAATCTGGGTAGGCAGTGGTGCGCCTAGACTGTCTCCTTCGCTGACCTTGTCTGATGGGTGCTGTGGGTCATGGAATGCCTAACCCGTGGAGTGCAGTTGTATTAGCAGAGATCTGGAGCTGTATGGCTTTTGTCTATCTGCCCGTGCTGAGGTGTCACAGGCAGACACTCCAGAGCCCCGCCAGACTTGTGTGGCCTGTTACCGCAGCACAGAATTGATACGTTTCCGTTGCTTTAGTGGCTCCCTGTAAAGCAAAATATTGACAATAAAATTGCTATTTTTGTTCTAGCAGCCGCCACATGGTCTCTGTGCTCTGTTTAATGGATGCACATTCTTCCTTCCAACTGCCTTGCTGTCCCCTTAACAAAGAGCCACGGCAAACGGTGATTCCAAAATAATGTCTGTAATCTTTACCAGAAAACTGTCCATCCTGCTGACTTCAAGGAACACTGGCTACATATTGAATATATCAAGGAACAAATGAAGGGTGTGAGGTGTAAGGCAGCCAGAGGCGTGAGCATATATCTGGGAGCCTTGACTGACTCCCAGACTGGGCCTGTGGAGTTAGTGGAATCGAACATTGTAAATTTCCGGAAAGGAAAAGAAATCATACAGTTGAGCAGCCATCGTTCCATGAGCTTCCTGCAAGGATGAACGCTGCGGTTCGACCGCTGCAGCGCATCAGGGAAAAGACAGTGAAGGCTTCGATTTCTCAGACCTCAGTTTGATCCTCTGGACTCACCACAGCGTGGGAACTGCAGTCATTCTCTTAGGTCTTGTCGTAAAAGCCATGCCCAAGTGTCCTGAAAACTAAAGATAACAGAGACAGGTCCTGGATTCAGAGCCCAGCTTGCCCTCACTAGCTCCGTGACCTGAGACAAGGTCCTTAACTCTCAGATGTCTGTTCCACGAGGCCAAAGGAACATGTTCATGAAGAGTTTGAGTTACAGAGACCAAATACGCACTGTGCTGGTGGCGGGTCATTAAGTGGCTGTTCTCCTACGGGGGTCTGTGGGGCGGATGACACAGGAACAGACACGCCTCCAAGCCCCCTCTTTCAGGATCTTGAACATGTTGTCTCATTTTTGGCGTATCACTTTCGTCATAGGTGAACACGGGTCATTGATTGCGTCTTGGGTGAAAGCTCACGCACTGTTGGGCCTTCTGACGTCAAGAGATCCCCAAGTGCTTCCTTCCCCATTTTGAGGTTGCGGCGTAGATGTCAACCCCTGCACAGCTTGGTCTCTGAAAGAGCTTGTGTGTCTCCCCCCTCTTCACTCCCACCAAACACTTCTCCCTTTTCTGGCCTGTCCTCTCATCTTCTGAGCAGTAGGAAGATACCCGGTGAGTTCTACTCTAAGCCCAGAGATAGGCTGGGAAGTGTTGGCCACATAGCGATCCCTTCACCATCTCTGACCTTCTTTCATTAAGTACATGCGTAGACAATACATCCGTGCTCTCTCACACAGTGAAATCTTCATTTGCGTGTCAGTCTTTGGTTACAGCTCTTGGAAAGTCAGCAGATCGTGCTATTTATAACCGCGAAATTTTGATAATTCTGCCCCTATGCATAAGCATGGCACCTTTTGCAAAAAAAGTAATCTTTATCCCGGCTTGCATCTTTGTTGTGCTAAAGCAACCTTGAGGGGAGGAGAGTTTGCTTGACTTTGAGGTCGAGTCCATCCTCAAGGGAAGCCAAGGTGGGGTCTCGAGGCAGGAACTTGGAGGCAGGAGCTGAAGCAGCTGGACCAGAGGAGCGCTGCTTGCCAGTTGCTCAGTTACCATTCTTCTGCAACCCAGGCTCAGCTGCCAAAGATGGCAGCACCCACCGGGGGCTGGGCCTGCCTACATCAACTAGCAATCAATAACATGCCGCACAGACATCCCCACGGGCTACTGTGCTGGAGGAAATGCATCAATTCAAGTTCCCTTTTCCAGGTATGTCAGGATGATAACCAACACAGCCATCACAGTCTTCAACTTTAAACCTGGCAGAAACTCAAATGTAGGGCTGGAGAGACGCCTCAGTGGTTAAGAGCACTGGCTACTCTTGCAGAAGACCTTGGTTTGGTTCCCAGCACCCACAAAATTGACGCCCTCTTCTGACCTCCACAGGCATTGGACGACATGGGTGTATATACATACATTCAGGCAATACACTTGTACACATAAAATAATAAAAAATAATAAATAAAATATTTTTAAAAAGAAACTCAAATGTATAAAATCATGAACTTCCTCCAGTCCTGGACAGAGAAGTTCATCTGTGTGAGAAGTGGGTCCCTCAAAGTAGGCCTTCCCTGCCCAGTCCTACAGTACAAACCTGGCTAGCCCACCCCAGCCTGGTCTCTGGATATTCATGCCAATATGAAAGGCCAAGACTGGCATTTCTCTTGGTCCAAATGCTGCCACTAGGGAGATCTTCCTCTTGGCTTTCTTGTCACTGTCACTAAATCCCCAAGAAGACAAGCTAAGAAGAAAATACTTGCCCTGGCTCGTGGTTTTCGAAGATTCGGTCTATGTGTGTTGCCCCATGTGCCTGAGCAGAACATCATGGCAGCAGGCACTGTACAGGGGCTTCTTCACCTCATGACACACAGGAAGTGAGGAGTGACACAACAAGGGGCCAGGGACTCCCCCTCCTCCCCTCCCCCATTACTCTCTTCCTCCAATTAAGAGCTACCTCCTAAAGTTTCCAAAATAGTGTCAGCAGATAGGGATTGTGATGGTTTGAATGAGAATGTCCCCCATAGGCTCCAAGTATTTGGACATTTTGTCCCCAGATGGTGGCGATGTTTTGGGAGGTTTTAGAAGGTCTGGCTCTCCTGGAGGAAGCACGTCACTGGGGTGGGCTTAGAGTTCTTAAGCCTTGCCAGATTGCCACTTGTTCTCTTGCTTCCTGTGTCTGTGTGATGATGTGAGAGCTTAGCTTCTGCTGCTCCTACTCCAGCCACCCCCAGCCACCATGCCTCCCTGCCAAGATGGACTGCAATTCCCCTGGAACCGTAAGCTCAAATAAACTCTTCCTTCTATAAATTGCTTGGGTCAGTGTTTCCATCACAGCAACAGGAAAGTGACTAATACAGGGACCAAGTGTTCAACAAGGCAGGAACATTTACAGCCACCAGTAGCTGTGCATTACTCACTGTGTGTCCTCAGTGGTCCTCGTGAGCAAAATCCAGTATGCTAAGAAAAAAGAAATTCATGGTTTTTAAAGGAGGGGCAAAGTGTGTCTCCAAAATGACCAGGGGTGATGAGAGTCCAATCTTCTTGTCCTTTTGGAATCTCAAGAGGCAAGGCCACTTGTGGGCTCTCTTAAGGAGGACAGGAGACACCTGCATGCATGCAAACTAGCAATTCATTTGCAAACAGCAAGAATCCACCCTTCAAGCATAGCCTTCTTTCTGGTCGCAAGCAAGGTCATGTGGCATGGGTAGGTGGAACTGATCAGCACCGAATTTTTCCATTTACAGAAGTGGCCTGTTGCTTCCATGGCGCTGTGTGTACCTTCAGACCCCCTTGGACTCGATTGGCCTGGAAGAACCATTTTGTGTTCTTTCTTTTATGGAGATACAGCTGGTCATACTTCCCATTCTATCCCTTGGCTTCCAATTTGGCAGATGTGAAATGCAGGTGCCTCCTCTCCTAATTCAAGGGTTGCATATGTTTGGAGGTGGGGAGGATGGAGCCTTCTAGAAGGATTTAGAGTCACAGTATAGTAGAGTATTTTTGTTCGGTACAATCATTTGGTTTCAGTGATTTTCTTTACATTTTCTTCAGGCCCATTTGGCCTGGCTTGCTTGGTAAGATTTTTCTACCTTCTCTGTAATCATTCACAAGAGCATCTGCTTATGCCAGGGCAGAGAGAGAAATGAAGGTTCACTTACCAAATAAAGAGCCTCCAGCATCTTGGAATACTTCTCCTTTAAGACCGTCGTGTGTTTCTCCAGCTGCCTTCATCTTTTTGATACATAAGGGTACACCGAGTTGAAACTATAAACAGAACCCACTAATTAAGAGTAATTGTTTCGGAGATTAGTGGAGCCCATTCAGCACTGGGTGCGTGTTCCTTTCAGATATCCATTAGCTCCTAATAAGATACTACAGCTGTGCCAGGCTGTTTCCTGTTTCCGCCTACTGTACCTTTATTGCTGTATATGGACCAATCGGATGGGCGGAACAATCAGCGGATGTCCTTTTGCTCCGAACATGGCTCAAAGGGATGTTTGTTACTCGATTGCTTTTCCTGTGTGGCTTCACATCTCCATGTTAATAAAGGAAACATAACACTGAAAGTTGGGGTTTTGGCTGCTTTTCTTTACTTCTACTATTCACTGGTTAATTTTTCAATTAAATCCCTCTATAGATTTTTTTAGAAGCACGTAATGAAAACTTGCCTGGGCAATGTGAGCAGACGGAAAATGGCATTCTTCCTCTCTCAAAAAGAAAAAGTTTCCATCTAAATGTTTTAAGTACTTAAAAATTCAGCATGAATATCATATTGCTATATTTGACTGATTTACACTGGAGGCTTAGTAGAAAGCCAGTGAATTATTCATTCCCAAGTGATTCTGTAAGCCAGAACACCAGAAATCATATCCCCATCGAAGTTTATAAAGTGAAATAGTTTAAATACTCTCTAGATGTGTGGACATCTGTAGAGTTGGCTTTTCTTTTTTCTGATTTTGAATTGCTGTGCCTTTAGCTCCTTTGTCTTTTTATTTTAGGAAATGTTAGCTAAGGGTTTTCCACAGGAAATCTGGTTAACATGTTTTTTGAGTTGTCGTAAAAGGTCATATTATAAAGGAGATTAGCAATTGTCATCCTTTGGTTCTCAGACTCAAAAAAGTTTCTGTTTTATTGTTGGAAAAAGGAACTGAAGCGGGGATCGCCTGGCCTGGCTCATTTATAGGAAAGTGAAAAGGCAAAGAAGAACACTACAATTTATTAGATATAATTTAACACCTCATCTTGGGGAGGAAATAGGTCTATCATTCTATGAAACTGTGTGTGTGTGTGTGTGTGTGTGCATAATACAGCATGTATACTTACACACCTGCAGTAATGAACATGTTTGGTATGTTAAAATTGTTTTACTTTTAAAAGACTCTACACAGTCTATTTTAGAGTCCACAAATATAAGTCTTGGCAGCTGACCTTTCATGGGAGTGAATTAACATCATTTAAAATGCTACTTAAAGCAGTGCCGCTTTGACCTTATGTGCTCATCAGAGTCTATAAACTAAACAGGGTCAGGTGGGCTGCCAGCCAGATGATGCTTCCCTAGGAAATCCATGGCCTCTGAAACTGTGTGGGTTGCAGGGTTGAGACCAGTCTGTGCATGTGATTTCAGGAGGAACCATGACACAGTGCGTGTGGGAAAAAGGAGAGCAAACTCCCTCAGGGATGAGGAGCAGACTCCTTCAGGAGTCATCAAGAAGAGCCACGTGTCACCACGTGCATGGGGAATTCATTGCCAGCCAGCCTTCATCCAGGGCAACCAGGGAACAGGGGCGTTTGCATCCATGTGTGAGGTTGTGTATATGTCTGAGAGTATGTCTCTGTGTGTGCCTCTATGTCTGTGTGTATGTGTATCTGCGCATGTCATGTGTGTAGGTCTGTGTGTGTGTCCATGTGTCTGTGTGTATTCTGTGTGTGTCTCTGTGTGTCAGTGCTTCTGTGTGTGAATGTGTCTGTTGTCTTCGTGTATTTCTGGGTGTCTATGTGTAGGTAGCTATTTTTGGTAACCAGGAGTCAAGGATATAGCAGTTACACACACAGAGAGAGAGAGAGAGAGAGAGAGAGAGAGAGAGAAGTCCTGTTTTGTGTATCTCATTCCCAGATGCATAGCAAGTAATTCTCAAATCAGCTTAGTCATCAAAGGCTCACTAGTAATCTTTCTGGCAAAAGTTCATCCTTACTGAATGCACACAGAGGTAATTCTTTGGTGAGTCATTGAACACAGTGCCTTGGCACACTCCACTTGTACAACCTCTGCGGCCAAAGGACTGACGAGAAGCCGGCACTCAGGAAGACAAGGCCGGAAAGCCTGTGTAAAAATCTGGGGACATTAGGCTAACACAACCTGGGAAGTAGAACGCACTGCTGCAGGCACACTGCGGCTGCACAACGAGTCACTGCTGCTTTGTTTGCGTGTGTCGATCTTGCAGGCATGTTGGGAACCTTCAGGCTGCACTGACTAGATATTTGTCTCTTCATGCCCATTGCGGTCCAGGAACAGCTTGGGTGCTGCGGAGCCACAGTAAAGGACCTGGAAAGATTCCTATCTTACAAGAAGTATCACCTCACCATGTGCTTGGAGGGCTTTGAAATGGCTAGACCTATTGGGAAATGGGGACGAGGAGGGGGCAGACCTAATGGAGATAAAAATATGCACTCATGTTGAATTGGCAATTACCTTTAGAAGCAAAATATCAACTCTCAGCTAATTAGTAATATCAGAACTCTATCATCCTCCCCTTGATTTGTGCTGGAGAATTTGTCCATAGTGTGCTACAGCGTAATCAGATCACACAGTCCTTGACTACACTATCGTGATGGCTGCTCAGTAAGAGGGATGTGGTGTCATTCCTGATTTTGCCTGGTGTCCTGACTCTATGCCTCATCTGAATGGTGGCAACTTCCCCTCACCCAGGACTCGATGGGGTAAGCAAGTGCTCACCCCAGAAACAGCATCAGAGGCACCAAAAATTCCCCTAAGTGCTGAACTCGTCTGTGACCTGGATGGTCATCTTGCAGGTTCACTGCTCCATCGTCTTTCCTACCTCTTACACATGAACAGGATGTCTCCATTCCTTGACTACCACCCACCCATCCCACCCTCACCCGCCCCCAGGACCTTATGTATGCTTGCATGCTCGCTGTTATTTGCATTGGGTTGCATGGCTGTGATTTGTTAGAAGTCATGACTTGGTAGTTGTGGGTTGGGTTAGGGTTGGTTCTCCTGTGCAGTTTCTGCATAGCTCCAGCTCAGTGCTTTGGATATGGAAGGGGCTCAGAATTGAATTGAAACTGAACTGAATTGAATAAACTATCCACTTATGAAATAATTTGCTTTAGAGTTGCCAGAATTAAATGGCCACCCCAGTGGCAATATCACTCTAACTCACTAATATCATTTGATCCACTGAGGAGCTAGCTAATTGAGTAGGTGGATTAAACATATAGTCTTCTGGAGGAAGAATGCTTTAGGGGGACCTACACACTTTTTTACAAAAGCACTATAATCCAGGAGCTGTAATTTCTTCTCTTGCCACGTGATTGTTAGTGGCCAGTTTAGGAATACCAAGCCACACACCTGTGTGCCAGATGCTTGCCGTAGCCAAGGCCCAGGCCCCTCTGCAAAGCGAGCCCCATGCTGGCTGTTTTCTATGAAAGGGGGCACGGGCCCCAGCCTTTCTACGGGATAGGCTCCCCGGTGCCTGCCTGTTTTCCTTTGCTCACTGGCCCCTTCATTGAGTTTCAATGTCTTGAGTGACCTTTGCCAGCACGAAGGCCTTAGTCATTTGCTCATGGGTGACTCTGCTTTATCTGAGTGTTTGATTTCTGCCCGGCTCTTTTTTGACTGGTTTTGAGAGTGTTGTTTGGTCTTCTCTAGCCAAATCAGCCACATCAGCATCAATCGTAGTTAATGGATGATGGGGTCCTTGGGATTTCCGTGGGGTGCCAGAGCAGTGTCATCTGATCCTGAATTAGCTTTAATGAGAATGAATAGGGCCCGATAACGGATGGGTCTGCATTGACGGACGCTGGGACAGGACACCTTTGTGGTCTGCTTTGTCTCCGTGCCGACGCCTCTGCGACCGAATCCAGCCCATTTCTACACCGCTGTGCTAAGAGCTGTGGCATCTCATTCATCTCCACTGAGGCCAGCTCACCCTGGAGGCCCATCTGTTTGAGTGGATGCAGGAAAATGTCACAGACATGTGGCGGTTCACGCATGCCACCACTGAGAGCTTTCTCACTATTAATTTCCTTTCATTGTAATGATGCTGATCACATAGATTCTGGTACTGTTTGAGATAAAATCGTATTTGCACTTATCACTTGATTTTTTTTGTTGCAAATTTTAAAGTTCTTTCCCACAAAGACAACTAAATATCCATTTAAAAAATGCAGTCTAGTTGGAGACTCTTTCTTAACCCCATAAGAGATTCAAAAATTACTTTGCCAGGGTTTTAGAGTCCTTCTTAGCCCCGAGGCTGTGTTGTGGCCTAGAGGAATTTTGAGGCTGAGGCTTTTTTTTTTTCCTCCTGGAAATGGCAGTTTAAGCAACAGAGAAACAACTTGAGTCTTAACTAGATCAGGCTGAGAGAGCTGCTGTCTCGGCAGATTGCTAGAGGGACAGGATAGTCAGGAGCTTGGTGTGCTTTAACTCCTGGTTACCGTCATCACTGACAAGCTGGAGGCAGGTCCGGAGATTTTAATAACCAGTCAGGGCAGATAAGAACCACCTCCACACACAGCCACTTTCTTAGGAAATGTCCTAAAGTGATTTTTAAATCAAGCTATCAGATTTTGGGGGCCGCTTTTTGCAGAAGGCCTGGGTTCGAGTCCAAGCACTCACAAGGCAGCTGACAGCCGTCCTTAACTCCAGTGCCATTGCATGACACAGGTGCACTTACATACATGTAGGCAATACACTCGTACACATAAAAATAATAAAATAGTCTTTAAAAAAGAAATCAGACTTCTTTGCAGGATGCACATGTGTGTGTCACTATCTCACCTAAATGGATACATAATTCACATAACATGAAACACTTGAGTATTTGTTAAAAATCAATGGGGGCAAAGTTGCAAAAGCTCAATTTAAAATAATGAAAAAAAAAAAGACTTTTAATATTGTCCCTAAAGGAATAAGACTTTTCCAAAGTTCTAGGCGTGGTAGCCAACTGTACCACAGCCCAGTGAATGGAAAATGTGCTGAGAATTTCATAGAATTGCTACAACTCAAGTCTATAAATCTAGAACAGTCACAGGTCATGTTGATAATGGAAATAAATATTATGTTCATTTTTATGTAAAAAAAGTCAGTGTAGGGGCTGGAAAGATGGCTCAACAGTTAAGACCACTGACTGCTCTTGCAGAGGACCCGGGTTCAATCCAAAGCACCCACATGGCAGCTATGAACCATCCTTAAGTCCAGTTCCTGGGGAACCCGAAGCCCTCTTCTGACCTCCGCGGCATTGCATGACACGGGTGCACTCACATACAAGCAGGCAATACACTCATACATATAAAATAATAAATAAAAATTTTTTTTAAAAAGTCAATGTGGTACATTTAGTTCTGTTCCGGCTTGTGAACCAGAATTGGTTCAGTCCATCAACTGTGCCTAATGCTAGAAGATCTTCTCATGGCCTCAGCAATATTTAGTGAGTGGTGCTTCTACATCCCAGGTGTGGTTCCAACACATCAACTCATTCAACCTTCCTCACAAGCCTGAGAACCGAGTTCAGCTGTTAACCCTATCATTTAAGTCAAGAAATCCAGACTCTGCTGAACCAAGACTTCACCCTTGTGTCTGAAAGTAGTTTTACTGTAGTGACCTGTTTCCTTCAATACGATCCACCCTTTGCTCACAGGGAATGAACTCACAGAATGTTGTATCTATGCATTATAATCCAACATGTCAGGACTTCTGTGTCAGGCTACTGTTGATCAACAAGCTTTCAAAGTCAAGGTAACCACGTCTACCATTGACATAGTCTAAGTAATTAACTTTTCCAAAATGTGATTATCTTGACTTTGAAAGAATATAACCATTAATAGCCTTTACCCCATAATATGATATTTGGACAACTGAAGTCAAAAACTTTCAGCATGATTCCTACCCAAACATATAAGCAACTAAATATGGGGGTTCATACTTTGCTAGCCAAACTAGCAAGATACTGCTGCTGTGTTTCCTACATGCACCCTTCTGCTGTGTCTTGAGGTCCGGCTGGCAAGAGTTCACCTGGGAGCTCCCGCTATTACCTTACACCACTCAGAGACCCATCCATCACTAGAACACTCTCCTTAGTGAAATAGCAATTATTGAAAAATATTATTTCATAATAATTCCGTAGTTCAAGTTCTATTACAGTTTCCTATGAACTCTTGATGCCGAGCCAGCGCTCACTGCCCCACATCCATAGAAGTCAGCACCAGGTTTTGTAAAAATGAGTCTATTGTAAAGACAATTGGCAAAGCCAGGAGCTGTGGCATGATGTGTGTGTGTACGTGTGTGTATGTGTATGTGTGCATGTATGTGTGATGTGCAGGATCCTCTGTCCTCATCACTTGGTTTGGTGTCTACTTTGGGATTTACAGGAAGGGAGTGGAGAGGAGCTGCCCACACACTGATTGGGTGGTCAGCCAAGGAAGAAGTGGAGCTCCTGTGTGCAGATGCAGAAGGACACCTTGCACCTTGCCCTTGACCCTTAGAAGCCATAAGGTCAACATGCCTCTGGTCACAGATTTTCTTCCATTTTTTCCCTGGGGTGAGGTGAGTTCCTCCAGGAGAGAACTATAAGCTTGTATCTGTGGAGGCCATTGGCCCCTGAGCTGGCTTCTGAGCATGTCCTTTCTTAAAAAGCCCACTTCACATCACTCTGGAGTGGACTGTACGGTATGTCCTGAAAATCTGAAAGCACTGAACAACTAAAGCTCTGGTTGTTTAAGAAACATAAGTCTGAGTGTGTGTGGCCTCAGCTCTCTTGTGAGTGCACCCATGAGAGAGCAAAAGACAATCTGCAGACTTGTGTCCACGTCCATGGGCCACTGACTATGGCCAGCCTGGGGAACCCTCTTCTCTCTATTTTTCAAGACGAGATTTCCCTTTAGTCCCAGCTGGCCTAGTACTCACTAGCCCAGGCTAGCCTCAGTCTCACAGAGCTCTACCTGCTTCTGCCTCCCAAGTGCTGAGATTAAAGGTATGAGCCACTGAACCCAGTGATCTTTTTAAAAATATTTTTTGTTACAAGTGTTTTGCTTCTATGTATTTAAATGCACAGGTGCATACAGTGCCCACGGAGGCAACAGCGTCAGAGCTAATGGAACTGGATGTACCATTGATTATAAGTCGCCATGTGACAGCTGGGCACTGAACCCAGGTCCTCTGGAAGAACAGACAGTGCTCTTAATCACTGAGTTACCTCTCCAGCCCCAGGAATCCTCTTTAACTGCCTCTGAAGTAAGCTTCGTTTACTTCAAAAGGTGGCAATTCTTAATCCCTGGAGTAGATTTACCTTAAAACATAGAGTAATGCTTGTCTGGCCTCCACAGGCACACATGTACATGCATACCTACACACACACACACACACACACACAATCTTCCAGAAAATTCTTCTACCCCACCAGCCAGAGCCCTGCCTCCCAGACACAGCACACTACCAGGCAGATCACTGTCTTGGAACTCCACAGAGTAGCCAGGGAAGTTGGGAAACCTGATTGTGTGAGTGGGAACAGAAGGAGGATTTGGTGATAAAGCGGTGATGTCTCTGCCACGTTTTCTCCAAAAGTGTCCCGAGAAACAGCAGCTTAATCTGAAGGGACCGCAGAGCCCCTTGCCGTGACACCCCAGAGGCAAAGCCAGCGGGTACTCTTCCCCCAGCCTTTCCTGCTCCAGCTTTGAGTCGTGGCCCCTTTGCAGGTTCAGCTCCCATTGGGTGAGGTGAACAGAGAAGGTCAAGACGGGCTCTCTTCCTCTGCCACTCGCTTTCCGAGCCTTTCTGAAGAGCACAGGTGGGTCCCACGCTGGGATCATGGGACACACAGCAGAACTGCTGGTTTCAGGGAGAAGAAAGCAAAGCACTGAGCTGACTTGGAAAAAAGACATAAAGAGGAGCCACTCCTAAGGGAGGGGACCGTGTGGAGTGTCTGAGGAAAGGCAGCCATCTTGCCTGCTCCTGAGAAAGGAGGACATAACTCGTCCCACCTTTATTTGGAGGACGAGATCACCAGCCTCCTCCTCCTCCTCCCAAGGCTCTTGATAAACAGAGACAGACTAGATAAGAGAATAAAAACGTAGATACAGAAAGAATAAACAATATGCTAAGCTTGCTGACTTTTTCCCAGACTGCAAACTCACAAGGTGCCAAACCGGTGCTTTCCCTTAGCTGATCCACGGTGTCCACTTCCAACGAAGGCACTCTGTTGCTTTTGTCTAGATTCTGCCAGTTTTCAGCTAAGCTCTTAGACCACAGACAGATGAAATACCTGGGACATCCTCGTGGCAGAGGAGAGAGCTGAGTAGTCCACAGTGTTGGGATTACATGTTCATGAATGAGCATGCATTTCTAACCAGGGCATCCTGCTCCTTCCTTCCAGCACAGTTTCTAAAGTCACATTGTGTACGGAACTGACAAAACTTGGCTTCATCAGGGCCTCAGCATTACAGCAAGTTTAGTTGCCAGTAGCGTCTGTGAATTTTTCTCATGGACCAATGCCACTGTTACAGTTTTTCCCCTATCAAAAAGTGTGAGTTTGCATGTATGTATGTGTTGGGGGGGGGCAATTGGTTCTAGAATGTGTAATATATTAGTGATTGTGACTTATGATTTTGACTATATCAAGCCTCAGAATGTGTTGATGTATTAGTTTCCTTTTGCTGCTATAACAAGTTTTCCTAATGTTAAAATCACACAAATTTATTCTATTAGAGCTCTGAAATCAGAGGTCCAAAATCACATCCATTCAGCTAAAGTTAAAGCTATGAGGGAGGGTACTTAGCTGATATACTTGGGGGTTTTTGTATGTGTCCCTAATTCTAATGAAGATGTAATTCATATAACATGATATCACCCTGGTAAGATACTTAGCTCAGGCTTCTAGATATGTTCACAAAGTTGGGCCACCATCATCACTACTTAATTACAGAACACTTTCATAACTCTTTTTTATTTATATTTTATTCCATTTTTAATATTTTATTATTTTTATTTTATGTGTATGTGTGTATTGCCTGCATGTAGGTAAGTGCACCCATGTTGTACAATGCCTGTAGAGGATAGAAGAGGCTTTTGGAGCGCCCGTAACTGGAGTTAGAGACAGTTGTTAGCTGCCATGTGGGTGCTGGGATTCGAACCTGGGTCTTCTGCAAGAACAGTCAGTGTTCTTAACCGCTCAGCCATCTCTCCGGCCCCCCTTTTCATAACTCTTAAAAATAAATCTCATGTCCACTAACCCATGTTCATCTCCTCCCAGACTTCCTGTCCAGAAACTTGCTTATCATGATCATTCCATGAAAACGTGGTCCTGTATGATGTGGCCCATGCAGTCCAGGCTCTTTTACAGAGCACAGAGCAAGGTTGAGGTTGCAGCGCCCATCACGACTTCATCCCTCTTACGGTCACACAACGCTCTTTTACATGGATGAACTACTTTTCATTTATCCGCTCACCAGCTGATGGACGCCTAAATCATTTTCCCCTTTCAGAAATTCTGACTCATGCTGCTATGAACATCGTGTATGGGATTCTGAACCCCTGGAGCATACACCAGGGCTGGAATTGCTGGATCACAGGATACCTTTATGGGTGACTTTTCAAGGACCTACCCAACTATCTTCCAAAGCAGCTGTGACATTCCCCACTGTTCACGGGAAATGATCCCACGCACCAGCCCTTGCTCTTGTCTAGCTGTTTTCTTCAAACCCACCCTATGTTTTCCAGGTTCTTTGCATAACCCTGCAGAGAGGAAAGTGTATTATTAACAGACAGAGTGCACACAGGAAAGTGAAGAATCATGGTCTGCTCAAATCTGGCTCAAAGAATGTAGAGAGTAGGAGTTTCTTCTATGCTTACGATCAAAGGAAACGGCTGTGTTTGGCAGAGCAGAGCATTCTACCTATGTTCCAAAAACAGATGAGAAGCGTGTCCGTCAAATTGAGCTCCTCAGCCTTTTGTGGCTTGGCAGGGTCTGAAGGGGAAGGGCTCGAGCAGAACCCCTGACCTGACTCATACATGTGAGGAGGCCAAATTAGATCCAGAACTTAAGGAGGCAGGGGGGTGGTCCACAAGAAGCCCCATGTGGAGAGCCCAGCTGCACAGCAACGGTCCCTGTGCCTTATTAATTTGGAGGCCGTGCAGAAGCTTGTTTACTTGATCAATACAAATACCCTAACACTCCTTGGAAATCACTCTTTTCTTGTTTTTCCTTTATTCTTACTTCATTTTGGAAGTAATTGCTTGTGTGTTTGTTTAAAATAATCTTACATGGTTGGAGAGAAAACTCAGCAATTCAGAGCACCTGCTGCTCTTGCAGGGGAACAAGATTCAGTTCCCAGCACCCACATGTGGCCCACAACTCTGTAACTCCATTTCGGGGCAACAGAGCTTTTGAAGGTGGATACACAGTAGTAAATGAATCATCAAAGCACAAAAATCTGGGTAAGTTTCTGAAGAAGATATAGACAAAAGATACTTGAAAGTTCCTCTAATCAAAGACTCTGACATCTGGAAAGTTCCACAAGGAAATGTCCTGGATTGATAACTTTACCCATGACACTTATTTGCAAGGCTTTCTCAGGAAAGCTGTGGCTTGTAATTGGCTTTTTTTTTTTTTTTTTTTTTTTTTGACTGGACCTCACAATGTAGCCCAAGCTGTCCTTAAACTTTTGGCCCTTCTATTTCAATCCCAAAGTGCTGGGGTTATAGACATCTGCCACCTTCCCTGGCAAAAGAACTATTCTTAATGTCTTAAAAGATATCAGGAAAATCTGGTAGTCATGACACCACAGAAAATGAAAGAACAGAAAAGAAACTCCAGATGAAAATTATGTAGGCATAAATATATAAAATTAAATCAAATGAAAATTAAAGGTAGGAATTTCTTCCAGACAAGCATCCAAATAGATGTAAAATGAGAGAAAATTTAATAAAATCTGAAAATCAATTCAGACAAGCAACAGTATAAATAAACTATATAAAAAGTGGGAAATAGAGGTTAAAGGTGATCTCATCAAATGGACCATCAAATAAAATTTTCATTAAGAATGTAAATTAACAGGTCAAACACCTCTGCCAAATACCCAGCATGATACATGCAAGAGAAAAATAAGAAACATCACTAGTGGATAAAGAGATGATTGTAGGGGCTGGAGAGACGGCTCAGTGGTTAAGAACACTGGCTGTTCTTGCAGAAGACCTGGGTTCGAATCCCAGCACCCACATGGCCGCTAGCAACTGTCCATAGCTCCAGTTCCAGGGGATCCGACAGCCTCTTCTGTCCTCTGCAGGCACTGCATGACATGGGTGCATTTACATACATGCAGGCAATACATAAATGAAAGACCAATAGCAGAATACCAGGGGCTAGAGAGACTGCTCAGGGAATAACACTGCTTACTGGTCTTACATAGGACTTAGCTGGTTACCAGCCCTCCCACAGGACAGCTCCCAACTGCCTATAATGCCAGTCCGGGGAATCTGATGTTGCGATGTTCAAAATCAATATAAGAAGCTTGATATAACGGTGTAATACATGTGAAACTCTGAGAAGACTGTTACTGACTTACAATTTTATACCTAGCCAAGCTATCAAGCATAAAGCCCAGCAATAAAATATACCAATGCATGCGAAGTTCAAAATTTTACTTTTTGTATATAATTTTTTTAGAAAAGAATAAACTCTTAGAAAACTTCCCATATGATGAAGAAACCACAGAAAGAGGAAGAACATGGGACTCCGGAGGTTCAATAGAAGAAACACATAACATGGAAAGCCCTCCCTGGAGCTCCACCTGAGGCTGGGGTCCTAGCCAGGCAGCCCTGCTTTTCTGTGGCCATTGTTATCCTAAGGCTGAAAAATTGTCCGAAAGTTAGAGAAGAGCTATTCGTAGAAGTATGTGAACAAATCCACAGGCCTGAATGAATGTCAAACAAATGGTAAAGCTACACGGGAAGGTAACTGGGGATGTAGTAGGCGTGGCAGAGCAGGAAATCTTACTGTGCTCACCTAAGCATAATACAGATGATTTCCCTTTTAAAATGAAAATTAGTTTTAAAGTAGGAATAGGGTGCATTTTGCATGTATGGGAGCTGACCACGCTGAGTGGGAACCTGTAGATATGGGAGAAAATATAGTAAAATTAAATTAAAAGAGCCAAGTCAGAATGGTTTTAACTTCTGATTTCCAGGAAGGGCCTGAAGGAAAGCAGCTTCTAGCAGCATAAAGCAAGAGTCAGCTACCACCCCCTCTGCCCCTCACCCCACCCCCATCCCCCACCTCCACACCCCACCCCCCAGTTGTGGCAGGCAGGCCTCCTGCTGTGGATGAGGCTCCTGGGAGGGAGACCACGCCTGCTCAATGCGGGCTTGTCCATCTGCAGTTACTTTCCCCACATAGAGGTGATGGAAGCTGGGCGCTGTCCACAGGATTTTCTCTCTGGCCTCTTCTGGCAGTCTGCCACCTCTGTTTAGGAACAGCCCCCCCCCCCATGGGCTTATGAGAACCGGATTGGTGGGCTAACCCAGAGGTTCTGTATTGCTAGGGCTCAGGTGGGGCCTGGGACTTTGCCATTTTTAACAAATGTACATGGGGCACTACCAGCTCAGTAATACACTCCGAGAACCACTGGTCTAAAGGAGCCATTTGATTTTAAAATGTCATCTGTAGACATTGCATTTATAAAATCAAGTTTAAATAGTAGATGTAAAGTACGGGTGCACCTCTAAGCTAAAAGGAACATGAACTGTTGTAAACAAATACAAGAAACAACAATTCTGTCATTTAAAATGACATTTTTTTTTGTCTTTTTTGAGACAGGGTCTCGCTGTAGTCCCAGCTGACCTGAACTCACTATGTAGACCAGGCTGGCCTTGAACTCACAACAATCTGCCTGCCTCTGCCTCCCCAGTGCTGGGATTAAAGCCATGCACCACTGCGCCTGGCTAAAATGACTTTTTGATGTAACAAAAACATTAATTGCAATGGAGGAAACATACTTTGCTTTGTTAACAATATGATTTCACAGACACAGTGACAGAGAACACTACCAGATGAGCACATGGCGTGACACAGACCATGATGAACCTGTCACTTGCTTCCGTTTGTCATCTGATTGACAGAAGATAGATTATAGCAGAATAGTCTAGACTGGACAAATGCTTAAAAATCTTTTCTTAAATTTTTTCTTCTAAAATATTTTAAACCTTTTTTCAGTTAGGATGTTCCTGTAAAACACTTGCTTTCTGGATAGGACAGTGAGTCAACCTGGGTTCTAAGCCTGCTCCTCCTAGCCTGGCCCTTTCACAGAAGAGGGGTCTGATACCAGAAAACTAAAGGGGACAGAGCCAAGTCCCCTTGGCTCATCCCATTTCCTTCCCCTCTTCGCCCACCCCCTCTTTGGTCTGTTGATGAACAGAAGAACCTCAAATGTGCCCACTGCAGTCAGGCATGAAGGGAAAAAGCCAGCTCATACCAGTGACCATCTTCATCTCTCCAAGTCTGAAACAAAGGACATTGGTTTCTGGGAATAACTTGTCAGTCACAGATGTGAACAGACCAACCGGGGACCACTCCACCAGCAAACCAGACTTTTCCAACACAGATTTTTTTCCTTTGCTTCCTACCTGCATGAGTAGTTTTGTTATTGGCACTGTTTTAATACATTAAGAGCCAAAGTGTGCTACCCAGGCAGGCGAGATGCCCACAGTCTGTGTGGTCTGAGAGCAAAGAGAGAAGATGGTGGTGGGAGCTACTCTGGTCCCTGGCTGGTAAAAATTGAAGCAGACAGCTTTAAAAATCAGAGAATTGTGCCCTGAGGGGGTGAGTTTGCTAAACTGTCAGCTCTTTCAGTTAATGAGATAGTTTGTCAAATGGAGATAGAAAAGCCCCTTTGTAACAATGCCTGGCTTTGTGTGGGTTTCAAAATCAAACTGACTGGAAATGCAGCAAATAGTAAATGACATCATTTTATTTTCTAATTAATTTGCTACAAACTACAAAATAAAAGTATTAATGATGCTGAATGCTATATGGTTTTTGGAAGAGAAAGCACCAAGACCATTTAACCCAGTGATGAAACAGATGCAGAGTTCACTGGCTTTTCCCCATCACGGACCAGTTGTGGCCTGAAGGTTTCAAGAAGCATTGATGCTTTGAGAGGGAGTCCAGTTTTAGAGTTAATGTACGTAAGCCAACTGGAAACAGCCTCCTCTGTAGTGTGTAGGGAGTTCTGGGAACCAGGACCCTGGGCTTTCTCAGTGTTTATTTTAGTATCAAGGGGCCGGGGTTGGAAGGCCTGCGGTGGATGCATCTGAGTGAACACAGAAGCAAACGGCACAGCTGCTTGTGGAGTCTGTGCTCCTGGAGAGCTGTGCCACCAGGATCACCTAGACAGGGACGTTCTGCCTGGGGGAAGGCGGAAGCGGAGGAATACAACCAGCCAGTGGGCAGAAGAGAGACACAGAAGGCAGAGCCGTTCAGAGCCTGATGCTGCTGTGCCTCTGGAGGCAGCTGTGACCTTGGGGACAGATGTTTAAACTCAGCAAGACTTAACTTCTCATCTGGAAAATGAAGACGATTCCAGCCGCCCTGGACTATGTTAGGCCATAGTTTAGCACTTTCACGTGGTACATACATGGAAGTTATTGATTAGAATATTTTAGGGCTCCAGGGCTGTGAGGAAGCCCACGTGGGCTTCTGATTTTCTTTCATGCACACCCCCACCTTTTTCTTCAATTCTCTCAAGTTTGAATCCTAACATTTTTTTCCCTAGGATTGTTGTGTTCTTCTATCTTTCCAGCCCTGAAGCCTCTGGTCTTTTCCAGAAAGCTTGTTCTCAGCCACAGAGTATTCCATAAGACACATATGTGTCTAAAGCAAACCCTCACCTGGTGTTTACTGTGTGACAGGTGCTGTTTCCAGGAATACCTATTCCACCTTCCCAGTGACCCTCTGAAGTAAAGTGTGTAATTATTCTCATTTTGCATTTTTTAAAGCCCAATACATTGAGGTGAGATCATTTCCCAAAGTGCAGAGTCGGGGCTCAACCTGGGCAGCTGGCTCTAGAATCCTGTTCTGATCAACTGATCTCTGCCGCAGGCCACCAAGGTCTGGGTCTGTGGTCGGTGCTTGCTAGCCAGTTTGGGAGCTCTGACAGACGCTGGCTATCAAGGCCAGGAGCACTGGCCATGTGACATCCGCAGTAGGCCCACCTGAGAATTAATGTGAAGCTTCTTCTAGTTCCACTCTCGAGGAATTCTGGGTAGAGGACTCCCAGAGTGCGCTCTGTAGGGGATGGGCTGTTGGAACCTCATTAAGCCCATGACCTGCATCAGGGGTTGTTAGTCCTCCATGAGCACAGGGACCATATTGCACATCTCTCATGTCTGCCCTAGTGCCTGACACATCCCCGTCCATTTAGATTTGACAGAAAAATGAACCCTGGGACAGAGTGGATGAATGATGAGTCATCACTCCAACTGATAGGTGGTAGACGGTGGGATGGAGAGATGGAGAAGAGGGATGGAGGGATGGAGAGAGGGATGGAGGGATGGAAAGATGGAGGAGAAGAGGGATGGAGAGATGGAGAGATGGAGGAGAAGAGGGAGGGAGGGATGGATGGATGGAGAGATGGAAGAGAAGAGGGATGGCGGGATAAGGGTGGGATGGAGGGATGGAGGAGAAGAGGGATGGAGGGATGGAGGGATGGAGAGATGGAGGAGAAGAGGGATGGAGGGATTAGGGAGGGATGGAAGGATGGAGAGATTGAGGGATGGAGACAGTGAGAGGTGGATGGAGGGGGAAGGGGGAGGGGGCGATGGATGGAGGACTGATGGCTTGGAGGGATGGAAAGGTGGATTGATTGATGTTCTTATAAACATATTGACAAAAAGAGACTGACATGTAAACATCTCACTAGGTTCCTTAGTTTTCATAAAGCTAAAATAGGAGTGTATACACACACACACACACACACACACACACACATACACACACACAAACACATATATTAGAATGTCAAAAGTTAAGACCACCAAATTGTAAGTTTACAGGAACAATAAGGATTTTGGAAACCTGAACTATTAATAATATCAAAGATTTTGCATAATAACTTGATAAAGAGGGAAATAACTTAGATTTGTGATATATCCTTTCTCCCCCCCATACAGGATTAACAGCCCTGGAATTTGAAGGCGCCTAGTCCCTCCCAAGCCTCAATTGGAACAGCTGGTCAACAACAGCATCCTGTGTCATCAACACAGCAAAATGAGAGGCAGGGGGACCCCGCTGGGAGGAAGCCAGGTCCGAGGGTGAACGCGCTTGACCTCGGTGAGAGCCTGGTTCAGACTCAGCCCACCCTGGGCTCCCTCGTGTGGTTCAGGAGCTGCAGTGATGCGCGCCCACCCTGGAGCATCTGCCCTTCAGTGAGGCCTGAAGCATGAGCACCGGCGGTCACACATGCCCAGTCCCAGGAGTGCGCGGACACATGACTCACTACCCAGCCGCACCCTACCCGCTACTTTTCCCACCGGTCATCGGAGGACTCTCCCTGCCTCCACTCCATGGTCTCCATGGACACCCGCCTCCCAGCGGATGCAGTACTCCCTCACCAGCCGGTAAGTACCGAGGGCCTTTGCTCTGACTAAATCAAACAGCAAGGTGGGGGGCGTCCAGGGCAGGCTCTGTTTCCTTCTGTCTGGTTCTCTTGCTTCAGAATTCTACCTGAAGTTCTATAGAAATAAATACGATGAAAATCTATGAGCTGGCAAGACCTTCTGCAGGGGTGAACTTGGTGTCTGGTGTGTGCCGGGACATTTGCTGGGTGCTGTATGTGCACGTAATACAGAAGTGGACCAGCTCTGGCTGAGGCGCCTGAAGAAACTGATCAGGTGGGAAGCATGTGCTTTGAACTGGATGGTGATCTGTAACGCCCACTAAGGCTCTCTTGGAGCCGGGGTCTGACTTGGTGATGTCTCTTGCACTGTGCCCTGCACAGACAGTGCCCATAATTCTCAGCACACAGACGTGCTGTTGAACCCTGTTGGATGGTTTTCCAAGTCCTTTGCTTTATTTATAAAAGCAGGAGGTAGACAGAGATTGACCACAGCCTATAGCTGGCCAAGCTGGGCTTTGTAGAATGTTCAGGCCCCAAGGATTCTGGGAGAGGCAGGGAGGGTGCTGAGAAGTGTGCACCTGTCTAGATGCTGCGTAACATGAACTGTCACTTGCTCTCTTCCATTCACCCTGCGTGCCCTGAGTTTCCCTTAAAACCAGGACCTGAAGTAGCCCAAAGCTGTGGGATTTGATCAGCTTGGGTCTCAGGCAGCCTAAGAGCTTCTAATCTCCAACTGATGTCTTAACTTCTCAGCCGTGTCCATGAAATGTACTGTGCCGGACAGCTTGAACTGTCAGCTTGACACACCTGGGAAGAGGGACCCACAACTGAGGAATTTCCTCCATGGGATTGGTCTGTGGCCAAGTCTGTGAGACAGTTCTTAATTACTGAGTGACGTGGCCCAGCCACATTGTGCACAGTACTGTCCCTGGGCAGGTGGTCTTGTGTTGTATAAGAAAACAGGATGAGCACAGGCTAGAGGAACAAGCCTATGAGCAGCGTTCCTCTGTGGTCTGTGTTTTGGTTCCTGCCTCCAGGTTCTTGCCGTGAGTTCTTGCTTTGGCCCCCTCCATGACAGACTGTAAGCTCGAAGGGAACGAAGCTCATTCCTCCCTTAAGTTGCTTTTGGCCGGTTTTATCACAGCAATAGTAACTAGAGCACACACCACAGTGAGAAGGGGAATGTTTGAATATGCTGTGTGCCAGGCTGGCTAAGCTGTGCGATTAGACACCAAAGCTCTTGAGTGACTCCTGGATGAGCTGAGCTGTGTGTATCTGGAACTTTTTTAACCTCACAGATGCTAATAGCACACAGAATGCTGTGAACTCTCGGTGGACGTATAATGCAGCAGCCATTTTTCTAGATCAATATTGGTGAGATGTTGGCAGTTACATATGATTCAGCCTTTGCTAGGTTCAGAGAGACACAGGGTTAAATAGCTGACTTTCAGAACTATAAGAAGGGGCTGAGTAACTGAGACTTGGAAGGAAGTTAGAATGACACAGGAAGGGCGGTCCAGGGAGGACACTTCAAAGCTGGCTTCCCTAATTCCAGTGCCTTGTTTTATTTTATTTTTTCTTGTCAGTCAAGGCATGTGAAAGCTGCTCAGATGAAATTCATTAAAAGGAGCCACTGCTAAGACCGAGTCTGGGAGCCGTCAGAGAGGAAGCTATCTTTATTAAAGCCTGCGTCTTAGATCCTAGAATGAGGGTGAGGTCTTAAAAGTCACCTACAGCCCATCCTCTGGCTAAAAATAAGTATGAAATTTTATTCATGTCCTAAAATAATTAGGAAGGAAGCCAAGTGTCATGATTTCTCAGTAAATAGCAGTCTACATGCCTGGATGGAAAGGCAGCCACGTACGTAGGACAGAGGAGACACTGCGGACAGCACTTCCGCAGAGAGACCCTGATGGTGAACAGTGGGGCTTGCTGATGCCTCCTGGATACTCGGGTCACACCTGTATCTGCAGCTCAGCCAGAAAGAATAAACCCTCCTAACCCTAAAATGAGGTTCTGTCAGCACTGTGTCATCATAAAGATTCTAGAACTTTCCACTTCAAAAGCATGTGAGCACTTTCCATGCTGGCTTCTGATGTCTAGCCTCTTCCTCACACTCCTGCCCAGGTTCCTGAACGAGCCCAGGACCTGAACTTTTCTGAACCTCTTTCTCTCTGTGGTACAGTGGTCCCATTTTCACACGTGACGCTGTCCTTTCTAGACCTGGTGGAGCATTCCACCAGGAGAATTCAGAATTTGTGTCAAAGCTTCATATAGCAAGACTCTGCTGCACTCAGAAAGAAAAAAATGACCTTAAGTCTACATACAGCTTATAGTTGTTTGACTTCTTGACCTCTGAGATTTATACTGTAGGATAATCTTGTATAATAATCATCTATAAATCCCTTAAGGAAGAACGTGGGTTATAAATCAGAAAGGAGACATGTAGAAGGGAAACCAGGCATCACCAAGACCTTCTGAACCTAACAGGGCTGATCCTCTGACTTGGATTTTCTCCTGTTCGCACACCTTGGCCACAGGCAGCTCTCTCTGGTTTCGTTTGTGTGAGCAATGGGCCCTGTTTGTTCAAGGCTCTTGACATAGCCACATGCAGTTCAGAGGGAAGGATATGACCCCTTCTCAGTTCTCTAGAATCTTGTACTCTGAAGAAATGGAGTTATTTATTAGAGAGAAGAAAACTTGAAATCATCCCATGTTTATGCCTGCCCCTGCCATTGAACTGACCTAATTCTTAAAGCCTCTGTAGACCTAAAGCATGGGAGATGTGATAAAGGGGATATATGATATATAACAAGGCTAGCTACCCAGCATGCAGCACCTCTTGGCCCAACCACAGAGCAAGATAATTGCTATCACTCTCAGCAGTGTCAATAGCCTTCTGACTCGGTTGCCAGACCATGAGTGGAAATCCTATTTTATCTATAAAGACCAAGAGGCTTACAGAGAGAACAGAGCTTCACAGCCAGCTAGAGTTGGAGTCAAATTCCAAATGCATGCCACGGGGCCTTAAAGTGCACACCTTTCTAATATCGGGCCGGGAGGTCGGCCTAAGCTTTGGATGGTGCCTGTGCCACAGAGGCATCTCTTTCCACGATGCATTATGGGGCCTGTGGAGATGACAGTTAAGGGACTCTGCAACCTCCTTAGTTTCACAAACTACATGGAAACAGCTATTTGTTTTCATCTAAGTGAAGGGTTGAGGGGGGTCGTGTTGAGGGACCACAGCAAAAGCCTTCCAGTTGGAGAAGAGGGTATGGGCTGCCACACAATGCTCACTATGAAAGTTGGATGGCTGTCTGTCTGTCCCTTCACAGCTGTGTGTTCAGTCTTAGGTGGTGGGAGTACACTTCTAGGTTTTTACAAGTCAGGAAACATTGTTAAGCATTTTGGCTTCAGAGTCCCCTCAGACTGGTCTGCTTAGCTCCAGCGTCATACGTGAGAGTCCTTTCCTTTTGTTTCTTTAGTGATCAAAAGGTACTGTCCTGTCACAACCACAAAATAGTGTATTCATGGACTAAACCCAACTTGTCAATTTCATCATCTGATGCTCTTTGGTCCTGTCCTCTTTCTATGAGTTAATTTGCCCTTAACTTTAGCCAAAGCCCCCACTGAACAGGAATCATGTTCGGTGTCCAAGGATTAGCCCACCACTGTTTTCTCAGTTGCTAAATGGAACATGTGGCCTTCACATTGTTAAACCTAATAAAAGAAAAGGTGAAAGAAAGCCAAAGACACTTGTCCCTAATTTGTAAGCCAGGTGTAGCCATTTTTCCCATTTCACCTGGTTCCGTTACTACTTGGACAGTCAAAAGATTTACCTCGATGTCTGCAAGAGAGATTTTACACTTGAACTAAGAGAACTCTTCCAGTGACTTGGCTAGGCCTAGAGCCGCATGAGTATTCTGTAGGAGTTCGTTTCTTACAGGTCAACAAGTACAGATTACTTCGGCGCCTCTGCCCCTCCACATAAGGGGGTCTTTGTATTTCCAGGTCTCTCTACTATTGCCCCAGATTCTGGTAATGTTTGACATGTGGTCCTTAGCATAGTTCTTGTTAGGAGCTGAGTGCCTATTGTCCATTAAATTTCACCCCAAAGAGACCAAAATCACATGAACATGAATTAGAAACCAAATGATTATTGTTCTGTTTCATCAAATCAACTACAGTGCCCAAAGGCAACCCAGCTGGGGACACAGGGTCTGAAAATAAAAGTGGGCATTCGGTCATGGAGGCGGTCGTAGAGCAGAAGCGGATTCCCTCCATGGTGCTCCGACTGACCGATGCGTCTTCCTAGGGGAGGCATATTGAGAAGAGCAGACACAAAGAACAAGAATCGGGAAGATGAGAGGGCGCTGTTAAAGACCGCTTTTACCTAAAGACATCTGGTCACATTTGCTAGACGTGTTAGACAGCAGCATCTAAAAAGATCGTTTTTGACTCAAGAAAATTGGACACATAAAGTTAGATTCCCACAGGGCTCTGAGACGGCCGAGTTTGGAGACCTCAGTCAATTCATCCACCTCTGGCAACCAAGGATTTCAGGTAGGCTACGCCGAGTGGCGGGAAGGGCATGAGGACAGGCCCTGAACGCCTCGGGCATCTCACAGAAGCTCTGTGGTGTAGCCCTGCTGCTGAGCTCAAGCAGCCCCCGTCTCTCTTTGCCTCTTTTATGCACTCGTTTCCTCTGACATTGGAGTGAGTCTTCGTAGCTGAGTGCCTTCCGCAGCACAGCAACGTGGATGCAGTTAACAGTGATGTATGACACAGGTAGAAGAGAGCATTCCGTATGTGCTCATCATAAAGAAATGAAGGAAGTTTACGGTGCTGTAGATGTGTGATTTCCTGCATTGGTCATTGCGGTGTGCCTTCCGCAGCACAGCAACGTGGATGCAGTTAACAGTGATGTATGACACACGGTGCTGTAGATGTGTGATTTCCTGCATTGGTCATTGCGGTATACTCACAAATCAAAGCAGCACAACCTACCTCAGAAAATGTACAAATATTATGTGCCGATAGAAAATAAAAGTAAAATATAAAGTGGAAAGAGAGGGTTCGAAGGTGGGGGAGGAAGAGAGAGAGAATTAGCCTCATTCACTCCTGCCACCTCCAAACTCTCAAGGCCACCAGACCATCAAGATGGTGGGTCAGCTCTCTTACTGACTTTTATTTAAATTTTGACGGGATAATGGGTGTTACAGGTAATTGCTATTTATTTGGTCTACTGCGTACAAAACCTCTATCCACGAACTCACTATGGAGACCAGGCTGGCCTCCATCTCACAGAGATCCTCCTGCCTCTGCCTCCTGAATGCAGGGACTGAAGGCGTGCACCATCATGCCCAACTGGAGCAGTCATTTTGACCACTGTAATCATCAGTTCGTTGGCTTGAATGCTGCTGTTGTCTTGCCTGACAGTCTTGTGTCAGGGTTTGTGAGCTAACCCATCCTTCAGTCTTAGATACAATTTTGTTATGTAATTAGTTCTACATGCTGTTTGTGGCCTGGTGTGTGTGTGTGTGTGTGTGTGTGTGTGTGTGTGTGTGTGTGTGTGTGTGACATCTCCACATCTGGGAATTTCTAGTTTCTTATAACCCAAACCATTTTTTTCCTTTAATGTCTCTTTTCTTTTTTAAAGACTTCTGATCGCAGAGGCCTGAGATATCACTCAAGAGTAGGGCTTCTGCCTCGTACGTGTGGAGCCCTAGGTTAAGTCCCCTGAACTGAGAGCCTAACTAAACCCTTTCATGGCTAATTCACTTTCACTGCTTGATGCCTTTTTGTGTAAAAAGATAAATCAAGTGTGTTATTGAGATTTGCACATATAGTTACTTTCTTTAATGTACTGCTGAAATCTTTTAAAATCTATTGTGGAATATACATTGGAAATGACCACTTATTAATTTAGTGCTGAGATTTTTGTTCCCAAATTCTCATGACATCTGCAAATGCCTGGTCTGAGAGAATCTACGAAGAGGTTTAAGAGTAAAGAGAGCGTTATCCGTCCCATGGCCGCCTTGGCAGCAGCCAGTCTCCTGCCGCCCTGTGTGAGGCTGTGTTTCCGGACTGTGTGGGCCCTAACTGTCTAACACAGACTGCTCTTTCAGAAGAGGTCATAGTGCTGAACCACGGTATGCTTGTGTAAGGAATGGGGAGACAGACACCAGGCATTTGACAGGGGCCGAGAACAGCCCATGAACTTGAACGTGAACTGTCCAGTCTCAGTTCTCCAGCATCCCAAGACCCAGGGTCATGAAGGCGTCCTAGAAGATGAGGTGAGATTTTCATCAGCTGATATCATGAACTACTCATGACAGTGTCACAATAAAAACTCAATAAATGGCTGTGGATATTCTCCGAGCTCTATACGCACCAGCCGCCACTTCCAATCAAATCCTTTTCTTCCACAGAATAGTCACCCCATGGTTGCACGTAGTAGCAATTGCTTCCAACATGCAAAGGTTTCCATAAACTTTAAGAATGTGAGGCAGGTAGAAGATTTCCCTGCACAGAATGAATTTCCTGCCAACATGTTTCCTATTCGGTACAGAATTCTCCAGGGGGTAATCTTAAACTGGGTTACTGGAGAAGACCCTACTGCATACGCAAGTATGGCACACTGAACAAGTCTGTATTCATCACGAAGAGTCTGCCTCTAAAAATACACAGGCATTTAAGGTGTCTGTGTTCAGAGCCAGAGAACCGGGTCAGAGGTCATGTTCTTTCCTCTGCAAGGCCTACAGCTCACTTGTCCCCGTGAACAATCCCCAGTACTCATCGGTTTGATTTCAGTAATGTTCGTACTAGTCTGCATCTCTCAGACGTTGTGGGATTCCTGCTGCTGTTACCAAATTAGTATTAATTAATTAGTGAGTGTGAAGTCGACCAATCTATAAAACACACTGGAAAGGAAAAGGTTAACCCTGATGCTTTACAGCAGCAGACAGCACTTACTGATGAGCACGTGGTAAAAAGGACCAGGGCCCTTCGGGCTGCTCAGCAGTCACCCTGATGGGAAACTGGGACATGACAAGGCCTCCTCCGCCTCAGTGACTCCTCGCTGACCGAGCTTTCAGGGAAATTGGTTCCAAGATGAAAGTGAAATCCTCCATTAGAACATACGTAGACCATTGTGGGTAATGTCATTTTAGCTAAGTCTGAATCCCCACATTACGTATAGATACTTTCAATGTTTCAAATATTAAAATAAGTATTTGAAATATTTATATGGCATATGCATAGGTCTGGGAAAAGACTGAGGTTTGAAACCAAGAGTCACAGAACTCTAAGACGAGCTGACAAAAACAAGTCCTTAAGAATGTACGGAGAGTACAGCCCGGATACGAAGGAGGTTGCGATTGTGTCCTTCATTTCACTGAGTGGAGTTCAAAGTCTGTGTCATCAGCACCTCAGTAATTAAAGAACTGTAAATCAAGTGACCTGGAAGGCTGTTTACAGCCACTGAAGATGCAGAGCATGTGTGGTGCCAGCACGGCGGGCTGTGCAGAGCATCTATTTAATCACTTTAACATTTTACCTTAGAAAACGGATTCGCTGTGGTCAAAGACTTTAACTTCTAGTATTATTCTAGAGACTCTCTTTAGGTGAGTACTAGGATCAAATATCTGTAAGCACATAAGGGAAAAATAGTATTATGTTCAGTAAATTGAATGATTCGACAGTGAAAATGAAGTTGTCAGTTGCAACACGGGCCATTGAAATGTAGCATTGAGGGCTGATGGGAAGGCTTGGTGGGTAAAGGCACTTATCACCAACCCCGAAGACCTGCATTCAGCTCAGGACCCACCTGGTAAAAGAAGGGAACTGACTCCACTAGTTCTCCACTAGCCTTCACACATGTTGTGGCATGCAGTGACCTGTGCACACACACACACACAATAATAATGATAATAACAATAAATAAACAAAGCTTATTAGTTCTCCACTAGCCTTCACACATGTTGTGGCATGCAGTGACCTGTGCACATACACACACACACAATAATAATGATAATAACAATAAATAATCAAAGCTTATTTTTTAAAAGTAAATGTGGGGCTGGAGAGATGATTCAACAGTTAAGAGCACTGGCTGCTCTTGCAGAAGACCAGAGTTTGGTTCCCAGCACTCACATGGCAGCTAACCACTCTCTGTAACTCCAGTTCCAGGGGATCCAATGCCCTCTTCTGACCTCCCCAGACATTGCACAACACAGGTGCATTTGCACACCTGCAGGGAATACACTCATATACATAAAATAATAAAAAAATTAAAGGTAAATAGAATAGTCATCACTAATCAGGCTCTTTACTATTACTTCTAGGATGTTAACATTGTTATAAATTGTTGAGAAATTAATGTTCAAGCATTGCTAGACTTATGGGTGAGGGAGTTAAAAGGCAGAACAGCAGTAGGGAAACATGCAGGTTGGTTTCATGTTTGGAGCGGTGTTGGCACATTCAGCAAATGAAGCAAAGATGCTCGTGGGCTCCTTTGTTAGTCTGATGAAGGGTGGACAGCTGAGCAGCGGCGAACTAAAGACAGGCTGTGATCAATGCAGTCACCTCAGGCTGGGGTGCATGGATGCCCTTCTCTGTCCTTGTACTTTAGAATGGATGTTGCTCTCCTCCTCTCCTAGGGAGGCTCCTGAGGGCCCATGACCTGCTCCTGAGGGTCCATGATCCCCATGTCCAAGAGGGATCCCTGGGACCTATGACTGCTTCAGAAAGAAGAGTGAGGGGAAGGTGAGAGGACCCTCCCTTCCCGCACTGTTTCCTCAAGTGCCACGGGGCTGAATTTGAAGGGCAGCATGTTCTAAACTCTGTTGGAATGTAGAAGAAACTTCTTGAGACAATTATATATTTTAGCAAAAGCATACATGCAGAAAATCAAAGAGCAATGCACACTAGATCCGTAGTAATTGGGTACTTGGTGATACAGTGGGCCAGGAAAGTGGGTGGGGCAGGGATGGAGCATGGGGGCAGATCTGCAGAAGGCGTTTCATCTTGAGTGAGTGGGTTCATCCCTCCGAGGTTTACTGCTGCACACACGTTCCACTTCTGTGGTTATTGAATACACATTATGACAGAAATTTCCAGAGGGGTCTGGGGAGAGGGCTCAGTGGTTAAAGCACATGTCATGAAAGCCTATGGACTAGAATTCAGGTTCCCAGAAATGGCTTAAATGTCAGGACGGCAAGGTGGCTAGTCTGTAAGTCCAGCCTGGGACAGCAGAACAGGGGTCACTAGAGAAAGCTGCCTTGTGCGATGAGCCATGTTGGAAGATCTGGGTTTGACTGTGTCCCTGCCTCAAAGGAAACGGGAGAAGAGCTGTTGGAGAAAATCCCTGACGCCAGGCTTGGGTATCCACGTACATTCATGTGTGCCCACACATATGCAAAAAACATGCATAAACACATGCATACACCATACACACACACATGAAAATGGAAACAAAAAAAAGAAACACAAGTATGACAGCCAGGCGTGGTGGCGCATGCCTTTAATCCCAGCACTCGGGAGGCAGAGGCAGGGGCATCTCTGTGAGTTCAAGGCCAGCCTGGTCTACATAGGGAGTTCCAGGACAGCTGGGGCTACAGGGAGACCCTGTCTCAAAAAAGAAAGATAAGGAAAAACAAGTGTTACTGGGGATCTAATTTCATGGTAGAGTGCTTGCTTCACATGCTCAAGGTGCAGGGACACCACACACACACACACACACACACACACACACACACATACTGAGGGGGCGGCTGATAAAATGTACTTTAAAGTTGCAGTCTTAACAGTGATGGCTTAATTGCAATGTTTTAATTATACAGATTAGAGCTGCCAAGATGTGAAAATACTCACTCCAGCCTCATGAGGTAGAAGGTCCCCACAGGCAGGAGAGGCTCATGAACTGGAACCGCAGACCCAGATTAGCAGAGGTGCATCCGTACCCCTCAGTGAGAGCAGAGTCCTGAACTGCCACACAGTATCTGTGGGTTCACAGCTCATGGACACGCTGAGCCTAACCAAAAATAAATGTTCGATCAAGATGAATGACTAGTCCTCAGAGACCTCACACACTTCACAAAGCCTGCCTTCCTTGGTGGTCCTGGTATGCATCAAGAGACAGAGGACTTGAGGCTCTACTCCTGAGGAGTGAGGGCAAAACCCACCCCTAGTAGCAGGGGCCCAGAGAGAAAAGATCATCACGACCCTGATGAACAGTATGGAATCAGCGAATTCTGGACAAGACAGAGAGGCCTATTTGCAGGCCAGACCACAGGGTCAGGAAAATTGCAGCCTGGCTCAGGGACCTCCTGCACACTTCAGCCCAGTTCAGGAACCCCACGCACACGTCACCACAGCCTGGGGACCCCATGCATGCTTCACTCTGGCTGGGGGCCATGAATGCTTTACCCTAGCTCCGGACCCCCATGCACACTTTGTCACAGATAATCCCCTTGTCCTCTGTGTCGGTTGTCATGAGGACTAAGGGAAGACTGCATGAGACAGTCCCTGCACAGAGCTCAGTGGAGCCCCAGTGCTCCCTTAGTGTGACTCGGTGTATTGATGGGGGAGGACTAGGAAGAGGTCGAGGATGAAGTGCCAGTGGAAGAAGCCAGTATGGGCTATAGCATTCTCCTTAGTTGGATGAAATCACCCTGGTAGGTGGCAGGGCCCATGAACGAATTCCTGTTCCTCATGGTTCCATGCACTGCACACCCCACACAGCACTAACTAATCATTCCTAGGAAGGCTCACTGGCTGGCCAAATGATGCTCCCTCCTCCAGAGGGACACTAAGACCCTGATGTATGCAGCAGTATGCATTATCTAACTCGGGAGGACAAGCACCTGGAATCTTCCAGAGGCTCTGCCTTGTGGAACACAGCAGCAGGCTCACTGGTCAGTTCTGCCTGAGACCTGCAACACTCCATGTTCTCGTAGGAAGCTTTGACCGCTCAGCTAAGGAATGCTTTTCTGTAATGACAAGTGTGTCATTCTGTGGGGTTAATTCCCTTCTGTTAATGACAGCAGTTTTCTGGTTTCAGATGATAGACAGCAAGCTCTTTAAGATGTTTCTGGAAGAGAAAGGTCTTCTCACCACGCACGGGCCTTCCTCTCTGTCCGTGGCCACTTTCTATCCCTTGATTTCAGAGCCAGCTCAGGTTAGTAGCTACATGTTGCAGAAGTTATTCCTGATGAGTCACTGGAGATCCAGCATCTCTGACTCAGGGATCCTCATCTGAGACTAGGGCTGAGGCTCTGTTGGTAGACTGCTTGTCAAGCATGCATAATATCCTAGCTTTTACCCCCAGTACCACACAAACCAGCACATGCCTCTAATCCCAGCTCTCAGAAGGTGAAGACAGTATAATTCAAAGTTCAGGATCACTTTTAGCTACATAGGGAATTTAAAAAAAAAAAAAAAAGTCTTCCTGTTAAAAAAGGTATGAGAGATTGACTTGGACTGAATTGATTCCCCAAGGTACCAATGGATTTGTGTTGGGGACATGGCTGTGGATCTTTAGTGAGCATGGGACCAAATGAGCAGGCTACCCCAAATCTCCCTACTGGAGGAGCTGGAGCAACGCACATGGAAAGGTCTCTAACTCAGTTTATGCTGTCTAGGGAGGATCTGGAAGGACACACCCTAACCCAGGAATTTGTGCTCCTGTCACAGTTCCTCGTGAAGGGTGGACACCTCTGTCTGATCCACTGTGACAAGCCACATAGGGACTCTGGTGATAAACAAAGTCTTTGCGGAAAGTTCCCTAGGTCATCCCTGTTAGGCAGGGAAGGATTTTCATCTCTTTCTCTAGCAGGCGGGGGCAGCCTCTGGGAAGAGAAGGGTTGGTTCACTGCCCAGCTCCGCAGTGACCCTGGAAGGACTTGTTTAAGCAGCTTTACAGATGTGTAACAAGAACCGGGTGCTCACATGTTCCAGACTCAGAACTTACCATGAGGCTGTATGTCTAGGTCTTACAGGAAGGTAGTATCCTGCTAATGACTTTGTAAATGCCAGAACAGGAAGGCAAAACCTTTTGGGGGTGGTTCTTTAAGTGCAGTTAAACAGCCTCTCAAGGTTAAATAATTTATAGGTCAAACAGGGGAACACGTGGCCTCTTGGGGCTTCTCATAAACTAATTACTCTCCTAACTTCCTTCTGCCTTCTGAAACAGTCTGACTGGTGCTCCTCGGTGTAACTGGTTTTTAATCATTATGGATCACTCTGCAGGGTAAACTAGGCTTTGGGGGACTGGATTCACAGTAAAGATGGTCAGATACTGGCAGCCACACCTGAGATTGCCTTTTCGTGTTTAGTGTTGGACACGGTAGACGTATTGAGTGGAGAAAGCCCACATGTCGCAAGATTAACCTATCAGAATGTAGACAAAAGTTCATTCAAAACAAACTCTAGAAACTTTACTTCAGTTAGTTTGCAAACATAATGTCATCTCATAGTCACAGAGAAAAGTGTTATCATTGCCTGTTAGGGTATAGTTCTCCCTCCATCCCATAGCACTCCCTTTATATAAAATATTTTATTATTATTTTCTTAAGTTTATGAGTATGAGTGTTTTGCCTGCATGTATGCAAGTGCATCCATGTCGTACAATGCCCACAGAGGTCAGAAGAGGTTGTCAAATCCCCTGAGATCTGGAACTGGAGTTATGGATGGTTGTTAGCCACCATGTGGGTGCTGGGAACCAAACTGGGTCCTCCACAACAGCAATCAGTGCTTTTAACCTCTGAGCCATCTCTCCAGCAACCATAGTATTGCCATTATGAGTTATTCCAAAGATAAGACTCTTCTGCTTTGTGGCCATTTTTGTAGGGAGCCCATTGTTTTATGTTTTCATCTCTGGCTGAGCCCCATGAGCTCACACCCCCTGGTCATTACTAGAAGACTGAGGTCCAGTCCTCCTGTCCAGCGTGTCCTCTGAAGTCCCAGGTCACTTTCCCTAATGCAGACCTACTGGTTTTGGCTAATTTTTTGTTTCCTCTCAGCTCATTTTATTCATGTTATAGAAATCACTAAAATCCTCTCAGAGGACTCCTCTCTCTGGTTGATATGCACTCTCTATAACACTGTCTGAGCCTCTGCTTATTATGCCATGGGTCGATGCACCATCACAGCTGTACATGGAGTCTAAGGGCTCCTCCAGCTTTGCCTCCATTCCTTTAAATCACTGTCTTCTGATAACTTACCTACAGTGCCATGACTAGATCACAGGGTTTATGTTGATAACCAATCCCAACCTCCTTATTTTTTAAATATTTACAGTAGATGAAATGATTACCTGAAAAGCTTGCTTATCGTGGATAGCACTTCTGTGTTGAGTGAGGCCACACGGACTCTGACCTTCAAATGTCTGAAAACAAGTTAAATATACCCCCCACAATTGACAGAGGAGAAATGACAGCAATTAAGATACATCTACACAGTGAAACAGCAGAGGCAGCCGCAGCAGCCTCTCCTGGCCCAGCTAGTCCTCCACGGAGCCAGCAGTCCATTTGGTAGCATCGCAGCTGGCTGTGTCTGCTCCATCTTTCCCCACCGTGGGGTGTCCTTGCTGAGGATCATGTTGTCAGAAACATTTGGTGGTATGTGAGGCTGGCTGTGCTGTGGTGCTGGTGCTGAGGGATTAAGGCTGAGGATGCGCCACACCTGCACCACATCAGGAAGTTCTGCTAGGACGCCCCACCGAGGGACACAGAGAAGTCAGACCTGCCCCTCCACATGGCTCTGAGCAAGGGATCAGCCTGAAGTCCAGTACAGGGGACAAACCCAGTAACCCACCGAGGGCTTTGGGAGGGAGGCAGGGGGCTTCTGCTTCTCCCCAGTGGCTGTGACCAGGAGATGGGCCTGGCGTATGGTCAAGGTACCAAACATGTTGAGCACCCACAGGCATCAGATACACTTCTAGGAGCCTAGAGTGTGCTGCCAATTAAGGAAGAGCCAAACGGATGAGCGCTAGATGTGGACTTGGAGTGGGTGTGGCTTCTGACAAGTTAGCAAGAAAGGCAAGCTGAGAACTTTAAGCACCATTTAACCAAACACATAAAGTCAGTTCTGAGTTCCGGACGGGAGGCCCTGAGTAGCTATTAAGGTTCTATGCATTCTCCATGGGCTCCACAAACCCATTCTCCCCAGACCCTCTTTACTCAGTCCAGAACCTCCCTCTCCCACTGACCACAACCCTTAGTACACTGTCTCTAACCAAAGAAAACCTAATTCTAGGAGCAGAGGCCAACTTCCCTTGGTACAAGCTCTGAAGACCATAATGCAGAAAGTCTTCTGAAGTTAATTTAAAGCAAAAGCAAACCCACCTTCACAGGCTGAAGACGGGAACGTGAAGACATCACCACCCAGAGAGGTTCAGAAACCACTGGCGTGCTGGCTCCTCCTCCCTGGGCCTCATTGTGCTTTTTATTGGATTTATGTTTCAATTATCTCAGTTATAACTGCTTGTCAGCACGTCATTCTAATCAACAAATTTCTCATAAAGAAGTAGAAATTACCAAATTTTATTGTTCATCGTTTTATTATTTTTATTGTTCCTCTTCTCGGTTCTGCTGTTAGGGACGCACTGGGAGACCAGCTGCTGTGGTGTATTTTATAGGGCGGTGTTTTCGGTTTCCATAGTCATTTTCTTTCAGCTGTGTGTGCAGATGATTGCGTTCAGTGAGAGAAAGAGGATGATGAGGTGGGGAGAGGCGAGGACAATGGAGGTGACTGTGCAAAGCACGCGTTACACACCTATACATATACTGCGTGTCAGACACCTCCACGCAGCTCCACAGGGCAGGCCTAAACACATTGTAAATGGTCTCTGCTATCACCCACCTAGTAATGTAGCTACTTAGCTACACAGTTTAAATGAAATTACTTCCGTATTAAAAATAGACTGGCATTAATCCCAGTAACCTACTTGTGGAAACAACCTCAGCGCCCGGGGACTAATGACTAAGGAGACTGATGGGTGTGTTCATGGACAGGTGTGGTGGAGTATTACTTGCTCTTGAAGAAGTAGATGCTGCTGTTTGTGAACACATAATCAGTCCAATTTGATCTAGTTCAGCTAGGCTGACTGAGCAGTGAATCTGGCGGAGCCTCCTGTTTCTGCCTCTCCAGAACTCGGATTACAGGTTGCCCCACCCTGCGTGGCTTCCTGTGTGGGTGCTGGGAGTTGAGCTCCGCATCTCACTCACTGAGCCACACCCCCATGTTTTATTTATTATCTGAAGCAATGTCTTACTGTGTAGCCATGGCCTGCCTCAAACCCACACACCTCCTGCCTCTGCCTCCCACAAGCTGGGACTGCAGGCCTGTGCCACCATCGCGGGCCACGACATCCTTTGTGTGGAATCTATAAACAGAATGAGAGTAGAGCACAGGAAGATTGTTACCAGGAAAGTAGAAAGGACCGAGAAGTAGGTCAACGGGCATATACTGCTGTCAGGTAGGTGGATAGTCTGGATCTCACACACAGGAAACTGCAGTTGGCCTAGGCTGTAGGTCCACAACAGGTGTACAAAGTGTGTTCACACAAAAGGCACCTTGGGAGGAGCGGGCAGTGTCACCTGCTCCCCAGCACAGGTATTCGTGTTGTGCCTGTATCCCACACCTCCGTTGTCACCCGAAATGGAGAATCACCAGGCGACGTGCCCTCCTGTCTAGAAAGGGATGCAGGCGTGAAGCATGGCCAGTGTGGGTCTGGGAAGACAGCATCCCTCTTCTGCGATCTGTCTCAAGATTCAGGTGGTATACAAAAGTCCCAAACCAACGGTCAGAAAACTAGTGTATGTTTGTCAACAATGCTAACTCAGATACAGTGACAAAATACCACTTTTGCTAAGTTGGAAAACTTTTCTGGATACAGCAGATGTCTGTTGCGACCTTTCCCGTCATCCGGGCTTCTTTGTCCCGTCCCTGGTTCCTCCCTCTTTTCCTGACTGTCCTCAGCAAAATACTTTCTACAGTGTGCTGGAAAAAACACGATAATTCATACTAAAGGATAAGTGATTGATATGGCTTGCTACGTTTGCCTCCCATGGGTAGTTTAACAGAAATAGAAGTTTAGCAAAAAGCTTTAAAATGATCGCTAAAAGTGGGTATATGGCCTAAGTCAGTCATCAAGAGGCTATGGATATTTCTTGGTACAGATGTCTTCATGACACTGTTGAAACTGCATCATACAAATTGCTACCCTGCCCTTCCTGGAGCGTTAGAATGGAAATTTCCTTCAAGTCACACCTGCAGACCCTCCGCCATGCCTAGTTACCTCATTACACAATCACCTCCTGGGTTTTCTCCTGCTGATCCCATCTACCCTGCTTTCTGGTAAGCACCCCAATTTTCTCTTGACTATGATTCCCCTTCCTGTTTTTTCTCTGACAGGTTGGTCGCTTGCCTGCTTGGTTAATTGACTGGCTGCTTTCAAACAGAGCCTTACTGTATATATAGCTCAGGCTGGCTTGGAACTGGACGCCCTCCTGCAGCAGCCCGCACCCCCAGGGGTTGGGATTACAGGTGTGCACCACTATTTCCCGCTTACGGTCCATGTCTAAAATTCTACGTTTTAAAGCTCCACATACACCCTGCATCGTATGCTGCTTGTTCTTCCGTGCAGGGCTCAGTTCACTTAGCAAGTCATCTGTTCACCTTGTTGATTCAAGCGGTGGATCCCTTCTCGCTGATGCTGAAGAGTATTCACTGTCTTCACCCTGTTTATTCTGTCACCATTTGATGGATACCAAGGTCAGCTCTGCATCTGGGCTGTTGGGAATCACGCAGTGACACAGCTCAGGACATGGGTACACGCATTGCCTTTGAATAGAGAGATGCTCAGCAGTAAGATTGCTAAATCATAGCACATTTCTGTTTTTAATTTTCTAAGGAATTCCCTGGCAGTCTTCTGTCGCGGCTGTTCTAACGTGCGTTCCCACCAGCTTGCGGAAGGGTCCCTCTTCCACAGCCTGGCCGGCACTTCCTCTCTTTCTCTTTGTGATGATGGCCATTCAGACTGGAGTGCTGTGGCATCTCACTGAAGTTTAATTGGCATTTCCCTGATGGCTAGCGATGCTGAATCCCTTCTCATTGATGTGTTGGTCATTCCTGTGTCTTCTGCAAGGTTTCCCTTCTGTTCCGCTCAGTTTTTATCTGGATTATGTGGAAGTTTCTATCTGTTAGACTGTTTCAATTCCTTGCCTAATTTGGATATAACCTGCTGTCAACTACCTATAAGGACATTGGCTGGTGGGTTTTGGTAGTAACAAACCAATGTTACAAGTAAATCTCTAAGAATTTTGGCTGGTAGGTTTCAGAACTATCAAAGTTGGCTTCATCTGTCAACGTGACATAGCCTAGAGTTACCTGGGAAGAGGCGCATCGCCTGAAGAATTGATCAGATTGCCTGCCCTATAGCACTTGCAGCTGCTGTTGTGGTTGGTCTATGCTCTGTGATGCCATTCACAATAGCTACCGAGAATACATAACAGTGAGGGGAGCTGATGGAGCATCCGGTGAAAGCCACAGCGTAATCAGAAAGAAGTCAGAGAAGACAAATGAATGAAAGATGCCCCGTACTCATGGGTTGGGAGAATGCTTTTAAAAGCCCATGCTACCCAAAGAAATCTTCAATGCAGTACCTATCAAAATATTAATAATTCTAACATTCATATCGGAGCCACAAAAGAGCCGGAATCATCAAAGCTATCCTAAAGAAAAGGCAGGAAGCTGGTGGCATCAAGCTGCAGGATGCCACAGCTAGGCAAGATTTCTTACTAAGATTCAAACCTTTAGAGGAACCTGCAGGCTTAGCCTAGTTATCCTCAATAGCATATTCAACTTCTGAATTTATTCCAGATAATTCACTCAACTTTTATTCCTATTACACTCTCTAGACTATTGAATTCCCAAGAATTTTCTTATTGCCTTATAAAGTTCAGTAGGTTTAAAATGCTTTTTATTAAATCAAAGTGCATTGAAAATTTAACTGGATAATGAATTTCAGCTCTGTGGATTATATCTTACTGCTGACGTGTTGGGAAATTATAACATTCCTTGGAGAAAAAGAAGTGTTAAGTCTAACTTAAGTTATGTAGAGAGAGTTCATGAATCTGATCACAGATTTGAAGGGGAAACCATAATGTTTTAATAACATATTGATAGTGATGGAATACCAAAATGTAAAGATCTGTGAGGTGCCCAAGGTCTGTGTGTGTGTGAGCCATTTAATTTATAGAATCTGTGTTGGTGATTGTTTCAGATCCATTGCTTAGTCGCCAGATGGAGGCAAGTGGTGCTGACCGGCTGGCTCTGTGGGTCTGTCTCCTTTCTTCTGTGAGTCTCTAGTCATTTAGGGATTCCCCATGGTCAGCATTCCTGTCTCTGAAGTGCCCTACATCTGTGGCTTGAAGAGTATTCTGCATATAGTACCTGCCTTCCAAGTGGGGCATTTTTAAACCTGGCTACCATCCAGTCACTCCAAAGAGACTCTCACAGGCCCAGATAAAACCAAAAACATTTGGGATACAAATGGCAGTTTTGTAGTTTGGGTTCCTAAGACACAGCCTAGGAAATTCCAGTGGAATTATTTATATAAGGATGTGGGAGAAGTTACATCTGAGAAGTGGGAAAGTCAGACAGGAAGGAAAGGCATTCAGTAATGTGAGCAACTGTCATGTGGGTGCCTGATGCCTAAGCCCACAGGAGTACTCTAGACAGAGCTATAAGTCCTGAGGAGAGATGCGCTAGTCTCCGCTTGGTCACAGAAGCTTCTGGTTACTGTCCACATTGTTTTCTGACCACCAGAGAAGCATCCCTGTCAGATTAATGATGAACTCAACCAGAAGCTTTTATAAAGATTGACAGGTACACACTCCAGAGCATCAGTTAGACACCTAACCCACAGCACCTGTTACAGAGTGTTGAAACAAATCTCCAGTTTCTTCCTGTATCCCTTAACCAGGTACATGAAGGAGATGAGAATTTAGGGCTCAGTGGTTACCTAACTCTAATATTCTAATAGCAGAACTATTGCGTTTAGGCAAACCCTTTCCTGGTTCTGTTTGCTCAGCATAAAGCCTGTCTCTCAGATCTAAATAGCTAATCTCCTTTCTTTATTAAGTTGACTTTTTATGGCAGCTTCAAGTGAACTTTATCTTTTGATAGTGCAGTCTATTGCTCACTTGATTTTTCTCCTGAATCTTTGAGAATTCACTTCAACATTCGGGTCAAAAGTGGACGAGTCATGGCTGAGTTACAAGAGGCCCAGCAGCCCAGGACATGGACTGCTTTCTCCTCCTCCTGCCAGTGCTCTCACAGATTCTGAAAAAGCAGGGCAAGCTGCACATAGACGGAGCCGCGGCTGCCCACCGTGGGAAGTGCCAGTGACTGGAGGTTGCGGAGAACCTCTTGGGCTCTGCACTTTCTTCTGCCTTCCGAGCTTCTGTGAAGCGGTTAGAACGGTCAGCAGACTGTACTTCTCTTCTGCCACTTCAGGGAGAACTCTAAAGGAGCGAGAATTTTTATTTCCACATTCCCTGAAGACCCCAAGCGCTTAGGGTGGCATCGAGGTTCTCGGTAAATATTGGTTAATGGAAGCGGGAACCCAAGCTTTTTCATGGACGGCCTTGTCTCACTGTTTGCATTACACTCTAGGGAACCTGTTTCTATCAGAGGAGCTGCTTTTTCTTATCATATTCTGAAACGTTGAATTACCAGAAAACATGTCCATTAGAGCTCATGATGGTAACGTGCATGGCAGTCTCCATCCTAATGATTCTGATGAGTTTCTGCTTTTGACATCACAGATGGGTCATCTGCTCATATTTCACATTTCTTCCCTATATGTAGAAATTATACTAGTTAACCCCACTTCAGGAGGTAGTCCCCAAATCCAGACTCATCTTAAATATCAGGACCATTCTTTATTGAAATAAAATATTGCTTCCTCCCACATGACTTATTTATTTAGGCTTAATTTTTTTGAAGCAGGTCTTTTCTGTAGTCCAAGCTAGCTCCTGTTCCCAATCCTTCTACTTCAATCTCCCAGGTGGGGGATTTACAGGGGTGCTACACCATGGGGAGGAACAGAGGGGTGCTCCACCGCTCTACCGTGGGAGGTAAGATCATAAGGGTGCTCTACCATGGGGGTCAGGATCACTGGGGTGCTCCACCATGGGGAACTATTTTCCAGTTTGGAGCTATTATCCAAAGACTATCCCGAATAGCCGAGCATATGTCTTGGGGTGACCATGTATACTTACATACATGTGCATGATCATGAATGTCCATGCCCAGCAATGAACTTCCTGTCAAAAACTGTGTGTCATTCACTTCTGCCCATTTTCTGAGCCCACATCAGTTCCAAACCACCAGCCTGAAGGCAGGCCTGCAAGGGGAGGCGTACCAACCACACAGCTGTAAGAGCAGGAATGACATCTCAGCCAGCTCTCACGGGAGATGGCTGTACTGCGCCAGGAGCAATGGCCGAAGGCAGCTCCTCCAATGACCTAGATTCTCCAGGCATGCCAAACCATGGTCAGTCACATCTATTTGAAACAGCAGGAGAGGGTGAGGATTTTTCCGCAGTCCACTCATTGCCCAGCCTGGTCCACTCTCCCCTCTGTGAATGAATCAATGAGCTGTGGAATATTTCGTGTCTGCCAGTCACAGCACAGAAACACTGGTAAAAATTGAGTAGTTAAGGCACAAGAGACAGTTTGCAGACTTAGAACTCGCAGATGTCGCTGCAAAGCTGCACATAGTGGCTCTAATTTCACACTCGGGGTGGAGCCTTGACAGCTGGGGAGTGGAGGTTGGGTGTGAGGTATCCCAGCTAAGCGGAGTTCAGAAGTTTAGATCTCTGCCAGGAAGACTGTGCAGCCCCCGGATTCAGCCAGCATTCCCCCAGTCCTCCTGCCCCTGTGCTGGCTGGGCTCATAGTGACATCCAAGAGAAGCTGTTCTACAGGGAGTAACTGCTGACACCAGCGAATGCGACAAATGAGCTGTGTGGAGCCCCTCCCATCTGTGAGGGCTGCTGAGAGAGTACTTTGATGACTTTGGAGAGTGAGTTCTTATAGTAAATGTCCAGACACACGCACGCACGTGCGCACGCACACACGGAGAGAGGGAGGGGGGAGAGAGAGAGACAGACAGACAGACAGACAGACAGACAGACAGACAGACCATATTAGGAGTATCTGGAGGCAATGGTTTTTTTTTGTATTCATTTAAATAAGTGTATAAGTAGGTATGCATTTAAAAAGAAATACAATCAATATGAGTTTGTAGGCATAACTCTTATCTGTCTTCCACATTGAATCCGTGGGACTATAGAATCAATTTCTATCCCATATAAATCCTGGGCTATTTGACAAATGCCATGGGAAATGACCTAAAAGGGTAGTAGACCTGGGTGGAGCTGGGACAGAGCTGGTGCAGGCCACACAGATCCCAGAGAGTTATGGGATTCAGAGTCCCGTGGGTCCGGTTCCTTGGGCCGTTACTGTACATTGTTACTCATCCTCACAGCATCCCTGAAAGGCTTACATCATTGTACCCATTCTACAGATGGAAAACCGGAAGATGTACTACAAACACCACACAGTTACCCAGCACTAGAGCTCTGACCTTCAGGACAGGAGAGCTGAGACCTTCCACCAGGAAGGAGCTCTGACCTTCAGCCCAGGGGAGGTCTGACCTTCACAGTAGAGGTCTGACCTTCTTATACTGTCCTGTCACCTCTCTCTGTAGGCAGCATGGGGCCCCACAGAGTCTTTTTTGGCACCTGGAGCCACACCCGGCCCAAGTCAGTAGGTGAGGGGTCAATGATGACGCTGAAATAAACAAATGCCTATTAAGTGGGGTCACTGATTTTGTCAAAGTCGGTGAAGCCTCCAGCAGGTAGGCTGGACTGTTGAGCTCTACTCTGGCTGGGATCTCCACCCAGAATCACCTTGGCTTGGTGTTGGGAATTCTGTTTGTTTTATTTGGTTTGGACAAATAAAAACTTGATAGCAATGTGTTTTAAAACACTCCCAGATGTTTCTGCATCAGAGCTAAGGAGCAGGAAAGAGCTCGGTAGCTCTCGGCTGGCACGTGCCTGTCTATAGTACAAGGTTGGCATAGTTGTGAATAGGGACCTGAGAGGGAAGGAGCACAGAAAACCCACAAACCCCAGCACACTGGCCTGCTGTCACCCAGGTAGGGAGAGAAAGATCAGGGTAAGAGCGCAGTGAGGTATGAGCACTGGAGGAAGTCAGTCTCCAGACAGGCCTACAGAGCCTTGAGAGACACCAGCAGACAGTGCACATTGGCAGCCAGGGGACTTTTCCTCTGGAGTCCTTCACTCTGTAGAAGGGAAACAGAATTAGGACAGGCCATCAGAACACTGCACAAAAATGGGCCAGTATGTGGTCCCTGTGCTGTAGAGGGGGCTATGCTGCTGGAGCTTCCACAAGGGAGGGGTCCGTGATGGAGAAAGTGCTATCTGAGTCCAGCAAGGTGGGACAGGCCTCTCATCCCACCACCAAGCTGCTCAAAGCAGAACTGTGAGCTCCAGGCCAGCCTGGGCCACCTAGTAAGACCCTGTGTCCAAAAGTAAGAAAGGAGATGGGGACTGACACAGTTTGGCATCAGATTCTACTGCTTGTTTAGCCAATCTGGAATTCACCCTTATAGTGACAGAGCATAAATAAGACAGACTTTGAAAGGAATTCTCTCCCAAAGTCCACTTCACACTGCAGAAGGCTTAGCTCATTCAGAGCCCTAAGCTTAGAAATGAGCTGTGAGCAGGTCAGAGGGAGCAGCCTGCATGGACACTGTCGTTAACCCACACACAGCCAGCGACGAAAAGCAGGCCTGCACCATGCAAGCAGCTGGACTTTCAGATGCCCAGGAACCCCACTGTCCTCAAACCTTACCTCCAACACATGAGGAGCTACCATCTTGACTTTTGTGGAAATAACTGTCTTTATCCTTCAGTCCCTCCTCTTCCTAATGGCTAATTCATGGAGGAGGGCCCAGCCCACTGTGAGCAGTGCCATCCTGAGCAGGTGGGCCTGGGCTATGTAAGAAAAGCAGCCGAGCAGCCAGAAGCAGCCTTCCTCCGTAGTCTCTGCTTCAGCTCCTGCCTCCAGGTTCCTGTCTGAGTAGCCCTCCTGACTTCCTTCAGTGTTAGATTGTGACTTGGGAGCCCTCTCCTCCCCAGGCTGTTTTTGGTCAGTGTTTTATCACAGCAACAGAGAAGCAAACTGAGGCATCTGGCCCCTGTGCTTCCCATAACTTGGTATTTGGACCTAGCGGCTGAGTCTCATTCAGGCTTGATGGTCTGCAGACTGCATCTGAGGAGGCTCCTGCTCACTGGCCAGCTTCCTGTTTGTCCTGGAAGTAGCCCCAGATGCTCAGTACTCAGCCCCTTCATCCATCCCAGTGAAAGGTGACATCCCTGTTTTACTCTCTCTCTTCATTCGCTGGAAGATTTCTGCGTGCGGCAACACTCGTGGTCTACTCCGTGGTTCCCTAGAGGGACATTTATAGGAGAGAACAGAATAAATGATGGGCCGCTCACCTTGCAAACGGTCAGAAAAAGCTCCCAGTCCTCTGCCTGGGGGGCCCCTCGTTGCTGTGTCACAAGGAGCTTGCAAACGCCTCACTTCTTCAGTCCTCACGTTGCTGTGATCTCTCATCTCTAAGGGGGACGGTGTCACAGCTGCACAGGGCCAGAATGAAGCCACCACCCAAGCACGACAGAGAGATCCAAAGGACGCCCAGAGCGTCTGCCTCGGCCTTCTGAGAGGATCTTCAGTCACTCACAGGAAACGTGGACTGGAGCCTTCGCTCTGTGTGCTAAGGGCTGTGTGACTTACCTCTCATCCGCAACCTCTCTGAGACTCTCCTCCCCTGTAAAATCAAGTGCTAACCTGGCCTCAGCCACAAGTAAGGAAGTAGGCTGAGGAGGAGCAGGCAACATTGGCCCATCCCCATCCCTCCCCTCTCCCCTGTGACACCCTGGGATGCTGTAGGGTCCTAGTAGCCCCGAGGTCTGCCCCTAGCCCTGGGAGGGCATAATGGCCCTAGAGATGGCTTAGGGATGGAATCATCTGTTGGTGCCTGCTCACTTACGGAGACCCAAGGGGTGGAAGCCCTTCTGTGCATGCTGGTTTCCACCTTACCTGCCTGTTTTCATCTAAAGGAAGTTTTCCTCGTTACCACTCAATAATCTTTTTTTCTTCCCTTGGTCTTCTGAGGAAAGTTGGCTGGTATTTCCTGGAGCTTTTTATGGTAGCACAGCCAGCTTTTTCAGAGTTTACAGAGGGTCAATCCCTGGACCATCCCTGACTTTATCTGGTTCAAAGGACTCGGACTCCAGTGCTGGGGCAGCTGGGAGAGAGGCTTCCCTGGCTAGGCTTTGGGCATGCTGTGAAGGAGCATCTACCTAGTACCCCACCCAACTTGCATTTGTGTAGTACCCCATGGGGCATTCCTTGTCTCCAAGTTGCTCCTTCACAGCTGTGAGAAAGTATCGGGCTAAAATATGGCTGTGCTTAGAAATCATCACTTATTTTAAAGAAAAATATTCTCCCTTCTGGGAAAGTTGTGGCTGAAAGTACATGTGGGCTGGTGAGTCCCAGCCAGTTTTCCCAAGCTGCATGACCTTTATCTATTGAGAAATTCTGGAAGATTTGGGACTTTCTGCTAAAATGACTGTATTAGTCACTGTGGTGTTACTATAGCAAAATGCCTGGGGCAATTAATTGACAAATAGAAAGGATTTTTTTCTTTATATTTTTGTTACTTTTAAAAAATTCTTCTTACATTTATTACTGTGTAATTACTATGTGAGTGTGCCGTGCACAGCACACATGTGGAAGTCAGAGGACAACTGATAGGAGTCAGTTTGCTCCTTCCACCACATGGTCCTGGGGATGAACTCAGGTCCTAGGGCCTGATGGCAAGCACTTTTACCAACTGAGCCATTTTGCTGTCCCTGTTTGCTTGTTTTTGAGATAAGATTTCACCATGTAGCCCAAGCAGGCCCTTGTACTCACAATCTTCCTGTCTGATCTTGTTCAATATACTGGGGTTATAATGATGCATCACCACACTTAGATGGAGAAAAAAATTAGCACACAGTTTAGGGGGCCAAGACAGGGTTGGGGGCCCCAGTGATACGGAGGAGAAAGAGCCTCCCCCAGAGGGTCCTTAACCTCATTCATAAAAGAATTTAAGAATAGACTCAAATGAAAGCTTTAGGACAATTTTGCTAGAATTTAAAGAAAAATCCTTAGCTCAGGCAAGCTGTGACTCTCAGCGGCCGCCCTGAGGAGGAGAAAGGAGGGAGAAGGAAGGGCACCACAAAGCCATCCCTGTTTGAAGCCACCATGGAGACCGGACACATGGTGATGAGCAGCCAGATGGCAGGAGGGAAAGTAAAGGGACCCTAAACACTGGGGCAGCCCAAAGCACTTGGGAAAGCATGCTTAGACAAGGGGTAGGCAGACAGAAAAGAAAGATTACACTTTTCTGAAGAATTCACAACAATAGGCAGGACTTGTGGAGAGCCACGTCTGCAACCGACATCCACGAGAATGGCACTGGGAAGCAGGGAGTCTGAGCAGGCAAAGTTCACCATCTCATTAATGCAATGGGTGTCCTGTCTATCTCTTTAGCAGTGACTTAAGGTAAACGTGCCCTCCAAGGGGTGATCCTCTGACCACATGGTTGACCTGGAAAACTAGAAAGCTAAGGTTCTAATCAGGCCAGATTATTTTGGGGTCGGTTAATCCTGTGGGTTTTTGTCACTCTAACACTCTCGCCTCTGAAGAGGTGACCCTAAAGCCTTTCTGGAACCCAATAAGAGCCCCTAATGCTTTGGACACTTTCAGCCTTGGACAGAGCAGGCTGCTAAAGGCCCAAGGACATTTAAGCTTTTAACCAAGAAAGAAGCTGGCTGCTTTTCTTTGGGGTCGTTACTGAAACTGCCCAGTCAATTCTACCTCCTGCTCTTAGCATGAACCCGCCAAAGAGGTTATCCTAGTTGCCAATCGGATTTGGAACTGTGACTGCTCTGGCTTCTTCCAGAGCACCACCTGTGGAAACTGGGGAGCCCCTACAGTTGATCTATCTAAAAGGCCCCCAAAGTGCATAATTCTTAGCTATAAGGAGAAAAGGAAGCCCTTGACTGGTACCTGGGAGGAGACGTGAGGGGGAAGTAAAGGAAAGAGTTGCTAGCATTACATTCTGGGCAGGGAACTGGGAAAATCAGAATGGGATATTTTTTAATGTCTGCTAGAATTTTTTGATGACTCTCAAAAGCATTGATCTGTTTGATGACTACTCAGTTTTCTTTTGGTCTCCGAGGCTGAATTTAAGAGTGATGAACTCAGGATCTGCTTCTAGGCACTTCCATAGTTCTTAGAATGGCTAGAATCACAGTGTGAGTCCCCCCCCCCCAATGGCTTCTAGACAGGGAGAGAATAGAAATTTGACCATCTTTTATTTTTAGGTTTAAACATTACTGGCTTGTCTCTCTTGACTGTAGTACTGAATTGGGACAAGATTTGATGTCTTACATCTGAGTCATTTCTTTTTTTAAACATTACTGGCTTGTCTCTCTTGACTGTAGTACTGAATTGGGACAAGATTTGATGTCTTACATCTGAGTAGCATTTCTTTTATTAAAAATGAACTCATTAGAAATAATTGTCTAAACAAAATTTTATATGAACTTAAGCATAATGTGTGTGAAGTGTAGACCCTTGGACTTGTAAATAAATATACAATTCACATCGACCTTCATTTGTGCATTCCTGTTGAATATTGAGGACCATAAAGTCAGCCAAAATTAACCAATTTCTTTTATACTCAAGGTCATCAGTTGAGGACCTGGTCCTCAGGGGTCACTTGGCCTTGGGAGGCGCCTCTGCTGAAATTGGTTTACACCGTAGCTATTGTCAAGTGCACAGTGGCTTTACTTTTAGGCTGTTTTGTTGGTCTCCTTTTTTCCTTGTCACAGGGTGGGGGGCGGGGCAGCCTGACCCGGGACAAGGGTCTTGGAGAACACTTTGAGATAAACATGCTTGAATCTGAAGATGCGAGGAAAACCAATCCCCTCTTCAAAGCCAGCTTCTTGGTGAGCTCAAACAGAACATGACAATTACCAAGGTGACTTACCCAAAAAAGCCTTTGTGTTTCTGTAGAACTTAACTCAGTAGTTAACATTGGATCAGAGAGTTGCTGAATCCAGAGATTACTGGCTGGACTAAAAGTGTCTGTCTGCCTTACAACCTGTGTACATTTGTCTAGGTAAGTCTTCCTACCTGCTGAGCCTTGTACTGGGAATGAGGATTGACAAGAGACGGAATATTTGATTTTAAGAAGTTACCTGATAATTCTAAACTTTGTGGAGTCATGGCAGTGAACAGCCAAAATCAAGCAGCATCAGGCTTACAGAAGTATCTACCTTCACTAGGGTCTGTCCTGGCTGTACTTGAAGTAATCAGATGTAAGAAAGCTTCTTTAAGTTGTGTCAGTAATTCGAGACAGACGACTTAAACCACTTAATGAGTACTCTCCCTCCCGTTAGAGGCCATGCTTTTCCTTCCAGATATAGTCAGGCGAGGTCTGAGTGCGGAAAAACATCGGTGTTTGTTTTCATAAGGTCTGTAAATTGAGGTGATCCCAATGTGTGAGAGGACTCAGCCTGGGGAGCCTTTCCAGGCAAAGCCTCAGATAACAAATGGCTCCCCACCTGTAAGACAAAAAAGGGTATTTTGGAACATCTTTCAAATCTTGTCTCCCTTTCCAGAGTGACCATAAGAAAAGATGGCACATATCAACTTAGAAACTTCATTCCTAGTTAACTGATGAGGCCCTGGGCACCTGAATCCCTCTCCTTCTTTATTAGTGGTGCTAAAGAAGGGGAAGTCTGTTCGGAATATTCTCTCTACTGATACAACTCTCTAACACCAGCATGTTGGACCTTTCGTGACATCATAGTGGGAGGATGTGGGAACTTACAAAACCAGGATGGAGGGAGAAGGAGAGGAAGAAGGAGAGGAACAGGCTTGAAGCTCCACTATACCCCCTGAGGCCGCAGCCTCCCAACGCCTTAACTACTCTGAATAGGCACACCTCATTGTTGTTGTTTGTTTTGTTTTGTTTTTCTGACCAGGGTCTCCTGGCCTGGAACTCGTGATGTAGACCAGGCTGGCCTCAATCTCACAGAGATCCCCCTGCCTCTACCTCAAATTGCTGGGATTAAAGGTGTGTGCCACCATGCCTGGCATATTCGCACCTCTTAAAGGTCAGCAACACCTCAGTACTGACACCTGAGGCCAAAGCCTTTAACATATGGGTCTCTAGGACCCTTGAGGTTAGCTGGTCTTTCCCAGGACAGGCTGGCAGTTACTCCCCAGAGCCTTGTGTAGCTCAACAGTCTGTGGCAAAGCTATTGGCATACATAGCCTCGGGTGGCCCCTCCTGTCATCCTGGGAAAGTAGGAGTTACATTCACATCCCGGAAAACTGGGACTCACAGAGGTGAGCCTGTCTTACAGGGGCCAGAACTGTGACAGAGTCTTTTGGGGTCTTTGTGTGATCACAGGCCACAGACTCCACTTCTCTCCAAGCAGGGTGGGTCCTTCCCCTCCCCCACCTGGCCCCCATGAAGAGTTCCCTGCAGGGCTTTGCCCACCACATGCAGGCTTCTAAGCCCACTGCCTGCTTATCTCATGTTCTGGCTACTATTATTAATGATGGGTTGCATATGAAGTATATTCCCCAAAGACACAGGCTTGAGGGCTTGGTCCCCAAACAGTTCTGATGTGAGACTTTGGAAAGGTGACTGGGTGAGGGTGAGGCTGGTGACCTCCTAGTGGATCATCCCAGTGGTGGAGTCCTCCTGTGAAGGCTTCTGTGGGAGCTGGGGAAGCTAGGAGGCAGGGCCTAGGTGAGGAAGTAGTTGGTGGGGGTGAGCCCTAAATGGTCCACTTCTTCTCTATTTCTTTCCTCTTATTCTTCACTTCCTGGATATCATGAGCTGAGCATCTTTGTACCACCATGAGCTCCCTGCCTTCATGTCCCATTGTGATAGCTTAAGCGCCTCCATTTTGTGTAAGAACTGCCATCTTGATGAGCCATCCCAGACCCTAACCTGGCCAGGGCCAGCAGTTCCAGGAAGAGCTGACCCCAGAGGAACACGCCCATATAGTCCTGGGAGGCTCCAGTTGAGGCTCATCTGGCTTCTGTTACCCCTTGCTTGCCCACCTACAGGAACACATGTGACTGCTTGTTTTCCAGTAAATCTTGTACCACTGGTCAGGATTTGGACTTTACCTTTAAAAGCTTAGTTTCCCCTGAGCAAGTGCTGCATTCTCTAAATCAGCTCAGGGAGTACAGTTGCTGGCAAGCGAAATAAATTCAGCTGATTTGGAACTTTTTGAATCCAAGTGGTCTTTTCCCAGCAATCTTGAACTCCGTAACATCGTGTCCCCATGGCAGGGAGCCATATGCCTGTCGACTGAAACCCGAGACCCCGAGCCCACAAGAATATTCCCTCCTTCAAGTTGCTTCTCCCATGTATTCGGTCACAGAATGTAACATAGTTAAACGTAAAGATATGCAGAAAGAACACCAACCAGCGGCAAGGGGAGCTGGAGAGCGTTGCGTGCGGTCTGCATTGTCCCTGGGCTGAGCCATCTCGAGGTCTCCCTAATGCTTTGCTCAGGGTGTGAGATCCAGAGACTCACAAGCAAGGGTGGGGGGTGCCTGCCCCTTGCTGCTGTTTGGTCACGTTGGCCCACAGGCTGTGTGCCGCCTTCCCCACTCCCCGTCTAATCATAACACAAAGGTATTCATTCCCCAAAATGGTGCTTCCTGGACAAGCGTCTTGATCCAGCCTCTGGGAGTCGATTCTAACTGCTGGAGCCTGTGCTCCTGGTGGCTGCAGAGGTCAGGTCCAGCCTCACCCTCTCTGTTCCTGGGGAGCTGCCACTCAGGATTCCGTGCAGTCCTGCCTGTGGCAGTTCTCAATCTGGGACCGCAGAAGCAACAGTGTGGTACGTGCTCAGAGTAAAACAGCCAGAAGTGTGGGCAGGCTGGACTCAGTTGTTCCTGAAGACAACTGTTGATGGGGTGCAGGCTGGCTGTCATCTGCACAACTGGAAGGCATGGTTCTGTGCTTTGAAAGGGTCGGTGATTACAGCGCTGTGTGGCTTCCTCCTGCTCATCCCCTGACTCGCCCAACAGATACCAACTCCACCACCACCAGTAACTTGGCTGCTGGAATTTTAACCAATGCTAAGTTATTTAAGGTCATCTGATTAATACCGAGTTTTGTTTCGTTTTTGTTTTTTTGTTTTTTTTTGAGAAAGTGCAATGTAAGAGGGAACCCTCACTGGCCTTAAGGTGAGGAGACTCAAGTTCCAAAGCTAAATGGGCCACTTACTCCTCCAATGGACAGGCAACTTGTCTGTGTAATGGAGATGATCATTTACGGACATGGCCATCCAATGGGGTCAGAGACGGGGGTCAAACAAATAGCAAAAGTAGAAAGTGACAGACCACAGAGCAGCTTCTCTGGCGAATGCTCAAAAGCTTTGCATAACTACTTCATTTCATTGTGCTCCATTTCCAAAAATAATGAAGTTGCTTATAATACAAAAACCAGATACAAAAGATGCAATTAAGCAAGTGTTGCACACAGCTGCCAGAAAACAAGGAGGGGGGACGTCAGGAGGGGCTACAAGCGCTGAGCTCAGCCTCTCTGAGCTTCCTAGCAGCCAAGGCAAAAGGGAAAACTCTTTCAGGTGGTTTTCCCAGTCTGACCGGGAGAATCTTTGGCCTCATGCTCTGTTTGCTTTGCAGGTAAGTGCTCTATAATAGCTTTAGAGCTTCCACATAGGTGTCAACAATCTGTCAAACATTTGTTAACAAAATCAGCATGTCTGGGCCAGTACCCTACCTAACACAAGGTAGGCAACTAATAAATTATTAGTTGATCAGTATTAGAAGTTTGTAAATACTTCTTTTCCTTAAGTTTTTCTTGCTTTCTTACACTGATACCAGAATTGTCCAGAATTCCACATAGGGCAGAGGCCTTGGTGTGTTTGCTGCCCAGCCCAGTCCACAGACAGGAGCATGTCTCCACAGGAGTGGCCAGTATAATAAAATGTGCCACACTTAGCAGAAAGACATGTTATTAGTCCTCTCCCCTCCCAACTCGTTAGATGCCAATGCAGTCTAGGACAGCTCCCATGACAGCAGCACCCGCACAGAAACATACTTGACATGTTGGGCCCACAGCGTCTCCCACCTGGAGACTGTCCTGTGAGCTCGTGCAAGCATTTGAAGAACAAAGCAATACACCAAATCTTGATCAGTGGCCGAGAACACCTTGAAGTTTCCGTTAGCCTATGCCACGTCCTGTGACTGAGCAGAACCAGCACGCGTGCTAGTTCTGCCGAGGGATCCTGCCTTCCACAGGAACATAGTCATCAGCTTTCTCTCTGGTGAGGTGTCCTGGTGATGCCAGTGTGACCTTCCTTAGCATCATTCATCAGCAGGCTGTGTCCTACTCACATGGTGACTGTGACAAGCAGGGCCATCCAATGCCAGGAGGACACAAGGCCGTGGGGAGCAGCTGCCAACAGAGTGAGGACGGGGGGAGCTGAAGGCAGTACCCAACAGGCTCTGCAGACCTGAGTTCCTCCTCCCCTGTGCTGGGTGACGCTCGGCTGTGCTCATCTCTCCTACCTACCCTCTTGGTTCCCCTCTGGTCCCTGTCTGAGGATACTCCTTTCTTCATCTGTAGGTGACACAGAAAAGGTCAGCTGTGTCTTTCACCCTCAAAGTACAGATTTCTACACGATTCTGAACTGGTGTCATTCTGAGCGAGGGAAGATTTGGTAAAGACTTTTATGCGATGCTGTTTCTCCAATGAAAAGATGGGTTAAGAGATCTGGGCTGATAAAGTTGGTGCAATTGAATATTTTGTTTGTCTCTGAGATGCCTAGCAGCAAAATCAAAACAGATGACAGACTGAAAGGATGGACACGTTTTTGTTTAGAAATTTCCTTTCCAATATTAAATTCTAAAAATACTGTATTTATAACCTGGCATGGAGAACCAAAAAGATATTAATGGGCCTTGTTTGTAGTAGCTGAGTACTGAGGTCATGTGACCATCCACGACCCCTGCTCTGGCCAGTCTTCTTGTGCCCTCCGGTGGGTCCACCGTCCTCATGTTCCCAGCTCCGAGGGACCGCGTTGTCTTTCCTGTTGCTGTGAGGTGCCCGTGGAAGAATTCCACTGGCGTAGACACCCACACGTGGCCTTCTGCATTTACCTCCACGTGGCATCTGTGTTGTCGTTTGCTCGTTACCACTGCGGAGTTGGGTTTCATCATGAACTGGTTTTATAAGAAAAAAAAATAAGGAAAGGAAGTATGGTGCTAAAGAAATGTCCAGACGAAGTTGCCAAGTGTCTGTAGAGGTGGTAGTTCACACCCTCCTTGGACAGAGCAACCACCTTCTGTCCCCATCCGTATGTCCAGGGCTCGGTAAGCTCCCCTTGAAGATGTACCACAGTAGGAGCCACACTGCTGTCATAGCCACAGGGTCTGCCCACTGCTACCTGCTAAGGTGCCTAACCCTTGTTAAGGAGGGAATGGAGACCCTGGCCAAGGCTCACCCTCCTTGCAGAGACCTCACATGCACAGGGCACAGGACCTCCAAACAAGAAGCACTGATAGGCCAGCGCATTGGCTTGGTGGGTGGAAGCACTTGCTGGAAACCCTGACAACCTGAGTGTGACCTCTGAAGGCACAGTAGAAAGAAGCAATTCCAGAAGGTTGTCCTCTGACCTCCACATATGATCTGTGGCATGTGAACACCCACAGTCACACACTGTACACATGTACGGGTGCGCACACACAATAATGATAACGAATAAGGAAAACTAAATAAGAAAGGGCGAATCACAGTTACCCCCATCACCTTTGTGGAACACTTGTCAGAGAGCTTGGGAAGGAGCTTGGGCTTATACTTCACACTCTTTTGCAACTATTTTTAGCTCTGTTATGGTGTGTCTGTAAAGCCTTTGATCTGTGTATTTTATGCGGAATCTCCAGCTTTGGGATATCAGCTTGGTACATTTACAATGCACCGTACTTTTCTCTGCCGTAAGAGCATTTCCAAATATTTGGTAATTTTCTGAATTACGCATGCTCTTCAGCTTTTTTTAAACATATTGAAGTACAGCCAAGGAGCTCACACTTGGAAACAGTACAGAACGTCAACACTCCAAGAAGTTTAGTCCAAAGTCCTCATTTCAACAGAGAAGGAAGCAAAGGTTCTGGGCGTCAGTGGCCCCGAGTTCGAGGCCTTGTGGTAGCAAATTCTATCAATTTAAGATCACTTTTAGTAGTTTGCTAATCCTAGTAAGCATGCAAGTTGCAGAGGTGGATTGAGCCAATGGGAACATTCCTTGAACATCTCAGAACTAAGTTTTCCCGGTGGGGACCGGGAAGGGGTATTCCATCATATTGAGTGACATTTTGAGGCACCTCAAAGCTATCCAAGAAACCATTTATAGGCCTTGAATTAAAATCCACAGTAAAGTCAGGAAAACATACATAAAGAATGCAAGTTCTGTACCGGGTACGAACTGAGGCTCAACGCCACTGGACATGTCATTAAATGGTGACATCCACTGAGTGCACATCTTACCCTGAAATGTCTTATTCTTACCTTCATATGTCTTATTCTCTACAAAGTCATCGGTATTCTGGAAATTAGGTTTTTAAGTAGAAAGTAAGTTTCACCTAAAATCTCAATATGTCGATGTTGGCTATTGTGCCTATGAAACTTAACATTTGCCAAGATTTGAATTCTGTAGATGGAACATCTTCCAGTGCAGACTCCTGTTGTATTCTGGTCTCATGTTACTCACTGAGTCATTTTGATTGTACAAACCACCAAGGTGACAGACCAGCATGTAGCTGTCCCTTCTCACTGCATGACGCTCAGATTCCCTCTAGGCAGCTGTTAGCTCTGAGCTTCTTCATGGAGCACCTGCCTAGTGTGTAGGTGCTGAGTCAGGGAGCAAGCGCTCTGAGGGGAAGGGGGGAATGACACCCTTTGGCATGGGGAGGGGATAGGGAAGACTTCTGCCTGAGCAGAGATGATGGAAGGGATTCCCAGGCTACAAAGGAGCTCTGTGATGGGAATGGTACACAGAGGTTTCTGTCTGAGGTTCATTCTAGAAGGGTGCACAAACTCTGTGGAGAGAGTGTTGTGCAGGGGCCTCTGTCTTGCCTCCAGTCTATGAGAATGCAAATGCTTTCAAGGCCAGGCATGGTGGTGCATGCCTATAATCCTGCATTCGGGAAGCAGCAAGTATGTGCAAAACCAGCCTGAGCTAGACAGTAAAACTTTCACTACATAAATAGTGACTTCTGGGAGGATCAGGCTATACACCATTTAAGTTAAAATGACTTAGGCCCGATTTTAACACTAAATAAAGGAACCCAGCATCACTGAAAGACCCCCACCATCTGGAAGACCATCTGGATACCGTCTGGAATCCTGATCCACAGAACCATAATGAAAGATTTAAGGTCTCTCAAAATGGGATATTGATAGGATAGAATGTCATGATCTAAGAAAGCATTTTTAAAAATAGATGTTAAAAGAAATCACAAATTTGGCAAGTCACCGTAGCTGCACACAGATGGTCACCAGTCGCTCATGTGCTGTGGTAGGAGCACATCCATGTCAACAGCCTCTGTTCCAACCAACGGGCTGTTTTTACCCATTTCATTTACATAACATCTTTGATTTAACCTTAATAAAAGTGAGATTTAAACCTCTTCGCAAAACTCACCCAGTACACCAGCACCCAGAGGAGATGTTTGCTTCGCAAAGTTGGCTTGTCATCTTCCAAGTAAGATGAAGCCCCTAAAATCAGAAAATCAGTATATGTTAAAAGTAACGGACTCGCTAATTTTCTCTTTGCAATGACAAAATGAACAATTGAAGAACAGAAGTGTTCATTTTAGCTCAGGATGCAGAAAGGATGTCATCTGTCAGGACAGCCAGAGCTGCTCAGGCGTGGGGGGGGGGGCATAAGGTCACACTGCACCTGACACAGGGTGCTAGTGCTCAACTGGACTGATCCTTTTTCCTCTTCTAGCCAGTCCAGGGCTCCAGACCCATGGGATGGGTCTTCTCTCCTCAGTTAGGCCTCTCTGGAAGTGCCCTCATAGACACACCCAAAGGTGTATCTCCTGGGTGATTCCAAATCCTGTGCATTTGACAGTGAAAGTCAAACATCTCAGGTGATGCCATTAATGTATGCTAATATATAGAACATTTTTCAAACAGCATGTCCAAGTCAGCAGGAGTTTAAATGTCTGTACGTAATTAGCACTGTTCAAGATTTTGCCTTTTTAGGCAAGATGCCCAGGTGAAAATTCCGTTTTCCAGAGCAGGTAAGTGAATTTCTGCCATTGTAGAAGACGTAGCCTCAGACTTTGTAAATGTGTCCCCCACCCCTCACTTGGATAATCAGTTGAATTACAAATGTCCTCAATTTGACTTCTTGTTTACTCTGTAAAATGAGACACTCTTCTAACAGGACAAGTTTATTTTAGTAGGTATTGCAAGAGCCCTTATTAAACAAACAATGGAGCTAAATTACAATTACTTTAAAATAGCAGTGAACTTGCTCTGACTTCAGCATAACTTAGTTTTACCCCTAAATAGCCCTATTGAAATATTTCTCTTAGAGTAACAAAGCCACCAGGAGTGTCTTTTGGAAAGGGGACCTGGGGCTGGAGAGATGGCTCAGCAGTTCAGAGCACTGACTATTCTTCCAGAGGGACAAAGTTTAGTTCCCAGCATGCACGTAAAACAACTGACCACTACCTATAACTCCAGCTCCAGGGGATCTGACATCCTCTTCTGGACTCTGTGGGCACACACACACACACACACACACACGCATGCACACGCACACGCACCCACAGACGCACTGCATATATTCACACAGACACATACACATAAATAAAAATTTAAAAAATAGAGGCTGGAGAGATGGCTCAGCAGTTAAGAACACTGGCTGTTCTTGCAGATGACCCAGATTCAGTTTCCAGCACCCACATGGCAGTTAACATCCGTCCACAACTCCAGTTCCAGAGGTTCTGGCACCCTCTTCTGACCTCCAACAGGCATGGGCGCTCTAACATATATGTAATAAAAATGCACACATCAAGTAAAAATATCTTTTTAAAAATAAAAAATCTTCAAAAGAAAGAAAAGGGACTGAACACCAGTTTCGCTGTGATTTGCTCTGAGTTTTGATGGAGAGACCGGAGAGACACCTCAGCAATTATGAGTACTTCCTGCCTTTGCTGAGGACAGGAGTTCAGTTCCCAGCATCCCTATTAGGCCGCTCACAACTGCCTGTAACTCCAGTTCCAGGAGATCCGATGCCCTCTTCTGGTTTCCATGGGCATCTGCATTCTCTGAGTGAAACCTTCAGACCCATGGTCAATTCTGACGTGGTGGTGTGATCTCCACCTGCCTCAACATGACCTTCACCAAGCACAGCATCTGTGAAGGAGCATAAACTGATTTTGCATAGCTTGTGCCCAGCAGCTGGGCTGCAGTCTGAGAGCTAGTAGAGACTCAATCAATCAGGGTAAGAAGTCTGCACGTGGGGACCCTGGAAACATCCATGGTTGTCCAACCACATCTCTAGATGCCTGAGCCGTGGGGTCTTGCTTACATGTGGGAACATGCCACAGCATGAGAAGCTAACTGTACTGATCCTACAGTACTCGGCTTAGAGGCTATTGGTGGTTCAGTGGGGTTCTGTGCTTGCCTTTGGGGAACCTGTTTATTGTGTCAAGTTGTTTGTCTTTGTTTTGTTTTGCCTTTGATAAAGTCTTGGTAAGTCCCAGGCTGGCCGGGAACTGCACTTCTCCTGTCTCAGCCTCCAGGGCCCTGCTCCACTGGGTCATGTTGCCGCCTTGCCATCCAGAGCTTGTAGAGATACTGCTTAGGAGAGTCACATGCTGAGGGAACACACTTTTATTTGGGCATCATTTGGTGGGCTCATAGCCTCCATAAGAGGCAACTGAGCCTGCTGAAATGATATGAACACTTAAAGAACCAGAGAGAAATACGTATAAATCAGTACTTCTTTCCTTGCATTAAATAAAGGAAATGTTTTCAGGAAGGTATGTTACATAGCAAAACGTCAGCTCTTGACATTTCTACTAGGTTTAATAGCTGTGTTTATCCAGTGGAAAGAAGACGGTGTTTGATATGAAGTATCAAAACACAGCAGCATCTTCACACTGTTCCTGTAAACATGGACTTCCCCAGCTACATCCCTTCACTTCTCCTAACAGAGGTGTTCTCTATGCAAAGACACAGACGTCTTCGGTGAGACATGGCTGACAACCTGCTGTGGATGATGGGAACATGGCTTCCTTACCATCCCCCTCACAGCCACATCAGCATCATATTCGAGTGCTCAGTTAGAATGGTTTTTTTTTTTTTTTTGGCTAAAAATGGCAGAACCCCAGGCTGGGTGTATGCGTTTTGTTTTTCCTTTAAACTGGCTCTGCATCTTCTGGGAGTGAGCGTTGCCCTGGGCAAGCCAGGCTGCCTGATTTATTTGTCTTATAGTTGATTTAATACTTTTTGTCCTGATAGCCTCGGTTGCTGCAGTCCAGAAGGAAACCACGATATGTCGTTCTAGATTTCTCTGCAACTGTTTTTCTTCTGAAAAACTGCCACGCCACTGGAATATGTAAATATGGATTTTCCCTCTTCAGGGATCTTGTTCTGCCACACCTTTGAGCACTGTTTCGGGTCCAGCTGGCTGCAGGTGGGGTCCCCTGTTCTTTGCTGTGTCCGGCGTGGCTGTCACTGACCCTCTGCCCCGTTCCATGCATTCCCCCCCTTCATCCTCCTCGCCATGGCCTCTCTCTTCAGGCGAATCCCCTCTCCTGTACTGTCTCGACTGTGCGTTAGTTGATGATGCCATCCTGGCTTCCTTCAGTGTCTTCTGAGCATGGCCAGCGTGCCTGTTCCCTCATCACTGAATCCTTCCAACTCCTGCCCTAGCCCTTCCTCCAGGTGCCCAGCATGGATTCACTGCCCCCTCCGTTCTTCAGAGTATGAGGAGCCTTTGTCTACAGCCCTCCTGAAATGGGCAGAATCTTTTTCCTTTCCCCTTGGTATTGGGGGGGGGGGGCAGAACCACGTGCAGGTGTCGTGTTTGATCCCTGCTGTGAAGGACAGAAGGACATCCACCTGCCTTTCGGACGGTCCCTGGTCTGAGCACTACACTGCAGTGGCTGTGTGCCTTACACTCTAGCAAACCGGGTCTCCTCTGAGAAGCAAAGCCCCAGAGCCATGTGCCTGGACCGAGGGGCTCCCTCACCTGTTTGGACTGCATCTGCTTCTCCTTTTCCAATCTTCTGTTCACTCACACAGCAGTGAGGCACCTCCAGGTGGCCAGAAGCCAGAACCTCGCAAGCATGCTTTCGCCACACCCCCATCCCATCCACTGAATTGGTCACACTCTCTGAAGGATGGGCCATGGCCTGGTCTCTTGGGACCCGCTAACTCGCCTTCCTAAAGACTGTCAGCCTGGAGAGGTCTGCAGGGATTTACGGCCTGTGCATTTTTACCTCGGCGCGAGGTAGTCGCCTGTATCTTGGTTGGTGTTCTCGTCACTGTGATCTGAATTTGTGGCTGTTCCCTGGGGTTTGTTCTAGATACTATTTCTACCCAATTTCTATCCTTTTCATTTGTTTCTCTCAGTTTCAGGTAAGAAATGTGTTCATTATCCCGTCATCTCTTACTGTGTGCATTCCGTGAGATACTGGAAGGTCTGAAAAACTCCTAAATTGAATTTGACAAATCTAAGGGCCTTTCAAGTTCTTTCTCAAATCAGGGGTAAAATCTTCAGATTCTCCATAAAGCAGTCACATTTTCAGTAGCTGTTGGACGCAGATACCTTCCCTTGATTATCCACACTCAGATATGATTGAGTGTGCTGTTCCAGCAACCACTGGCTTTATCGTGTGAAAGCTGTAAACACCTCTAGCTGTTATTTCCTAAAAAAAATAGGGAAGAAATATTGAGTGTTAAGTCAGTGAAATCAAGTTCTGTTTTAAATCAGTGCCGTCCGTTTCCCCCTTTTCTTCTCTTGTTTGTTTAATGCCATAACCCTCCCCAGCTGCAGTTGTTAGAAAGCATTAAATTGAGCATCCAAGATTAATTCCCTGGCAGGTCAAGAGGAGAGCAGCACGCAGGCCATCCTACCTTCGTGTCCTCTCTTAATGGCCTCAACCCAGTGTGAAAAAGTAAACAGTTGTGACAGGCGTGTGATGGACGAGCTGGGTAGACAGGTCGCCCTGAAGCTCATCGCTCCTTCAGCCGCTCAGAACTAAGTGTGCCAGGGCTTTGGAGAGCTTCAGAGACTTGCATACTAAAGCCTGTTTCTAGAGTGGGGAAGGATCTTGAGCAAATACGTGATGAATGGTGGTGTTAGTGATGCCAACAAAATAAAAAGAAATAATGAAGTGAGCTTCTCCTGAAGGCTGGGCCTGGGACCCTGTGTTAGGCCTCCTTTCTCTCTTCTCTGATGGCTACAAGTGGTTTTAATTCCTAACAACGTAATTCCTAATAATTATTTGGAGAAACATGATATTATTATTACTAAAGATTTTTAAATCGGGATTTCTTCCTCAAAGTCCAACTCACCTTGATTTTCCCTATATTGAATCTCACAGACTTAGAGAAAATGTGATTTAGTGGTCAAGCCGTCCTTCTCCATCTTATGGATCTTAAATTAAAATGAAACATTTTACTGTTGTACTACACATTCTCAAAGCTCTGAGAAAACACCCCGTCCACCGAGACCAGCAGTTCTCGATCTTGGCGTAAACTGCTCCACAGAAAAATAAGCACAGGCAGGTTTTTTATGCCTTAATGGTCAGTTATTAGCCACAATTGTCACCACAGCCAATGTGTGTTTGGTGTTTATGCTGTAGCAGAGGCACTGAGGGTCTCACACGCACTTTCTAGTTTAATCGTCCTCTGTAAGTACTATTCATTCAAAAATCAGTTTACTAAAAGGTGACGTTTACCACCAGAATGGAAGCCAGTTTCCAGGCCAGGGGCCCACAGTTCTCATCTCTACTGGAGAATGCTGGTCCGTGAGGTAGCCACTATCCACATGGAACACAAAGTTGGCTAGTCAGACTAAGAAATTTAACTTATGTTGAGACTTAATTTGCCACACAGAGTTATCACACTGGAGAGCACAGATGTAGTTTCTCTTCTGTAAAATTCATTTTTGTTGTCGTCTTTTATGCAACAGCAGGTAACATACTGTGCCTAGGAGGACACAGAGGAACATCTATTCACTCCAGGGAGTGAGGGCACCCTCAAGTCAAAGAAAGGAGGCCTTCCAAGCCTAACTTGGTGAACCAATGGGCTTACTGGGGCCACTTACAGGAGCGTGGGCACTCCAAGGCAGGGACACTATCAGGAATCATCTGACCACCTTACAGGCAGCTACACCATTGGAGTCACACCCTCAGCAACCACTCACCTCTTACATAACCCTGGGGAGTAGAGGAGCCACGAAAATCTCCTGGAGGTTCTTGAGCCTAGTGAATCCCCTCCCTTAATGAAAAGAACGTCAACCAGCCCAACGAGAACAAGCATCTGCTAAGGGCCATCCTACCTACCTGCCTGCTTTAGAGCCACAGCAGTCGTGTCCAACTCAGAACACAGCTACAAAATGCTATTTGTTCCATTCACTCGTTCTGTTTCGTGACTGAGAGCTTGAGAATAACATTTAGAAAACACACATTTGTCTCATCCACAAGAGTAGCAACAACTTTGCGTTTCCTTCTACATATAAACAACAACATTTTTGTTTGTTGGCTGTTTATACATGCCCCTTCTAAGGTAAAAGTGTTTATTTTAACCCTGGTTTGTCAAGAGATTATTGCTGTTGAACTGAATTCATGTGGTTGTTTTAAATCCTGCTTATACCATGCTTACTTTAGTTGATTTTTTAAAAGTGATTTCAAATGCATGTTGATACCCAATTAAGTTGTAGCTGTTAGCATGTCTCTCTCCTCAGACAGGAATTTATCTCTGTGTTGGGATCTTTGGACTCTTCTGGGTATTTTGAAGCATAGCATAGATTATTCTGGACCACAGAGTCCCTGCCAGGCCGCAGAACACAGGAACCTCTCTGACTGCCAAGCCTGTACATAGCCTTATTCATTCCCTCACCCTGACTCCCCTGCCTCTAGGCTCTAGAGATCTCAGCTCTGTTCTAAGTATTTACTTTCCACAGAGGAGGGAGAAATGTGATGCTTGTCTTTCTGTGCCTGGCTAATTGACTTGACATCACCTCTGCTATTTTCACAAGTGACAAGATGGCATTCTTTCCGTGCTGAGTAATATTCCATTAGCGCTCTACCTTGTTTTCTTTGCTCGTCCGTTAGCACACAGTGTGGTTGTTGATATATGCTCACTATTGTGAATGGTACGGCACTGGACAGGTGAGCGCAGCTATTGTGTTGATGTAGCGATTCAGTTTTTCTCTCCGTGTATACCCAGTTGTAGCTGTGTGGTGTGCTAGTTCTGTTTTTAGTTTTTCCGCAACATCTCCACACTTTGCTCCGCAGTGTGTGAAAGCTCTCCTTTCTCTGAATCTTTGTATGATTTTGCTAGTTTTACATGGTGTATATCAGCCAGTCTAATTAGAGGAGATGGCCTGCGCCATGGTCTGATTTTAATTTCTCTGATTAGTGATTCTGGGTATTATTTTTTTATACCTCATGGCCATTTGTATTTTTTTTAGGAATGCCTGTTGATATTATTTGCCCTTTTAAAAAAATTGACTATGCAGCTGGGTTGCTACTAAATTTTTTTGGGTTCCATTTGTAGTCTGGATAGTTATTCATGGCCAGATGAATAATCTGGACAGCAGTTGTCCATTGCCAGCTCTGCAGAAGCTTCTTGGTGTGGTGCGATCCACCCTGCCTTCTTTTACTTCTGTTATGTGTGCTTTGCAGGGTTCTATTCAAAAACAAAAACAAAAACCTTTTCTTGGACCAATGCCTTAAGTGTCTCCTTACATTTTCTTGTATTAATTTCATAGCTGTGTTTACATCTGGGATCCGTTTTGAGTATTTCTTTATAAACGCTGAGTTCCTATCTTCTGCACATGGTCACCCAGGACCATTTATTGAGGAGGCTGTTTTTCTGGATGTTTTTTTTGAAATCATTGTTTAAAAATGCAGTTGGCCACATATGTGCATTAACATCTATGATTTCCATTTTATTCAGTGCTCAAGTATCCATTTTATGATGCTTATCATGCTGTTGGGTTACTGCAGGTTGAACTGTGTCTTTGAGTCAAGTGTGAAGTGTCTGACTTTGCCTTGTTTTGCTTCTGTCATTGCTGTCCCCCAGGATTGCTTCGGTGATTACAGGCCCTTTGTGGGTTCATACAACTTTCAAGATTATGTATTCCTGTGAAAGAAATCGATGCCATTTTGCAGATCATTGGGGGAGATGATCTTTTTTAATATTTTATTTATTAATTTTTATTTTTATATAAGTTGTATTGTCTGCATGTATGTAAGTGTACCCATGTTGTGCAATGTCCACAGAGATCAGAAGAGAGCATTGGATTCCCTAGAATTAAAGTGACAGACGGTTGTTAACTGCCATGTGGTTGCTGAGAACCGAACCTGGATCCTTTTCAACAGCAGCCAGTGCCCTTAACCACTGAGCCATCTCTCCAGTCCCAGGAGATGATCTTTGTAACCACACCAATTCTTCCACACAAGAAATATCCTTCCATGTGCACGTGTGTGCATGTGTGTACACATGTGCACATGTGTGTGAATGTGTGTACATGTGTGTATGCACATATGCGTTTCCTATTGAAGATTTTCTCATTGTTATTTTATTTCATTGATTTTTAAATGTTGGGTCATCCTTGTGGTCCTTGGATAGCCCTTACCTTTCTGTGATTTATTATTATTGCATTTTTCCCCATTTTTAGTTTACTGGTATTTTGTTTAGCTTTAACAGGAGAGTGATAAGAAATATCACTCATTGCTCCTTTATAGCACACATGTCTGGACTTGCTATGGGAATAATCTTGACATCACAAGAGGGCTTGGACAACATTACATTATTTCAAAGAAGAGACTTTGGATTGTCATTATTTCTTTCACCACGGAAACCATCTGGTTTTGGTGTTTTTTTTATTGCAAGTTTTTAACATTAGTTTAAGTTCTTTAATATACACAAACAATTCTGATCATAGATTTCTTCTTGAGTGTGTTTTGATAGTGTGTGTCTTTGAAGGGATTGATTCTTTTCATCTAGATTATCAAGTCCACATCTGTAGTGTCTGTAGTGATTTCTCCTCATTCATTGTTAATATTGATAAATTATGTTCTCTCTTGTCCTTGGTCAGTCTATCTAAATGCTTTGGGGATTTATTGATCTTTTCAAGGATCTAGCATCTGTTTTCATTAATTTTCTCTATAGATTTTACATTTTAATTAATTCAACTGTGCTATTATCTGTATTATGCCTCTCCTTGTTTGGGTCTATTCCAAGCTGGGGTTCGGCCTGGGACTCATTCCATCACAGAGTTAGAGGAGACCCTTCACTAATTCTCTATGCTTCAGAATTTTTCCATATTCTCTGGTCCTAGAGAGACCCCCTTTCCTGTTTCCTCAAGCCACATGTTTTTCCTCTTAGACTCTGGAATATTTTGAGTTACTACATCTGTCTTTGCACCCAAATGAAAAACCAAAACGAAAACCAAACAACTACGAAGAATACAGCACAATGCCTTTACACGCTGAGGACTTCTTTTCTGAGAGGCAGATCTTTCGGTTAGACTTTCACCTCCCCAGGGCACAGCTGCTGCTCACAGCATATCAGGGTAGCTCCATAACAGAGACTGTTATCATGGAAGGACTTGGGAAATATAAGGAAAAATGAGAAGGAAGAAAAAGAAGAGGAGGAAGAAGAAAAGAGTTTTTTTAAGATTTTGTTATTTTATGTGTATGAGTGTATTGCCTGCATGTATGTGAGGGCACCCGTGGCATGCAGTGCTGCGGAGCTCAGAAGAGGGCTTCGGATTCCCCTGGGACTGGAGTTAAGGACGGTTTGCAGCCACCATGTGGGTGCTGGGAATCGAACCAGGGTCCTCTGCAAGAGCAGCCAGTGCTCTTAACCCCTGAGCCATCTCTCCAGCCTCAGAAAAAGAGTTTTTAAATTTTATTTATTTTTATTTTATGTGTATGAGTGTATTGCATGCATGTATGTATGTAAGTGCACCCATGTCATACAATGCCCATGGAGGTCAAAAGAGGGCTTTGAATGCCCTGGAACAGATGGTTGTTAGTCACCATGTGGGTACTGAGACTTGAACCTGGGTCCTATACAAGATCCATCAGTCAGTGCTCTTAATGGCTGAGGCATCTCTCCAGCCCTGGAGAAGAGGTTTTTAAGCCGTTATTTCTCTTGCAACTTCCAGCTCTCAGGGACACCTCCCCCCACCTTTTCACTTATGGCCAGACATGGAGACATCTCTCAAAGTTCTCACAACCCATGCCCAATACAGGGCTCCAAGCTTGTCTTGATAAGCCAGAAAACTCAGTGATCCTGCTCATTCTCTGTGTGTTTCTTTTCTCATTATCTGTCTGCATCTTCAAGATCCTTATGTAGTTGCTCATTTTATTTTGCCTAAGTTATTTGGTTATAACTTGTGCATCATCTCTAGTGTAATTATTCTATTTTGGTCAATATACAAGTTCTCAAACCCCATAATGTGATCAGCAAAATTCTATCTGGAAAGCCAGAGAAGCTTGTAGAAATTGGGATTAAAATGATAGTAGGTGAAAAGTGTGGAAGCAACTGAGGTGAGTTAGAAAATTGAGCTGCAACAAAAATCTTGCTTCTCTCACCACATGCAGAGCAGAGATCATTCCAGGGTCCCGGCAAAGAGGAGGCTGCTTCTTCGTGTGGTTGAGTTTTAACGGCTTCCTTCCTCTGTGGTACTGGTCCTGCTGCCTTTGCTCAATCACAGACAAAACACTGCATGGCTGTAATGGGTCGGGTCCCGCCCTGTGGTTCCGCACATATCCATTGGTTATTAACCTGCACCCCCAGGTGACATGGCCCAGCAGCACAGCCATCAAGAACCTCACAGATGTACGCAGGCAAATTCACAGACACGGACAGCAAGCTTTGTACCACAGCACTCCTTTGATGATCCTTTGCTTTTATTTGTGCACCGATTGTAAATAGAACTCATCCTTCTACCCATAGAAACAAATGTTACTCCAGTTTTACTCAAATGATAGAAACCTTCACATGTTTTTATAGTAAAGTCAACTCCGGAGTCATAGAAATTAAACGTCCTAAAAACCTTATAATAGCAACAGCTCAACTCCACAGAACCTAATGTGTACATGTGACAGTGTGAAGGGATCATGATTTAACTCTGTTGATCTTTGTAGACATTTTCTTCGTGTTTTTCTAAGAAATAGTGTTTGTCTCGGATACAGCCAGATGCATGATAGATTGATTCAACAACTGTTAGCTGTGCTTGGAGCAATGCTAATTGTTAGAATTGGAGAGAAACAAACAGTAGAAGTGTCGTGTTGGTAGTGGCTAACCTACTAGCACTCAACGGTATTTAAGCTCTGGTTTCAAAGATAATGATATCCTGTCTATTTTTACCTCAGAAGAATAGATGTTACACTAGACAGTTGCCACTTTATGGGCCTGTGGCCAAATATTCATTCTGCTGGTTGACTAAAGTCTAAGCAGTTCTCATTGAACTGTCTTGGATCCTTAGAATAATATTACATGTAGCTTTTTCTAATCAAGAAGGAAGGAAGGGAATGGGAGGAGGAAAGAGGGAAGGAGGGAGGAAGGGAAAGGAGGGAGGGAGGGGAGGAGAGGAGGAGGAAGCGAGGGAGCTATGAGAGTTGAGAAGGACTTGGGCACTGGAGAAGGAGAGACAGGTGGTTTCCTCTCCCGTCACTGCGTACTTCCACACACCAGAAAGTGCCAGGGCTCCAAACTTCTAGAACCAATAGAGAGCTGTGGAAGAGCGACAGTAAGTGCCAGGGCTCCAAACTTCTAGAACCAATAGAGAGCTGTGGAAGAGCAACAGTAAGCGTTGGCACTTATACCAACACGCTTCCCTGCTGTTTGGGTTAGTGTCAGTCAGGTTGGGTGTTCGGTAAACTTCAGACAAGCAGCAGAGCTCTTCCTCATGTTGGTTATTTGCTCTATTTAACAGCAGCAGAATGAAAAAGAACTTGGGCAATTATTACTCAATTGGAAGATCCTGCATCATTTTTACAGTGAATGTGTTTCTCTTGTATTACACTATTCATCCAAAATCCTGGAAATGTCTAGAATGGCGTTGACTACCTCAGCTGATGACGTGTTTCTCTACCAGACTGTAAACATGGGCTACATATCTTCCGTCACCAGGCCAGTCAGATGACATGCTTTCCACATCTGATGGCTCTTTATGTTTTGCTGTGCTAGAACAAGGAAATCTCATGCTATTAACATAATTGTTCTTTCCATTGCTAAAGGCCTCCTTTTATCTGGGATGATATTTTTAACAGTTAAAAGCTTTCCTGGATTAAAACCTTACAACAGAGGGATTCTATATAAAACAGTGTTCAGCGTACTTTAGCCCACTTAGAGAACTGGTTACTAAAGGATGGAAGTGGTGACTCGGGAGGTCATGCCCTTAGACAGTCCCTTGGTTCTCAGGGAAGTTCCCCAAACAGAAGTAGAAAATGATCTTAAAGTAACAAGAGCATTCTGTTTCTTTTCCCTCTTTGATCACATTTGCCATATTTTCTTCTTTTCACAGCAATGCTTGAAATGCCGTGTAACATTGAACTCTGTGCAGTTCTTTGCTTTATGTGGGCTGTTTATCTTTCTTTAAAAGTCACCTTCCAGAATCATAATGTATAAGATTTTGGTCAGTAATTCGTATATACTCATTTTTAAATGGGTTCATTGAAATTTTATTCATGTATCTCATGCAGTTTGGTATGTTACAGATTCCAGATTATTCTTGCTGTTCTGTATGTCAGTACGGTCCCTCCATGTTTGTAGGATCTGTATTTATGCCTTTCCCCCATGAATTCAACCAACCACAGAGCAAAAATATTTAGAAATAAAACAACATTACACAGCACTTTTCATATAGACCATAGGGTTTAGCCTGGAGCAGTTTACTCTAGACTGAACACAGACTTTTTGCCATGTCATTACTCTATAAACAATGTAACACAGTAGCTGTTGATACAGCATTTACATGATATTAGGTCTTATGAATGATCTAGAGATGCTTTAAAGTGCACTCAAAGATGTGTGCTGATTACATGCTATGATGGCTTAAACTGGTGGCAACTTGGCAGGATCTAGAATTACTTAGGAGACAAGATTCTGCATCTGTCTGTGAGGGATTATCTAGATTATCCAGTTTACTGAGGTGGAACAACCCACTCTAAATGTGGTGCCATTTCGTGGATAGGGTCCAAGACTGGCTAGAAAGGAGAATGTGATCTGAGCACCAGCATCTGTCTGTCTTTGCTTCCTGACTACAGATGTCACGTGACCAGCTTCTCATGCTCCTGCTGCCATGACTTCCTCCCCATGATGGGCTACACCTGCAAACTGTGAGATAAAACAGACCCTTCCATCCTTCCTGAAGTTGCTTTGTCAGGTATTTTGTCATAACAAAAAGTAACTAATACAGAGAGTTGGAGTGGAGTCATTGCTGTGATAAACTGACCACATGGTTCTTGGGCCTTTGGAACTGGTTTTCAGGAAGAATGTGGAAGACTTTGAACTTCCAGCTATAAAAGTCCTAGAATGTATGAACAGAGCTTGATGGCCTGTGGGCATTTGCAAGGCAAGCATGCCAAGGGACACACAGGCAGTGAAGGCTCAGCTCATGAGGTCTCACACAGGAAAAGGACTTTCCAGGACCTGGGACCATGGGTTTCAGTGATGCTCTAGCAAAGAATCTGGCTGCATTCTGCCCATGTCCTGGGAACTCGACTGAGGTTGAATTTAAAGGCAATAGATTAATTTGTTTGGTGGAACAAATTTCAAGACTGGAGAGCATACAGGATGTGGCCTGATTACTACCTACTATGCTTGTCCAGATCCATGGTTAAAAAGCAAAGCATCGGGTAGAGAGATATTTAAAAAGCGCAGTTTGGTGAGAAAAGGTACATGAACAAGTTTAAAGTTGAAGTTTAGGTCACAGCAGGTGCTGAAGAAGACACTTATAGTTGGCAGGGAAAACCCTTCTGCTCTGCACTGGGACACCCTGAGAGCGAGGTCTCACCCATCAAAGGCTCCAACTGAACTAAGAATGCAGTTGAAGAAGTTTCCTGCTCAGATATAACCACCTAAGGAAGTGTTTCCCCAAGGTTAGCCTGGACACACAGAGGTTGACAAAACTGTCATCCCAGGATATCAGGCTCCGTCCAGAGCTGTCAGACTCAGCAGCCTTGTCCCCATGATACTGGTTTTTCAGACATGAAAGATTCAAGACTGAGGGAGGGAGGTCATAGAGTCTTCCTCCACCGTTCCAGAAAGTAGCCAAGGTCAGAAAATACAAAGCAGGACCAGCCTCCTTGTAAGGAGGCCCTGAGAGGTCATTGATGCTTTCAAGGTGAAGCCTAAGTGGTACAGGATGTTGGAGATGCCAGGACCGGGGGACATCAACTGAGGAAAACTGCACATACAAAGTAGGGCTGGCGTGAGAAGGAGGCTATGTGTGCCTCAAACAGAGCTTGGTGGGTAGGGCTGCCCAAGCTGTTACAGCCCAAATTATTCATTCCATCATTCACTCCCAATACCAGATGTGGAACTGCAGGATTTGGTGTTTGCTCTGCTGGGCGTCAGCTTGCTGTGGTTGGATTGTCACTTCCTGTGCTCTCACGCTTCCCTTTGGAGTCAGGAACATTTATTCTGTACTGCTGTGTAATAGAAGTTTCTAACTTGTTATATATATTATGAGAGTTCCAGAGAAGAGATTGCCTTGAGTCTCATCTGAGACTTGGACTTTGATTTTTGAAACACTATTGGAAATGTTAATGGCTAAGGAGACTTTTGAAGTTGGGTTGGTGCATTTTGTATTATGAAATGGTAATGATCCAATGAAGACAAGGGGTGAAAGGTTATGTTTTAAAAGTGATATGGCTAAGGAGACTTTTGAAGTTGGGTTGGTGCATTTTGTATTATGAAATCCAATGAAGACAAGGGGTGAAAGGTTATGTTTTAAAAGTGGTGTTTGGGTGTCAAGTTGACAAGATCTGGACTTCTGATGGTCAGTATTGATTGTCGATGTTACAGCCTCTGGGCATGTCTGTGAGGGATTATCTAGATTATATTCATTGAGGTGGGAAGACACACCCTAAATGTTGGCAACACCATTCTATAAATCAGGTTCTTGGGTTGAATAACAAGTAAAAAGTGAGCTGAGCACAAGAATTCATCACTTCCTGTTTCTTGACTGTGGATGTGGCATGACTAGCTGTCACAAGCTCCTGCCACCATGGCGTCCCCACCGTGATAGACTACCCTCAAACTGTGAACCAGACAAATGCTTGTTTCTGTAAGTTGCTTTTGTCACAGCAACGAGGCAGGAAACTAACACACGTGCACGTACCACCACATTTCATAAGGGATTTGAGCATCTATAAATTCTGGTTTGGAAGGTGAACCTTGAAACCAGCCACACAAAAGTCTTGAGGAATATACTCCTGGCTGCATGCTAAATCATATTCAGTTTGTATGAACACAGAGCAACCAGTCCTCAGAATGCAGGTGCTTGGCTGTTTTTAACTTGGGCCATTATGAGTAATTCTGCTATAAATATTTATGTGCAAGTTTTTGTGAATATGTTTTCAAAATTCACTTGGGTATATACCTAGGAGTAATAGTGTTCATTCATGTGGCAGTTCTGTGTTTTACATTTGGAAAGATGCTCACGCTGGTTTCCAAAGCAGCTACGCAATTGCACATTCTCATTGGCAACATACCAGGGCCCCAATTTCTCTTACAGTCCCCAATGTCCATTACAGTCCACATTTGTGGCTAAGTCTATCCTGATGGTTGGAAAGCAGCAGCTCTGGTTTTCATTTCATCTCCCTAATGACCAGTGGTGTTGGGTCTTTTCTCATGTACTTATCGGCCGTTTGCAAATCTACTTCAGAGAAATGTCTTTTCAAATACTTGGCACATTTCTATTGACTTATTTATCTTCTCGTTGAGATGTAAGAGTACTTTATATATTAGTTACTTTTCTGTTGCTGTGATAAAACACTGTGACTGAGGGAACTTACAGGAAGAAGAGTTTATTTGGACTTATGGTTCAGGTTCCAGAGGGAATATAGTCCTGTCATGGTGGGGAGGCATGGTGGCAGAGGTGGCTGGAGCAGGAGCAGAAGCTAAGCTCTCACATCACCAAGCAGGCACAGGAAGTAGAGAGCTACTGGAGATCCCACAAGGCTTAAGAACTCTCAAAGCCCACCCCCTGTTCTTTAAATTCGTTGAATTCTTGATCATGCTTATAATTTTTCTTTTAAATTCTGTGTCCTGGGGTTCCTCTAGATAATTCTCATTATAGAACGCAGGATTGGTGGGGTTTAGTGGAGACATATTATTTTGCTTTTACATATTTTTTTTCATCGGCATTTGGGCACATGGATTTCTTTTGTTGCTTGTGTGTCTGATATGAAACTCAAGACTGCCTTTGCTGAGTTGTTGTGGCTTGCTTTCTGATTGGGTGTGAAAAGCTAGTTGGTCTGGGCTTCAGGTTCTCTCTATGGATTCTATATTGGAGGACTGCATGCATCCAGGCAGGCAACTCAGGAGTTCTCTAAGAGGGTGAAGGAGCCCTGGCTAATTACATGCTCTGTGGCAGCCTCAGCAAGACGGGGCCAAGGCCCAAGGAGAGGGATGGAGAAAGAATGTTCAGGGACCCAACTAGCCAGTAAGGAAGGCCTGAGCCCTGAGTCAGTGGGAGAGATTAGAGGTGGTCTCAAAGCAGGGAGATGTGTGTGGTGGGATCTGGGCACCTGCTGGGTGAGGCAGAGTCAATCTTCTTTAAGGAAGTAATGCTAGACAGGCTGACCAGGCTCTACTGCATGAACTCACACTGAGGAACATCTGGGTCCACAAACTTGACTCAATAGGTCTAAACATATATAATAAAATACATGAAATCCTGTTGGTAGGCTATGGGGGTGTACATATGGGGGTTTCTAAATGTGATTAAGATCTATTGTATGAGATGCACAAAAATTCAATAAAAATGTACATTGAAAGAACACAACTAGTACAACAGCATAGGGTATAATACAACCGTATAGGATGTGGTACAACTTTATAGGATGCAGGTCGACTGCATAGGGTATAATACAGCCACATAGGGTAGGGTTCAACAACCACATAGGGTACAGTACAACTGCCCAGGATATAATACGCTGTATAGGGTGTAATACAACCATATAGGATGTAGTACAATGCACAGGGTGTAGAGCTGTACAGGATACAGTCTGAGGCTGACTGAATCCAAGATGTGAAACCCTGAATGTGAAGGTCAACTGCATGTTATTTATAGAACTAGAAATTAGAAGTTTTCACTTTCTTGATGATGTCATTTCAAACACAAAAGCATTATATTTTTAATAAAGTCCAATTTATCTCATTGTGTCTATACTTTGGGTAGCTAAAAATAAATCTATTGCCTAATGCACAGCCACAAAAAATTACCTGTGTTTTCTTCTAATATTTTTCTAGTTTTTGTTTTTATGGTTAGGTCTCTGATTATCTGGGGGTTATTTTTGTCTCTGGTATGGGGTAAGGGGCATAATTTCACTCTCTTGCATATTCACTCTCGTGAATATCCAGTTGACCCAATGCCACTCATTGAAAATATGATTTGGTACCTTGTGTTCTCTTGTGACTCCTGTCAGAATCAGTCGACTGTAGAGTAAGGGCCTTTTCTGTCCATTTCTTTTATCCGTATGTCTGTCCTGTGCAAGTGGGGGGTTGTGTGTCCTCAGACTTGTTTCTGCCTATTTAGAAGTCTTTGCAATTCCATATGAATTTTAGAATTAGCTTTCTAATTTCTGCAACAAGAAAGCAACCAAGATTTTGACAAGGGCTTTGCCGAATCTGTTTGAGAGCTGTCATCTTAAGAGTATTAAGTGTTCCAGTCCTTAACAGTGGAATTATCTTTCCATTTATTTAGATCTTCTCAAAATCATCAGTAGCATTTCAGGGTTTATCATGTGTCAAGTTTTACACTTCTTTTGTTAAGTTTATTCCAAAGTGTTATATTCTTTTGGATCTTATTGTAATTTGGGTTGTTTTATTGTCAATTTGTAGAAATTGAACTTATTTTCTTGTACTGGTCTTCTATTTTGTAACCCTGCTGAACTCATTTGTAACATCTTCTAATTCTCTTGTGGAAGGAGTGTGTGTGTGTGTGTGTGTGTGTGTGTGTGTGTGTGTGTGTTATTAATATGTAGCTCCCTATTCTCCAGGAAAACAGTCATGTCTAATCTAGTTAATGAAATAAACACACACACAGCTTGGGTTGTGTGTGTGTGTGTGTGTGTGTGTGTGTGTGTGTGTGTGTGTGTTATTATAACGTAGCTCCCTATTCTCCAGGAAAACAGTCATGTCTAATCTAGTTAATGAAAGGTCAACACACACAGCTTGGGTCTGGTTACTGTGTTTCTTCTGGATCTTCTCCCTAGTGTGCTGGGTTCTCCTTTGGCCTTTTCCCAGTCCCCACACTCCACGTGGCAGGCTCAGCTGAGCAGGCTCCATGAGTGGGTAGGCAATGTGCACTCTCTCCTTCTCTGTACCAGTGGATCTGCCCAGGACGCAGTGTCCCAGCCCGGTGGAGCTCTCTCCATGCATGCTGGGGCCTTGCTGGATTGCACCAGTAGAAATAGGGGGTCTGTAGCCTTCAGCCTCCTCTAATCGGCAGTGGTGGTGCCCAGGCACAGTCTCTGTGTTCTCTGTGTAGGAAGATACTGAATTTTCTAAGGTAGTAGAGAATAGAGGAGGAGCACAGATGGACAGAGAGATAAGTCAGGAAAGAAGAGGCTTTTTTCTAGAAGAAATAGAATGGGTTGGGAAGACAATGAGAACCTATGACTTATCCCAGCAGATAACCCAGCCTTCCAGTTGAAGATGAGCTGACACATAACAGGAAAACCATAAAGCCTTTATTATTGGATGGCTGTTAAAATATTTTCTCCTTTCTACCCAGTTCCAGTCATCTGTCAAACCATATTTTCAAAGACACATTTTTATCTTAAAATAACAACTCTAGGGAACCCAATTAGATATAAACATGGTACCTAGAAGGGCTGGGGTGTTAATGGGGAACTATGGCCTAAAAGAATGCAAATATTTCACTGTAGGCAACACAAAAAAATTTTATTTTAAGCATAACCCAATATCTACAAAATAAGAGAAAGTCACCTTCTGAGTCCATAAGATCTGTTAACACAGAGAATTCAATGGACCCACCCATCCTGCCGAAGAGTTGTAAGCATTGTTAGAAAATGTATTCTGTGGTGCAATGACGTAGAAGTTAGGGTTAACGACCTGAAATAAATCGATAAGATGGCACAGTATCATGCTGCTAGGAAAAGAAATGTTATGTTAGAACTATGTCAGTCAGTCCTAGAGAGACGCTCAGCGGTTAGGAGCACTGGCTGCTCTTGAAGAAGACTGGGCCCAGTTCCCAGCACCCACATGGCAGCTCACAACCACCTGTAACTCCAGGTCCAGGAGATCTGGTGCTCTCTTCTGCCCTTCAAAGGCACTACACACACATGGTGCACTTACACACATGTAGGCAATCACTCATTCACCTCAAATAAAAATAAATCTCAGGCTGGAGGGATGGCTCGGCAGTTAATAGTACTGACTGCTCTTGCAGAGGACCTGGGTTTGATTCCCATCACCCATATGGTGGCCAACAACATCTGTAACTTCAGTTCTAGGGAATCTGAAGCCCTCTTCTGACTTCAGAAGGCATTGCATGACACACATGCACTTACACGCATATAGGTAATATGCTTGTACACGTAAAATAAATTTATAAATAATAAATGTTAAAAATAAATATTTTTTAAAAATGATGTCAATGTTTCCTGCACATTATTCAAAGGAAGGAAAGGGAACCATGCAGAGCTGGGAGAAGTTGCCGAAGATGACCTCACTGTATGTAAAGGGGAAGATGACCTCGCTGTATGTAATGGGGAAGATGACCTCGCTCTATGTAATGGAGAAACAACAGGCTTGTTCACAGGAAGACAATAGATTCCCATTTCTCTTTCTCCCTTGATGACTCTGCCACCCCCTGCTGAGAAGCAGTTGTGCAGAGGATGATGTTTCTATCCCTGGACAGCATGAGGATCTGTATCAGTAATTCATGTTTCCAAAGCTGGATGGGCCTGAGACACCCAGAGCCTGATGGTCTGTGAATGAGCACAGAGCACTCTGCTCAATGCCCCTGCTCTTAGAGACCTGCGAATCTGACCACAAACAGTGGAAACCACACCAGAACACTCATCACCTAGGTTTTCTACCAGACTGGGTTTTCCTTCTCTGGTAGCCTTCCTTAAATGCATGTCCTGAAAACTATTGAAATCATGCCTACAGTGTTTGAAATAAAGGCAAAACCTTGGGGGGGGCGGGGGGTAAGGGGAAGGTAGTGATACTTGGCTGGATGACACTTGGCTGGCCAGAGAGTCACATCCTAAAGATACATCTACCTAGGTTAAAGTAAGGACAATTCAAGAAAGAGAGGTGAGATGAAGGCATTTAGAGAGTCTTCGCAGACTTTGTCATGAATGGCTGTTACTCTGGGCAACTAATAGGTTGCATTGTGATTTTCATCTTTTCATCTTTGAATGGAGCGTGCTGCCCATCATGTCTGGAGTTGATTGACATGGACTTGAAGAACCATCCAGTAAGGCCTGACACATAGTAGGTTCTCCTGTTTATCTTATTTATTTTTTATGTGTATAAGTGTATTGCCTGCATGTATGTGAGTGCACCTGTGTCTTCTGATCACGGAGGTCAGAAGAGGGCTCGGGATCCCCTACTACTGGAGTTAAAGGTGTCATTAGCCGCCATGTGGGTGCTGAGAATTGAAACCGGGTCCTCTGCAAGAGCAGCTAGTGCTTCTTAACTGCTGAGCCATCTCCCCAGCCCCGCATAGTAGGCTTTTAGCAAATGTTAGCCTCTTGGAAGTTCTGTGCCTAACCTAGAGGGAGTAACCAAGAGGCCAGTCCTGCTGACCAGATTGTGAATGAATTTGTCCTTTGAGTCTTTCCCACACACTTCTGTTCCCAGGCATGAGGACAAGTGGGTGCCTGGTGAGCTCTCCTAAACAAAATTCCCCTAACTCTGATAGACATGGTGAGAAGTGAAGGCAAATAAGAGCTTTCTCTAGAGACCAGGACCTGGTGCTGAGTCTAGGGAACACAGAGTGGGTCCTTGAGCTGTGAGGAAGACAATTCCCTCACACCATGAGCATCACCATGAATTCTTCATTTGTCTGTTATTGCCTGTTTGTGTCACTTCTGCAGATCTCCTCCTCTGCCTTCCTAATTCCCGAGAAAGAGCACAGTTACAAATCACTAAACAATTGCACTTGGAGTTTGAAGCAGCATTTCACCCCTGGCAACCAGAACCTTTAATCATTACACACCTTGTGAGTGTAAAAAAAAAATCCGGCACTTTATCTGGGTGAGCAAGATTCCGGACTTTCTGTGTACGCCTCAGAAAGAGCTCATAATGCTGAGGAAGTCTGTGATTTATACTCTGACCACACACCATGCTAGAGCGGTTTGTGCAATGCAGTTTTATTTACTTCAAGTTGAGCTGCTAAAATTCAAGACAGACCTGCCGTTTCTTGGTATAAAATTTTTGCAAAGAAAATAGATTGGGAAGTGATTACTTTAATACTTCTGTTATAACCAAGTAAGATGTGTGTGTGTAAATACATTTATTAATTTACATTTACAAATTTATATTTACCCTGAAAATACATTTACAGTGTTTATTTCATATATATTTAACCGAATCTTCCATCAGCATTCTTAATGGTGAACATTTCCTTGTAAAATGGGTTTCTTTGAAGATAACTCTAGATGCATGGTATAAGGGCCTTGTGTTTCTCAGTGTTTCTAGGTAGGGGATGGAGCTACACACAGAAAATACTGTTCAAAAATATTCACTGAGTTGTATATTTACCATTTCAATGAAAAGAATCGAAAGAAACAGTCACAGAAAGATGTGTTCCCCCATCATTAAGAAAAATTCAGGGGCTGGAGAGATGGCTCAGTGGTTAAGAGCACTTACTACACTTACAGAGGACTTGGGTTTGGTTCCCAGCACCCACATCAGGAGGTTCATAACTGCCTATAACTCCAGCCGCAGGAGTTCTGCACCCTCTTCTGGCTTCTGTGGGCACTGCACACACATGGTGCACATATACAGATGCACACACATACACATACATAAAACAAATCATTTTAAAGAAATAGAAAAATCCAGTTTAAATGGGAGAGGTGACCTAGACATACATGTGAGAACCTCAGATCACGTCCGTTCTGTCTCTTCTCCCTCCTGCTGTCCATCAACTTCCACCCTTGTTAATGGAGTGTCTCAGAACCCAGGAAAACTAGGAAGGAAACCTGTATAGTCATTAAGGGAGAGAGTAATGAATGAAGAAGTTGATTGAAGAGAGGCCTCCTTCAAGGGCACCCGTGTTGTTTCAAAAACCATATTGAATAAACACAACAGTGTACTAGATGCTCAAAGTCAGTGCATGACCATGGGCTCGGGATCTTTGAGGAATTGAGCAAATAGAAGTGAATGATGGTTGCAAATCCATCTACTCAGAAGGGTAGGGGGTAATCAGAAATGAAGTCTTAGCGACGTAATGAGAGATGTAGAAAAGACAGAGGAAATGCAAGAAATCAACATGACTGCAAACCAGGTGTTCCGATGGAGCTACACACAACAGTGAGAGATTCAACATGGGGAAATAGGAGCTCCAAAAGGGCAGGGGGAGGTCGGCACAGACAGCCTGGTTCTGAGAGGTCAGGGGCGGTGGTCTGTCGAGTCGTCTCAGCCTTTGCTCATAAAGCGTCATTATGAAGAACTTGGTAGAAGGCTTTGGCTTCAGGCTTGGCAGGCGTGCCCAGCACGCCATAAAACCAGAAGAGACTATTCTCAAAGTTCTTGACAGCCTGGAAAAACAGACAAAATTTTACCAAGGGAAATGTAAACTGATTAATGTAAAGTTATGTGCTCATATTAAAAAACATCTGCCCCTAAATGGAACAGGGAACAAGCTTAGCTGCATGCATGGAGGTTAACTGCAAGTTCAGTGTGACTCAGGACTGTGGTATGTCTGCCTGGTAACTTAATTTGATGCTTGACTACAGATCAAAGAACATGCTAGCGAACGACACTCAGTCTTGCGCTGCATTCTGGGTACCACATTTAAGGGAAATGTTGACCACCTGGAGTACGTCCAGCTCAGAGAAGTGAGAGAAGCCCCCAAAGGGAGCTGCCAATGCTTCCCCTCCAGGAAGAGGCGGCCGGGCCTGGATGAGCAGCCGGCTGCCCGGCTGCGGAGGGGTCATTGCCGCCTTGGGTTCTGGAAGGGCTGGTCTTAGTGCAGTGCTGGTGATTGCCTTTCTGTCCAGGATGGAGAACAGAACAGAGCATAGGATCTGATGGGGAACGGCATTTGGGATACATTTTGAGAAGGCCGTTATAAACCCCAAGATGGTCCAGATGTGGGCATGGCTTCAAGAGGCTTCTCGCTAAAGATGTTTAAGCAGCAGAGGCCCATCTTCTCCTCTCCATACTCAGCCTGCCTCCACTCCTCCCCAGCCTCTGCCAGCCTCCGACTCACAGCCCCCGAGACCAAACCTTCCCTCTCCATCCATCCCATTCTCCATCAATCACCCCAAGCCACTTGCTTCTTCCCAGAGCTACAAAGCCCCCATGTGTTCTAGTATTGTGGCTTCTAAGGCTCTCCATCAAAGTGTGGATCAAATGTCTGCTCTTGAAGCTGACAGAGCCTCTCAGCCGCAGCATCCCCACCTCACTCCCCTTCGGCCTTAGCAACCACATCCACCTGCCTGCACTATGACAACCCATCTGTGTACCCGTCTCTCTTTTGAAGTTATGAAATCAAGGCTGCCCTTATAACCGCCTTACCCTTAACTGTCAGGCAGAGCCTCAGCACACAGACTGAAGGGATCGGTGCAGGTGGAAGTGCAGCTGGCAGTCATGGGGAAAGGAAGAGGCCCTGGTCCGGAGAACCTCTGAGGCCTCCAGGCCCATCAATTCCAAGCTTTCCCGTAGCATGCCTCTGAAGAGGATTCCAAAAGAGAGTTCAGAAAATGCGTTAGGAAGTGGCAACGTCATTACAGTAGGTGGCTGTTGGAATTCTGTGATGTTTACACATTGCCTCACCATCACAGCCTCAGTTGAATGGTGAATTAGGCAGAATTCATGACAGTCAAGGGCAGTGTTCAACCCAGGGGCCATTGGAAGTGTGCCTTATGAGAGAATCCTGGTGACTTGATCCAGCAAAAATTTAAGAATGGCCAGTACTTACAAGACCTGCATAAGATCAAGCCAGCCACAATCCCAGTTTGGGACGGGGGAAGCTCCTGCAGTCCCAGACCTGTCTGAGGAGCTATGGTAACTGATGGCTGCTGGGCGTGGAGAGTTGGTGTTCTTCAGGAATGCAGGCCTTGAGAAGCTGTCCATGCTCACATACATGGCCCTCATTCATACACATACCCGCAGCACTAACTGGCTCAGTGGATATTTTAAAAAGAGGAAAAGGGCACACGTGTGGTTCTCAGCCAGCAGAAAGCCAGACTTGAGGCAGTGTTGGTGTCCCACGGTGTTTCAGGGTCTAGGAGTTGGTGTCCCACGGTGTTTCGGGGTCTAGGAGCACTTTAGGCATCAAAGGTCAGGAATGGAGAAATACCCCAGCCACAAACAAATGTCCCACCAAAAAAGACAAGAGCACCTCCCCAGCAATCAGACCACTACAGTAAACAGCTGTGGTGAGCGTGGGGGGGTCCCTGGCGGAGGGGCGTCTGTTCCCATCACCCCTTGAGGAGTGCTGCCTTTCCAAAGATGGAGTCTCTGCTGCTGTGAAAGTTTGCATCTCCCAGCATCAGTGTGCTTCAAGAGTCAGCGAGGGAGTTCCACTGGGTACTAGTGCTGAGGGGAAGCGTTGTCTATCGCTGCCGTGTGCTGCTCTGTCCATCAGAAACTTAGAAGTCCCATGTGGCAGCCCAGTCTGCCCTTCAACCCAGATGGCTGAGTGACCGCCAGGCATAACACTTCCCTCCCTCGTGCATCTTCTCATCATACATTGCATATTCCCAACCAGTTTCCCACCATCCAAGCCATGAGGCTTGAGGCTTGCTGGTCACAGTACCTAACATGTTCCTAACTGGTTTATCGTGTCCAAATGAGAACACACTAAGGTGATTTCTATGTTTGAATAACATGGAGAGTGTTGACATTTTTCTGAGTTCTTTATATTTTTTAAAATATTTATTATTTTATTTTATGTGTATGAGTATATTGCCTGCATGTAAGTGCACCCGTGTCATGCAGTCCCCACGGAGGTCAGAAGAGGCCATCAGAGCCCCTGGAATTGGAGTTATAGGTGATTGTTAGATGCCATGTGGGTGCTGGGAATCTAACCTGGGTCCTCTCAAGTGCAGTCAGTGCTCCTAACCACTGAGCCATCTCTCCAGTCCCAAGTTCTTTTTAAGCAAAACCCATTCTGTTGCATGCATTAAACAGAGCTGTCCCCGTTCTTGAAGGAGCCAGGGCTCTGCACCTCTGTCACTGTCCCCTGGGTACATCCAAATATTGAAGTCCCTTTTCTGGACAACACCAGGAGGCTTTTGTGTTGCAGACACTCATATGGCCCTGGTGGATCCATCTCCCCAGCCATCTTTTCCTCTCCTGAGTTTGTCCTAGGAACACTTTTCCCCTTTTCCCATCCCCCATGGTGTGAGTTCGTGTGTGGCTGGCTTTCTTGGGCACAAGGCCCAACCAAGCCTCAGATCTGTTTGTTGTTGTACTGACTGCTCTGAGATCAGCCTCCACTACTTGGTGGTCAGCGTTCTCTAGAACAGGGGCCCCCAACTGTGCTCCTCTGGGCCCAGATGGAAGACAGCCTTATTTGCTCACAGAGCAGAGTAAGAAACACCGAGCCCTGTGTCCAGGAACCTGTATTCTGTCAGAAGCCAATAAAGAAAGTCTAATCTAAGAGACCTAAGCAGATTATGTTGCCAACCATGGACAGAAATGAGCAACCAGTTCAGCTCGTTAAGACTCATTCCAATACTGCGTTCATGAAAGCAAAGGTTAAGCCTCCAAGGAGAACAGTCTTCCCCAATCCCGGGAGAGACCTATACCACTCTGCACTCAGCCAGGAGCCCAGGGGCCATGCCCAGGGGAGAAAACAAACCAGAGCTAACCACGGATAGTCTTTATTACAGTATAATTTTTCCATTTATTACTGTTGTTGTTAATCTTTTACTGAACCAGGTTTTGAAAACAGTGACCCGACCCACCCCCAGCCCAGCTCCTGACCTGTTGTTACCTGCAGAGGGAAGGAGATCCTGTCCCTAGAAGAAAGCTCATCTACAGCATCCTCTTCTGAGTCACGCTCACACTACTTTTGACTAGTTGCAATGTGCACACCAGCTAACTTCATCCAGCCTGTGTCCAGGCCTGTGCTGTAACTGTCTTCCCTTGGGCAAGCTGGTTGTTTGCTAGGGTGATGCTCGAGCCTCGTCATCAGCTGAGAAAGGTCAGAGACAAGTGAGCTAAGAGGCTAAATACGGCACAAAAGGGCCAGCCTCGTCACTCTTGCTGAGGAGTTTGGGTCAAGTCTTTTCACTTGTCTGTGACTCTACACATGTGTAATGGGCAGATAGCAGTGCCTACTGCAAAGGATCCTTGACAGAGTTGAAGGAATTATAACCCAAGGCAGTGCATGACTCGTGTGTGTTTAACAAATCATCGTTCCTCCTCCATAGGAAATACTCAGAAGCACTAACTGCAGTTTTGTTTTCATTATTTTAATTACATGGTGATTATCTCGACAGCAGCAGCACCATCTGATTGTTCTCCTTATGAGCCTTGTGTGTTTGGTCCTGTTTATCCCTCTCTTCTTTTGTCTTTTGCTTAACTTTGTTCATTTGTTTGAGACAGGGTCTCACTATGTAACCCTGATTGAAACTCACTATGTAGACCAAGCTGACCTTGAACTCACAAAACAAATCCACCTGCCTCTGCCTCCCAAGTGCTGGGATAAAAGATGTGTGCACTACTCCCAGAACCCTCCTTAAAACTCTCTGCCCCTTGGCTCCTGGAGTTCCACACTTGCTGGTTCTCTACAACATTTCCCATCATGCCTCCTATGTGTGTCTATCCCTGACTTCACACTGCACCCCTACCCCAGCCTGCACACTGTGCAATGAAACCATCCTATGCAGTCTGTTAGACGATCTACCATCCAAATCATCTCCTGTCCACTGGCAGAGCCCCTTCTGCAGTTACCGAGCCCCACTCCTCAGACCAGTTTCCCAGAGCATCCAGATGCATCTCTGAGGGTCTCCACTCAGAGTCAAAGGATGTGTTCCTCTCCCGAGCCAAGCCTGTTCCCCTCCACTCTGCATCTAGTCTGAGGCTCCTTTCTCTCACTGACCACCCAGGCTGGATGGCAGTTCTCATCTAGCATCTGTGATTCTGCTGGCTAGCATTCCTCAGATCTGGTCCTTCCTTGAACTCCTCATTCCCAGTGAGGAAGCCGCTGCCATCTTCCTCTAGGCCTCTTCCTGTCCTCCTTCCTCTTTATCACCCCTGTCAAGCTCAACCTCCACCTTAGATACCCAAATAACATTCCCAAGTGCCAAGCTGACCCTGCTGCTCTTGGGATTCAAGCACCCACAAGGCTTCCTGATTTTCTAGACTAAAGCGGCAGGCTCTCATCAGTCAACCTCATCTTCCACCTCTCCCTCAGGTCACCGGACCAGTGAAACTGACACTCTTCATCCAAGTGGACTGCCCTGGTGTGTGCCTTCCTCCCCGTGACCAGAAAGATGACTGTCACCCTTCAGCACTCTGCCTGCCCGTCCTCTCGCCCCCTTCCCATGCACAACACTGTTCAGTATTGCTTCTCTATGTCTGCCCAAAAACGGGCATAAATTTAACACCTGGAAAGAAATTGATCTTAGTTCTGTCTCCAGAAGCTAGCTGGCATCACCAAACTCCAATCAAAACGCAGCAGGGTTGGACACTTCCTATGGGTTTGAGGCCACTGCTTTCCGTGGCTTGGGGTCCCTTTCCCCCAGCTTTGGATCAGGGCTGGCTGCTGACTGGTCTCATCACTCTGACCTAGTCTCTTTCTTCACATGCACAGACATTCACAGAGAATCCAGGATGACCTTCCTGTCTTGAGGCCAGCTGGGCAGTACTAAACTCCACTTCAGGTGGTGGAACATTTTCCTAATTTGGGGATTAGAATATGGACAGTTTTGAGTGGGCTGTTAGTCTGCCTTCTGCAAATGTCCTGCACAGTCAGGTAAGATTCTGTGCCTACTTCTGTCAGCCTACATAGCAAAGACGGCCCCCCAAGTCTGTACATGGGTCAGTTCCTCTGACTCCACTCTGTCTGAAGATATCCATCCTTGACTCCCTGTATTAAGAGCAAATCGGCCCTCAGTAAGTATTTTACAATAATACATGTAATCAAATCCCAAGTGCCGGCCCAGAATCTCTCCAACGAGTCTGTAGGCGGTTTTAACCAGTAATTACTCATTCACGTTAATGATTCCATTCTGAGAATCTGCCCCCCAGTGTGTACTAATGACATAATTACATTACTCCTTGGTATAGCTAGCATTTACTGTCTTGTATGTCAGTTTTTTTAATGTATTAATTTATTTTGATTTTATAACAAACTTCTGATACAGTTAGTATCGGCCACCCCATGAACATGGAAACTGAGGCACCTGGGATTGAAAAGCTTGCCCTGTGTCAGACAGCTTCGTATACAGGAATTCTGAGTCAGCCGTTGCCAACTCAAACAGTTCGTCTGCTGGCTACGAACGGGAGGTCACTGTAGTTAATTTGAAATTTTGTTTGTTTCTCATGAAACCCAATAGCCTTCAGCTACGTGGGTTTAAGAGGACTGAGTGAATTAGCGGACTCCATCTGAGATTTTTCAACAAGCCAACTTATAAGACATATGAGCTGTGGGCTTCAAGTACAGAGATGAGCTGTGTACTATTGTTCAAAGCCACCTTGGTCTTTGGGAAAATCCTTGGGTCTAACAGTGAGTCTCCCCATGATCACTCTGTCAGTTTGATGAGAGTCGGTCCCAGGGGAAGGCCAGCATGCCAGGGAGGAAGGATGGAGGGAGGAGGGCATTAAATCTGCAGTTGCTCACAGCGTCTGCCTTTGCTGCTGTCTCTGGGGGCAGGCAGATCACCTCCTCTCAGTCAGCAATTCTTTGTCTCCTCAGCAGTTTTGATGGGGGAGAGCCCTTCGAGGCATTTGTACTGACAAGCGCATTTCTCTTAGAGCTCTAGAATGTAATGGAAACCATCAAAGGCGAGGGATATTAGGAGGTTGTTTTCTGCGACAGCAACAGAATTCATAAGGCCTTAGATGGCTCCGTCCATGTGTCAGCAGTTCAATTAGTGGCTGCGAAAAGGAATAATATATATCTGCTAGCTTGGGTGTTTCACTCTTTAGAGGTTGGAACTGTTTCCCTGCAAACAACTTTGTTTACAAAGGTGACTGTAACCTGGGAAGCAGGGCCAAGACTGAAGGAGATGAAGTTGGTATAATTGCCCCACCTTCCCTCAGCCCCAAGGGAAGAAAAGAAAGGGGTTTCTCTCCACTCAATAGACACTGTGGGCAAAACTTACTACTCTGTCTTCTCACATGGAGAGGGTGGACTTCCTGCAAAGAGCTGAGCAGTGATGCTGGGAGGCGTCACCCTCTACGTCTCTGATCTCCATCTTCAGACAGTCCAATTGTTTCCATGATCAACCTAAAATTGCTTCCAAGTCAAATTTCCATAGTCTTTCATTTTATTTTAGTGTGATTCAGTGCTCATGCTCATCTTTAGTTTTTTAAAACTCAGACACAAACATACTGCTTTTGTGAAATTAAACCCCACAGAAGAGTGTTACAATAGAGGCTATCTTAAGCTGGTACCTATCTACAGAACGCTAGTAACAGGAAGATTGTCCTTCCAGACTTTTCCCTCAGCATGTGTATACATAACACCCCTGAACTGAAATCACAGGGGACATCATTTTCAGGAACCATTTGGAAGAATTCTCCCTGAATAGCTATTGACCATCCTTCAGTACTCACCTGCAAAGATTCTCATGAATCGTGGTGTTTGGAGGAGGGGCCTCTGGGAGATACCTAGGTCATTTGGCAGTGTCCTCATGCATGAGGTTAGTGTCTTTACACAGAAGCGTGGAGCATGTTACCCCTTCCACCTCATGGGAACCTGATGATAGTCTGCCCTATGAACCAGCAAGCAGGCCCTCCTGGGGACCAAACTTGTCAGTGCTTTGATTTTGTGTGGTCTAGCCTATGAAAGTGTTAGAGATTAACCTCTGCTGTTTCTAAGCCACTGGCTTATGGCATTTGAGACTAGCAGTCCAAATGGGCTAACAGACTTTGTAGTTGTTCTGTAGCCACAATGGGGGACACTGGTTATGTCTGGTTCTCCTCTGCTTGAAGGAGAAGTTAGCACAATTGCCTAATTATTCTCATGGAATGAATTCTTAAAAGTGTGACTATTCTTTATGGATACAAGAATATCCACAGTTGATGAGCTGGTGAATTCCTGCCTTATAACCCTCCGAAATGATTTGTCAGATCCGAGAGTTTCCCCACTTGATATCTCCTCTGGGTCCTTAAAACAAAGGTCCACAAAGTTGACGACTTAAAACATGCAGCTATTGGGGCTGGAGAGATGGCTCGGTGGTTAAGAGCACTGGCTGCTCTTGCAGAGGACCCAGGTTCAGTTCCCAGCACCCACATGGCAGCTATCAACTGCCATGTCCAGGAAATCTGACACCCTCTTCTGACATCCATGGGCATTTCACGACGTGGGCGCACTTATACACATGCAGGCAATACACTCGTACGCAAAAATAAAAATAACCGAAGTTTTTAAGTGCCATTATAATCTTTGTGTGTGTGATATGTACATACATGTGTGAACATGCTCGTGTGTGTATGGGCGTATACATGCCATGGCACACATGTAGAAGTCAGATAACAACCTCAGGTGTTAGTTTCTCCTTCTATCTTGCTTGAGTCAAGGTCTCCTGTTCTACCCTGTGCACACTGGGCCAGGGCCTGTTCTACCCTGTGCACACTGGGCCAGGGCCTGTTCTACCCTGTGCACACTGGGCCAGGGCCTGTTCTACCCTGTGCACACTGGGCCAGGGCCTGTTCTACCCTGTGCACACTGGGCCAGGGCCTGTTCTACCCTGTGCACACTGGGCCAGGGCCTGTTCTACCCTGTGCACACTGGGCTAGGGATGCTCCTGCTTCTGCCTCCCATCTCATAGGACAAGTGCTAGGGTTACAGACGCAGCCTACCTTCTCCAGCTTTTCTGTGAGTTCTGGGCATCTGAACTCAGGTCTTCAGGGCCCAGCAAGCCCTGTGCCCACTGATCCATCTCACTAGCCCCCATGCACAATTTTATCTCACAGTTATAAAGGTCAGAAATGCAAAACAAGTACTGCTAGGCCAAAATACAACCTCAACGGGGCGAAATCCCTCCCTAAGCTCTAGGGGAGAACTGCTTCCCTGTCTTTATGTGGTTTGGGAAGGTCATTTCAGTCCTTGGCATTTGTCCTCGTGCTTTTAATTATAGTTAGCAGCTTGCCCAGAGTGGTGGCACACACCTGTGATTCCAACACCGGGAGGTTGAGGCAGGAGGGTGGTGGGTCCCAGGCCTGCCTGGGAGCATAGTGCCAGCCAGGACTACCCAGGGAGATACCATCCAGAGTAAGATGGAAGGAAGGCATCAGAAGCACTGGGCCCAGGCCCTCCCACACTGCCATCTCCCTACTTCTCCATTTTAAAGCCCCTGGTACTCACATTATGTCACCCACAAAATCCAGGGTAGATCCACTATGGATTGGCGACATTAACCACATACATCTGCAGCTTGTGTAACTAAACACGCACTGGCTCGGGGGTTGGGACAGTGCCAGCTTTGGGGGTTACTAGTTTGCCTACATCACTGGAGGTTCTATGCCTTCTGAAATTAAAGTGGAAATGTTTGTATCACTTTATTTTGAAATTTTGATTATAGCAAATGTGGGCATCTTTCTGTTTTGTCTTTCTCAGTGACGGGATTATACACGGCCCTTTCCCTTACTTTTGTTGATTTCTTAATTACTCCCTGGAGTTTTATGTTGTATGTATTACCCATGTTTTTCTCGAGGCCATGTTCTTTGGCTTATCTGTCATCTCTGTTCAGAACTTGAAGAATGTTGTGGACATTCTTTGGTCCTTTCCTCTGGCTTAGTTATGTCTTTGAGTTAAGCAACCACGACTGGAACTTGAAGAATGTTGTGGACATTCTTTGGTCCTTTCCTCTGGCTTAGTTAGGTCTGGCTTAAACTGTGCCCTATTCACATGTTGAGACCTTACGCCTCCAGATGGCCGTGATGGCCCTGGCACGGTATAGAGGGGCACTCCCGCTGTCTGTGGCGGTGGCCGAAGCGGTGTTGTCAGCTTGGTCATGTGCAGTCACCGGGTTCTGTGTCGCCTTTGGAATGATCTCCAATCCCCATTCCTTCCCTAAACCTCCTTAGGAATAAGTAGGTTAGAGATTGTCCTGTCAGTGTCCCAGTGGAGTCCTCAGCTGGACACAGCAGGTCATGCTGAACAACCCTCGTGAAGTCCTGAGGGGGAACCTCTAATTGGACTTTGATTCCACGTGAAACACCTACATTTACCTAAACTTCCTGTGCAGAGAACACGGTGGGTGGGCGGGATCCTGGGCACAGAGACGTGCCCTAATTCAGGAGAGTCAACAATTCCTTTTACTACTGACCCTCCCTGAGGCCAGTGGCCACCAGTAACTAAGGCCCTGCCCCTGCTCCAGCCTCACCAACAACCTGGTCTAAAGCCCTACACACTTGTCTGCCGGTCTTTCTATGTTTAAACCGTCCCTCCGCTCCCGCCGCTTCTCAGCTCCGCCTCTGTCCATCAGCTTTTCTATGTCCTCTTGTTTTAGGCAAGTGCGGAGCTCTGTGGTGGTACTGGAGGCTGGGGCGTCTCGGAACCCTTTCTGTGCAACCCCTGGAGGTTATTTTAATTCTCTAACAAACTTGACTGGCTATTTTTGGAATGAGATTTGTTGATATTGGCTTTTACTCTGTAATAGAGTCATTTAACTTGGCCAAATTCAGGAGTTCCAGGTAGGAATTAATTCCACATGACTCGAATGCATACTCCAGTATCTGGTTAAATATCTAAAAAGCTTATAACATTATCTCTAATAATGGCATAGAACTAAGAGCTCTTATTTTCCAGAGTTATGTGTGTGTTTATGCATGCATGTATGTATATGTATGTGTGTATGTGTATGTGTGTATATAGCTATTTTCTGTGTATGTATGTCTGTGTATTTGTGTATGTGTGCATGTTTGTGAATCTATGTGTATCTATGTGTATGTATGTGTACATGTATGTGTGCACATGTATGTATATGTGTATATGTCTCTATGTGTGTATTCATGTATGTGTATGGATATATGTATATATGTGTGTAAGCATGTGTCTGTGTGTGAATGTGTGTTTCTCTGTGAGAAAGAGACAGAAACAGTTTATATGCCTCTTCAGTAATCATGAGGTCAGATTTCTTGGAACATACATTTAATGATAGATTGTAAAACAACACTTGGGCTTGAATTCAGCCTCACAGAACCCCATGAACCCCCCTTTCATGATCTGTGAACAAATCTGACTTGAGGATTTCTTGTCCTTCCCTGTTAAAGAGAATTTGGGGTATCACTGGTTTTGTGCTGGGCCGGTGGCTGTGCCGTGTGTGGACTGGAAGTTTATCAGAAGAGACGACACTGCAGAGTATGTGTTTGGAGGGTGAAGCACTTGCGTCTTTTACTGTAGACCCAGCAGGCTCTACCCCCGCATGATCAGCTTCTGTTTGCAGCACTTGGGTTGGCGGCACCCCAGAAAACAGCGAAGTAGCCCCACGTCCCTGTGCACCAAGCTGAGCATTTGGTGGAGAAACCCAAATGTCATTGGCGGATGAACAGATAGATGAAGCATGCTATATATGTGTCATAGAGTACTACTCAGCCTGAAAAAGGAATGAAATTCTTATACACGCTTCAGTGTGGCTGTATCTTGAAGACATTAAGGGAAATAAGCCCAAGACAAAAGTACGTCTGTAAGCCCAGTTACAGGAGTCACCTGGAGAGGCCAGGCTCCTAGAGAGGACGGTGGTCACCAGAGGGGGGAGGGCGGGGAGTGGATGTTTAAGGCATGTAGTTGAACGAGTCCTAGAGATGAACAGCAGTGGTCATTGCATAGCGGTGTGAATAGACTTAATCCCACCGTGTTCATGTCGAAAATTGGCTAAAAATATAAACTACATGTAATGTATATACTACATAATCTCAAAATACATACATCTTAAAATCTGTCATGTTTGAGGCATGAGGAAGGTACATAGGGTGGTTCAGATCCACCATAGGTCAAACAAAGAAGAGTGATACACAGAAGTAAGACAAGTGGCCACGTCAGCCTGAGCTGGCAGTTAACACCTGAAAACGCCTTCTCACAGCTCTACAAGTACAGGATGAAGCAACGTGGCCTTGGGGATGTGGGGGTTCATCTGGCATTGGGACTCTAACCCCAGCCTGTGGGTTCCCTCACCTGGGCTCTCTACCCTCCCCCAGCTGGATCTTCTTTGAGCCCATAAATGAGTCATCTGCCTGTTACAAAATGTAAACAATGGCAGTGTAGCATTGTCAGAGAGCTCAGGTGTCCTATCACCTCTGCTCTTGCCAGTAGAAGAATGTGGTGAGTCAGGGTTAATTTTATTTAGCCGGGAGGGTGGAATGCAGCATAAACGTGGGTTTTTTGGGGGGTTTTGTGGGGGGGGGTTGGCCTTTTTGAGACAGGCCTTTTTTGGCCTTTCTGGTCTCCCTGTAGCCCCAGCTGTCCTGGAACACTATGTAGAGTGGGGGGGGGTTGGCCTTTTTGAGACAGGCCTTTTTTGGCCTTTCTGGTCTCCCTGTAGCCCCAGCTGTCCTGGAACTCACTATGTAGACCAGGCTGGCCTTGAACTCACAGAGATCCGCCTGCCTCTGCCTCCTGAGTGCTGGGATTAAAGGCATGCGCCACCATGCTCGGCCCATAAACTTGTGTTTTATGAGCCTTAAATCAAGCAACACTGTACAGTATTTAAGAGTGAGATAAAATATCAAGATAGAATTGGCAACGTCCATCTCCCTGGGCAAAGATGATTTTTTGAACGGAAAATAAAGTGCTAACCAAAAATAACAAACCACTGGACAGGACGCTGCACAGGATAAGCTTGCAAACATCTCAAGAATCTCATCTCAAATGCTGGGCCGGCCCCAGAGTGGCTGTTCCTTTCAGTGATGGAAGGGAGCAGGTTCCTGACCAAGAGCCTCGGCATTCAGAACCTGGTGCTCCCTGTTTCTGGGAGAATACGTTGATGTGGCACACGGGCTGCTTTTGGAAGAGTTCCCATGGAAGGCAGTCATGAAAAAAGACACTCTGTCTTTCCCACAGGCTGACGGCAGCATCTGACAGGGAGGCAAGATCTATGCTGCTCCTGGACCGTGTTCTCAGCACCAACGTCTAATATTCCTGGGAAGAGTTGTCCTGTTTAACTCCATAACCTAGTTTATAAACGCACACGCACACACACACGCACGCACGCATGTAAAATGAGACTCAAGGACCCCAAGGCCACATCAGTTACTGGAGTTTTTTCAAGTTGGGATCCAGGTATTTGCATCTTTACAAAGAGTACAGAGTTTTATTTTCACACATTTTAAGCACCTCTTGAACATTAGTGTTACCTGCATCTGGCTTCATTGACGTTGCTCTCTACTGTTTATTTATTTACTTATTCGTCTTTTTTTTTTTTGAGACAGGATCTCCCTGTAGCCCCAGCTGGCCTGGAACTCACTATGTAGACCAGGCTGGCCTTGTTCTCACAGAGATCCGCCTGCCTCTGCCTCCTGAGCACTGGGACTAAAGGTGTGCACCACCTGCTTTCTACTGTTTGTTTTTAATGTCTGGAAACACAGAAGTCATGTGTAGCATGAGGGAAATTAAAGTCTTGCTTACTCTTTTCTATCTACAAATTCTACATTCCTGTTAATTTGGACAGCCTGAAGCCTTCCCTACATTGTCAAATGTACTCGTCACTAGACATGTGAGGCTATTTAAATATCAAATAATTAAAATGAAATAAAATGCAAGACTTGGGATTGTTTTGGTGGGGTATTTTTGTTGTCTTTCCTGTAACATTTACAGTGTTTAGAAGCCACCTGTAGCCTGTAGGAACCGTATTAAAGAGTACAGATAGAAAGTTTCCATCAGCAGTGGAGAGGTCTACGGCGTTGTTATAGGCCTTTCAAATGCTTGCTTTATACAGTTGTTCACCTTGGGCTCCGTACCAGGCTGGTCGTGTGACAGTGGTAAGAACTCATTTCACACCATCAGAATCGATTGGGGCTGAGGACAACCGTAAGGAGACCTTGACTCCCACTGGCTCTGTCTTCTGGATTGATCTCTGTGCTCCCTGCAGCCGCAGCCTGTGCTTGGGCCTGAACGGTGGTTGTCTTCTCAAGTGGGTGGTGCTCTGAAAGGCAGGCTTCCTCCTGGATCACCCAGGTCCTTCCTCAGCCAATTAATGCTCGGCCACAGGCACATGCAGTCACGTTACTGTGAGAGAACACCTGACAGAAACAAGAGGAAAGCCCTGTTTTGGCTCATGGTTTCAGAGGGTCTCTGTCCCTTTGGCACCAAAGTCGTGGGGGTGCGACTCAGTTCATGGAGGGAGAGTGCATGTTAGACACTGTTCACATCATGGCAGATCAGGAGGCAGAGAGCACAGCAGGAACAGAGGCATGGAAAACTTTTCTAAGAAGCATCCCTGGTTACTTTCCACTGCCAGATGGACCCCACCCCCAAAAGTTCCATGGCACCCCAAAATAGCATCTCCAGCTGGGATTCAGATCATGAGCCTGTGCGTGACATTTCAGATTCAAGCCATAATAACATGTTAGACTTATCTAGAAGTTTCCATCAGTAGAACCTTGGACCCCATCTCCAGAAACCCTGAATGCGTCTTCTATGAGGTCAGAACTTTTCAGAAACTTTCCTACCTGCACCTGGAGAGCAGTGAGGTGGGAGCCACTGTTCTGAGGCCTGGCTAGGCACCTGCTTCTCCTGCCCAGGTGTCTGAGTCCTTGGTCAGCCACAGGTAGTCAGTGACTAAGCACCAGAGAGGGAGGCAGAAGATGTCGGCTTGATCCAGTCACTTTACTGACCAGTTTGTATCTGTGAATACGTTACTGTTCCTCCCACCTGAACCACTTGTCAAGTGAAGAGGATAGTTATCCATCACACCCAATCTGCTGGTCTGAGTAAATAGAACTCCCAAATTGTGGAAGGGGGTCTTGACATCATTAGTTATCATTTCACTTTATGTCCTTTGACAGGCTTGACCCCAGCCTAACCAGACCCCAGCCTGACCAGGCCCCAGCCTGACCAGACCCCACCCTGACCAGACCCCACCCTGACCAGACCCCAGCCTGACCAGACCCCAGCCTGACCAGACCCCAGCCTGACCAGACCCCAGCCTGACCAGACCCCAGCCTGACCAGACCCCAGCCTGACCAGACCCCAGCCTGACCAGACCCCAGCCTGACCAGACCCCAGCCTGACCAGACCCCAGCCTGACCAGACCCCAGCCTGACCAGACCCCAGCCTGACCAGACCCCAGCCTGACCAGACCCCAGCCTGACCAGACCCCAGCCTGACCAGACCCCAGCCTGACCAGAACCCACCCTGACCAGACCCCAGCCTGACCAGACCCCACCCTGACCAGACCCCACCCTGACCAGACCCCACCCTGACCAGACCCCACCCTGACCAGACCCCCCCCTGACCGG